>NW_026988451.1:0-454209 GCF_030222135.1 Aotus nancymaae
GGTATTGGGCTGAAAACGCCTGTTTTGAAACTCTGCACAGAAAGTGTTTGCAGACTGCTGAATCCACACACGGGTTTAACTCTGGAAGTTGAGTGCACACATTGACAACCGTTCTGTTAGATAGCTGCGTTTTGGATTTAGAAGCAGATATTTCCCTGTGCTTTCTGCTGTTTCTTCCGTATGCCGGTAATGGGCTGAAAACATCTGTTTTGAAACTCTGCACAGAAAGTGTTTGCAGACTGCTGAATCCACACACGGGTTTAACTCTGGAAGTTGAGTGCACACATTGACAACCGTTCTGTTAGATAGCTGCGTTTTGGATTTAGAAGCAGATATTTCCCTGGGCTTTCTGCTGTTTCTTCCATATGCCGGTATTGGGCTGAAAACGCCTGTTATGAAACTCTGCACAGAAAGTGTTTGCAGACTGCTGAATCCACACACGGGTTTAACTCTGGAAGTTGAGTGCACACATTGACAAACCGTTCTGTTAGATAGCTGCGTTTTGGATTTAGAAGCAGATATTTCCCTGGGCTTTCTGCTGTTTCTTCATATGCCGGTATTGGGCTGAAAACGCCTGTTTTGAAACTCTGCACAGAAAGTGTTTGCAGACTGCTGAATCCACACACGGGTTTAACTCTGGAAGTTGAGTGCTCACATTGACAACCGTTCTGTTAGATAGCAGCGTTTTGGATTTAGAAGCAGATATTTCCCTGGGCTTTCTGCTGTTTCTTCCATATGCCGGTATTGGGCTGAAACGCCTGTTTTGAAACTCTGCACAGAAAGTGTTTGCAGACTGCTGAATCCACACACGGGTTTAACTCTGGAAGTTGAGTGCACACATTGACAACCGTTCTGTTAGATAGCTGCGTTTTGGATTTAGAAGCAGATATTTCCCTGGGCTTTCTGCTGTTTCTTCCATATGCCGGTATTGGGCTGAAAACGCCTGTTTTGAAACTCTGCACAGAAAGTGTTTGCAGACTGCTGAATCCACACACGGGTTTAACTCTGGAAGTTGAGTGCACACATTGACAACCGTTCTGTAGATAGCTGCGTTTTGGATTTAGAAGCAGATATTTCCCTGGGCTTTCTGCTGTTTCTTCCATATGCCGGTATTGGGCTGAAAACGCCTGTTTTGAAACTCTGCACAGAAAGTGTTTGCAGACTGCTGAATCCACACACGGGTTTAACTCTGGAAGTTGAGTGCACACATTGACAACCGTTCTGTTAGATAGCTGCGTTTTGGATTTAGAAGCCGATATTTCCCTGTGCTTTCTGCTGTTTCTTCCATATGCCGGTAACGGGCTGAAAACGTCTGTTTTGAAACTCTGCAGAGAAAGTGTTTGCAGACTGCTGAATCCACACACGGGTTTAACTCTGGAAGTTGAGTGCACACATTGACAACCGTTCTGTTAGATAGCTGCGTTTTGGATTTAGAAGCAGAGATTTCCCTGGGCTTTCTGCTGTTTCTTCCATATGCCGGTATTGGGCTGAAAACGCCTGTTTTGAAACTCTGCACAGAAAGAGTTTGCAGACTGCTGAATCCACACACGGGTTTAACTCTGTAGGTTGAGTGCACACATTGACAACCGTTCTGTTAGATAGCTGCGTTTTGGATTTAGAAGCAGATATTTCCCTGTGCTTTCTGCTGTTTCTTCCATATGCCGGTAATGGGCTGAAAACGTCTGTTTTGAAACTCTGCACAGAAAGTGTTTGCAGACTGCTGAATCCACACACGGGTTTAACTCTGGAAGTTGAGTGCACACATTGACAACCGTTCTGTTAGATAGCTGCGTTTTGGATTTAGAAGCAGATATTTCCCTGGGCTTTCTGCTGTTTCTTCCATATGCCGTATTGGGCTGAAAACGCCTGTTTTGAAACTCTGCACAGAAAGTGTTTGCAGACTGCTGAATCCACACACGGGGTTTAACTCTGGAAGTTGAGTGCACACATTGACAACCGTTCTGTTAGATAGCTGCGTTTTGGATTTAGAAGCAGATATTTCCCTGTGCTTTCTGCTGTTTCTTCCATATGCCGGTAATGGGCTGAAAACGTCTGTTTTGAAACTCTGCACAGAAAGTGTTTGCAGACTGCTGAATCCACACACGGGTTTAACTCTGGAAGTTGAGTGCACACATTGACAACCGTTCTGTTAGATAGCTGTGTTTTGGATTTAGAAGCAGATATTTCCCTGGGCTTTCTGCTGTTTCTTCCATATCCCGGTATTGGGCTGAAAACGCCTGTTTTGAAACTCTGCACAGAAAGTGTTTGCAGACTGCTGAATCCACACACGGGTTTAACTCTGGAAGTTGAGTGCACACATTGACAACCGTTCTGTTAGATAGCTGCGTTTTGGATTTAGAAGCAGATATTTCCCTGGGCTTTCTGCTGTTTCTTCCATATGCCGGTATTGGGCTGAAAACGTCTGTTTTGGGACTCTGCAGAGAAAGTGTTTGCAGACTGCTGAATCCACACACGGGTTTAACTCTGGAAGTTGAGTGCACACATTGACAACCGTTCTGTTAGATAGCTGCGTTTTGGATTTAGAAGCAGATATTTCCCTGTGCTTTCTGCTGTTTCCTTCCATATGCCGGTATTGGGCTGAAAACGCCTGTTTTGAAACTCTGCACAGAAAGTGTTTGCAGACTGCTGAATCCACACACGGGTTTAACTCTGGAAGTTGAGTGCACACATTGACAACCGTTCTGTTAGATAGCTGCGTTTTGGATTTAGAAGCAGATATTTCCCTGTGCTTTCTGCTGTTTCTTCCGTTATGCGGTAATGGGCTGAAAACATCTGTTTTGAAACTCTGCACAGAAAGTGTTTGCAGACTGCTGAATCCACACACGGGTTTAACTCTGGAAGTTGAGTGCACACATTGACAACCGTTCTGTTAGATAGCTGCGTTTTGGATTTAGAAGCAGATATTTCCCTGGGCTTTCTGCTGTTTCTTCCATATGCCGGTATTGGGCTGAAAACGCCTGTTTTGAAACTCTGCACAGAAAGTGTTTGCAGACTGCTGAATCCACACACGGGTTTAACTCTGGAAGTTGAGTGCACACATTGACAACCGTTCTGTTAGATAGCTGCGTTTTGGATTTAGAAGCAGATATTTCCCTGGGCTTTCTGCTGTTTCTTCCATATGCCGGTATTGGGCTGAAAACGCCTGTTTTGAAACTCTGCACAGAAAGTGTTTGCAGACTGCTGAATCCACACACGGGTTTAACTCTGGAAGTTGAGTGCTCACATTGACAACCGTTCTGTTAGATAGCAGCGTTTTGGATTTAGAAGCAGATATTTCCCTGGGCTTTCTGCTGTTTCTTCCATATGCCGGTATTGGGCTGAAAACGCCTGTTTTGAAACTCTGCACAGAAAGTGTTTGCAGACTGCTGAATCCACACACGGGTTTAACTCTGGAAGTTGAGTGCACACATTGACAACCGTTCTGTTAGATAGCTGCGTTTTGGATTTAGAAGCAGATATTTCCCTGGGCTTTCTGCTGTTTCTTCCGTATATCGGTATTGGGCTGAAAACGCCTGTTTTGAAACTCTGCACAGAAAGTGTTTGCAGACTGCTGAATCCACACACGGGTTTAACTCTGGAAGTTGAGTGCACACATTGACAACCGTTCTGTTAGATAGCTGCGTTTTGGATTTAGAAGCAGATATTTCCCTGGGCTTTCTGCTGTTTCTTCCATATTGCCGGTATTGGGCTGAAAACGCCTGTTTTGAAAACTCTGCACAGAAAGTGTTTGCAGACTGCTGAATCCCACACACGGGTTTAACTCTGGAAGTTGAGTGCACACATTGACAACCGTTCTGTTAGATAGTTGCGTTTTGGATTTAGAAGCAGATATTTCCCTGTGCTTTCTGCTGTTTCTTCCATATGCCGGTAATGGGCTGAAAACGTCTGTTTTGAAACTCTGCACAGAAAGTGTTTGCAGACTGCTGAATCCACACACGGGTTTAACTCTGGAAGTTGAGTGCACACATTGACAAACGTTCTGTTAGATAGCTGCGTTTTGGATTTAGAAGCAGATATTTCCCTGTGCTTTCTGCTGTTTCTTCCATATGCCGGTAACGGGCTGAAAACGTCTGTTTTGAAACTCTGCAGAGAAAGTGTTTGCAGACTGCTGAATCCACACACGGGTTTAACTCTGGAAGTTGAGTGCACACATTGACAACCGTTCTGTTAGATAGCTGCGTTTTGGATTTAGAAGCAGATATTTCCCTGGGCTTTCTGCTGTTTCTTCCTTATGCCGGTATTGGGCTGAATACGCCTGTTTTGAAACTCTGCACAGAAAGTGTTTGCAGACTGCTGAATCCACACACGGGTTTAACTCTGGAAGTTGAGTGCACACATTGACAACCGTTCTGTTAGATAGCTGCGTTTTGGATTTAGAAGCAGATATTTCCCTGGGCTTTCTGCTGTTTCTTCCGTATACCGGTATTGGGCTGAAAACGCCTGTTTTGAAACTCTGCACAGAAAGTGTTTGCAGACTGCTGAATCCACACACGGGTTTAACTCTGGAAGTTGAGTGCACACATTGACAACCGTTCTGTTAGATAGCTGCGTTTTGCATTTAGAAGCAGATATTTCCCTGGGCTTTCTGCTGTTTCTTCCATATGCCGGTATTGGGCTGAAAACGCCTGTTTTGAAACTCTGCACAGAAAGTGTTTGCAGACTGCTGAATCCACACACGGGTTTAACTCTGGAAGTTGAGTGCACACATTGACAACCGTTCTGTTAGATAGCTGCGTTTTGGATTTAGAAGCAGATATTTCCCTGTGCTTTCTGCTGTTTCTTCCATTATGCCGGTAACGGGCTGAAAACGTCTGTTTTGAAACTCTGCAGAGAAAGTGTTTGCAGACTGCTGAATCCACACACGGGTTTAACTCTGGAAGTTGAGTGCACACATTGACAACCGTTCTGTTAGATAGCTGCGTTTTGGATTTAGAAGCAGATATTTCCCTGGGCTTTCTGCTGTTTCTTCCATATGCCGGTATTGGGCTGAAAACGCCTGTTTTGAAACTCTGCACAGAAAGTGTTTGCAGACTGCTGAATCCACACACGGGTTTAACTCTGGAAGTTGAGTGCTCACATTGACAACCGTTCTGTTAGATAGCTGCGTTTTGGATTTAGAAGCAGATATTTCCCTGTGCTTTTCTGCTGTTTCTTCCATATGCCGGTATCGGGCTGAAAACGTCTGTTTTTGAAACTCTGCACAGAAAGTGTTTGCAGACTGCTGAATCCACACACGGGTTTAACTCTGGAAGTTGAGTGCACACATTGACAACCGTTCTGTTAGATAGCTGCGTTTTGGATTTAGAATCAGATATTTCCCTGGGCTTTCTGCTGTTTCTTCCATATGCCGGTATTGGGCTGAAAACGCCTGTTTTGAAACTCTGCACAGAAAGTGTTTGCAGACAGCTGAATCCACACACGGGTTTAACTCTGGAAGTTGAGTGCACACATTGACAACCGTTCTGTTAGATAGCTGCGTTTTGGATTTAGAAGCAGATATTTCCCTGGGCTTTCTGCTGTTTCTTCCATATGCCGGTATTGGGCTGAAAACGCCTGTTTTGAAACTCTGCACAGAAAGTGTTTGCAGACTGCTGAATCCACACACGGGTTTAACTCTGGAAGTTGAGTGCACACATTGACAACCGTTCTGTTAGATAGCTGCGTTTTGGATTTAGAAGCAGATATTTTCCCTGTGCTGTCTGCTGTTTCTTCCATATGCCGGTAATGGGCTGAAAACGTCTGTTTTGAAACTCTGCACAGAAAGTGTTTGCAGACTGCTGAATCCACACACGGGTTTAACTCTGGAAGTTGAGTGCACACATTGACAACCGTTCTGTTAGATAGCTGCGTTTTGGATTTAGAAGCAGATATTTCCCTGTGCTTTCTGCTGTTTCTTCCATATGCCGGTATTGGGCTGAAAACGCCTGTTTTGAAACTCTGCACAGAAAGTGTTTGCAGACTGCTGAATCCACACACGGGTTTAACTCTGGAAGTTGAGTGCACACATTGACAACCGTTCTGTTAGATAGCTGCGTTTTGGATTTAGAAGCAGATATTTCCCTGGGCTTTCTGCTGTTTCTTCCATATGCCGGTATTGGGCTGAAAATGCCTGTTTTGAAACTCTGCACAGAAAGTGTTTGCAGACTGCTGAATCCACACACGGGTTTAACTCTGGAAGTTGAGTGCACACATTGACAACCGTTCTGTTAGATAGCTGCGTTTTGGATTTAGAAGCAGATATTTCCCTGGGCTTTCTGCTGTTTCTTCCATATGCCGGTATTGGGCTGAAAACGCCTGTTTTGAAACTCTGCACAGAAAGTGTTTGCAGACTGCTGAATCCACACACGGGTTTAACTCTGGAAGTTGAGTGCACACATTGACAACCGTTCTGTTAGATAGCTGCGTTTTGGATTTAGAAGCAGATATTTCCCTGTGCTTTCTGCTGTTTCTTCCATATGCCGGTAACGGGCTGAAAACGTCTGTTTTGAAACTCTGCAGAGAAAGTGTTTGCAGACTGCTGAATCCACACACGGGTTTAACTCTGGAAGTTGAGTGCACACATTGACAACCGTTCTGTAGATAGCTGCGTTTTGGATTTAGAAGCAGATATTTCCCTGGCTTTCTGCTGTTTCTTCCATATGCCGGTATTGGGCTGAAAACGCCTGTTTTGAAACTCTGCACAGAAAGTGTTTGCAGACTGCTGAATCCACACACGGGTTTAACTCTGGAAGTTGAGTGCACACATTGACAACCGTTCTGTTAGATAGCTGCGTTTTGGATTTAGAAGCAGATATTTCCCTGTGCTTTCTGCTGTTTCTTCCATATGCCGGTAACGGGCTGAAAACGTCTGTTTTGAAACTCTGCACAGAAAGTGTTTGCAGACTGCTGAATCCACACACGGGTTTAACTCTGGAAGTTGAGTGCACACATTGACAACCGTTCTGTTAGATAGCTGCGTTTTGGATTTAGAATCAGATATTTCCCTGGGCTTTCTGCTGTTTCTTCCATATGCCGGTATTGGGCTGAAAACGCCTGTTTTGAAACTCTGCACAGAAAGTGTTTGCAGACAGCTGAATCCACACACGGGTTTAACTCTGGAAGTTGAGTGCACCATTGACAACCGTTCTGTTAGATAGCTGCGTTTTGGATTTAGAAGCAGATATTTCCCTGGGCTTTCTGCTGTTTCTTCCATATGCCGGTATTGGCTGAAAACGCCTGTTTTGAAACTCTGCACAGAAAGTGTTTGCAGACTGCTGAATCCACACACGGGTTTAACTCTGGAAGTTGAGTGCACACATTGACAACCGTTCTGTTAGATAGCTGCGTTTTGGATTTAGAAGCAGATATTTCCCTGTGCTGTCTGCTGTTTCTTCCATATGCCGGTAATGGGCTGAAAACGTCTGTTTTGAAACTCTGCACAGAAAGTGTTTGCAGACTGCTGAATCCACACACGGGTTTAACTCTGGAAGTTGAGTGCACACATTGACAACCGTTCTGTTAGATAGCTGCGTTTTGGATTTAGAAGCAGATATTTCCCTGTGCTTTCTGCTGTTTCTTCCATATGCCGGTATTGGGCTGAAAACGCCTGTTTTGAAACTCTGCACAGAAAGTGTTTGCAGACTGCTGAATCCACACACGGGTTTAACTCTGGAAGTTGAGTGCACACATTGACAACCGTTCTGTTAGATAGCTGCGTTTTGGATTTAGAAGCAGATATTTCCCTGGGCTTTCTGCTGTTTCTTCCATATGCCGGTATTGGGCTGAAAATGCCTGTTTTGAAACTCTGCACAGAAAGTGTTTGCAGACTGCTGAATCCACACACGGGTTTAACTCTGGAAGTTGAGTGCACACATTGACAACCGTTCTGTTAGATAGCTGCGTTTTGATTTAGAAGCAGATATTTCCCTGTGCTTTCTGCTGTTTCTTCCATATGCCGGTAATGGGCTGAAAACGTCTGTTTTGAAACTCTGCACAGAAAGTGTTTGCAGACTGCTGAATCCACACACGGGTTTAACTCTGGAAGTTGAGTGCACACATTGACAACCGTTCTGTTAGATAGCTGCGTTTTGGATTTAGAAGCAGATATTTCCCTGGGCTTTCTGCTGTTTCTTCCATATCCCGGTATTGGGCTGAAAACGCCTGTTTTGAAACTCTGCACAGAAAGTGTTTGCAGACTGCTGAATCCACACACGGGTTTAACTCTGGAAGTTGAGTGCACACATTGACAACCGTTCTGTTAGATAGCTGCGTTTTGGATTTAGAAGCAGATATTTCCCTGGGCTTTCTGCTGTTTCTTCCATATGCCGGTATTGGGCTGAAAACGTCTGTTTTGGGACTCTGCAGAGAAAGTGTTTGCAGACTGCTGAATCCACACACGGGTTTAACTCTGGAAGTTGAGTGCACACATTGACAACCGTTCTGTTAGATAGCTGCGTTTTGGATTTAGAAGCAGATATTTCCCTGTGCTTTCTGCTGTTTCTTCCATATGCCGGTATTGGGCTGAAAACGCCTGTTTTGAAACTCTGCACAGAAAGTGTTTGCAGACTGCTGAATCCACACACGGGTTTAACTCTGGAAGTTGAGTGCACACATTGACAACCGTTCTGTTAGATAGCTGCGTTTTGGATTTAGAAGCAGATATTTCCCTGTGCTTTCTGCTGTTTCTTCCATATGCCGGTAATGGGCTGAAAACATCTGTTTTGAAACTCTGCACAGAAAGTGTTTGCAGACTGCTGAATCCACACACGGGTTTAACTCTGGAAGTTGAGTGCACACATTGACAACCGTTCTGTTAGATAGCTGCGTTTTGGATTTAGAAGCAGATATTTCCCTGGGCTTTCTGCTGTTTCTTCCATATGCCGGTATTGGGCTGAAAACGCCTGTTTTGAAACTCTGCACAGAAAGTGTTTGCAGACTGCTGAAATCCACACACGGGTTTAACTCTGGAAGTTGAGTGCACACATTGACAACCGTTCTGTTAGATAGCTGCGTTTTGGATTTAGAAGCAGATATTTCCCTGGGCTTTCTGCTGTTTCTTCCATATGCCGGTATTGGGCTGAAAACGCCTGTTTTGAAACTCTGCACAGAAAGTGTTTGCAGACTGCTGAATCCACACACGGGTTTAACTCTGGAAGTTGAGTGCTCACATTGACAACCGTTCTGTTAGATAGCAGCGTTTTGGATTTAGAAGCAGATATTTCCCTGGGCTTTCTGCTGTTTCTTCCATATGCCGGTATTGGGCTGAAAACGCCTGTTTTGAAACTCTGCACAGAAAGTGTTTGCAGACTGCTGAATCCACACACGGGTTTAACTCTGGAAGTTGAGTGCACACATTGACAACCGTTCTGTTAGATAGCTGCGTTTTGGATTTAGAAGCAGATATTTCCTGGGCTTTCTGCTGTTTCTTCCGTATATCGGTATTGGGCTGAAAACGCCTGTTTTGAAACTCTGCACAGAAAGTGTTTGCAGACTGCTGAATCCACACACGGGTTTAACTCTGGAAGTTGAGTGCACACATTGACAACCGTTCTGTTAGATAGCTGCGTTTTGGATTTAGAAGCCGATATTTCCCTGTGCTTTCTGCTGTTTCTTCCATATGCCGGTAACGGGCTGAAAACGTCTGTTTTGAAACTCTGCAGAGAAAGTGTTTGCAGACTGCTGAATCCACACACGGGTTTAACTCTGGAAGTTGAGTGCACACATTGACAACCGTTCTGTTAGATAGCTGCGTTTTGGATTTAGAAGCAGAGATTTCCCTGGGCTTTCTGCTGTTTCTTCCATATGCCGGTATTGGGCTGAAAACGCCTGTTTTGAAACTCTGCACAGAAAGAGTTTGCAGACTGCTGAATCCACACACGGGTTTAACTCTGTAGGTTGAGTGCACACATTGACAACCGTTCTGTTAGATAGCTGCGTTTTGGATTTAGAAGCAGATATTTCCCTGTGCTTTCTGCTGTTTCTTCCATATGCCGGTAATGGGCTGAAAACGTCTGTTTTGAAACTCTGCACAGAAAGTGTTTGCAGACTGCTGAATCCACACACGGGTTTAACTCTGGAAGTTGAGTGCACACATTGACAACCGTTCTGTTAGATAGCTGCGTTTTGGATTTAGAAGCAGATATTTCCCTGGGCTTTCTGCTGTTTCTTCCATATGCCGGTATTGGGCTGAAAACGCCTGTTTTGAAACTCTGCACAGAAAGTGTTTGCAGACTGCTGAATCCACACACGGGTTTAACTCTGGAAGTTGAGTGCACACATTGACAACCGTTCTGTTAGATAGCTGCGTTTTGGATTTAGAAGCAGATATTTCCCTGTGCTTTCTGCTGTTTCTTCCATATGCCGGTAATGGGCTGAAAACGTCTGTTTTGAAACTCTGCACAGAAAGTGTTTGCAGACTGCTGAATCCACACACGGGTTTAACTCTGGAAGTTGAGTGGCACACATTGACAACCGTTCTGTTAGATAGCTGTGTTTTGGATTTAGAAGCAGATATTTCCCCTGGGCTTTCTGCTGTTTCTTCATATCCCGGTATTGGGCTGAAAACGCCTGTTTTGAAACTCTGCACAGAAAGTGTTTGCAGACTGCTGAATCCACACACGGGTTTAACTCTGAAGTTGAGTGCACACATTGACAACCGTTCTGTTAGATAGCTGCGTTTTGGATTTAGAAGCAGATATTTCCCTGGGCTTTCTGCTGTTTCTTCCATATGCCGGTATTGGGCTGAAAACGTCTGTTTTGGGACTCTGCAGAGAAAGTGTTTGCAGGACTGCTGAATCCACACACGGGTTTAACTCTGGAAGTTGAGTGCACACATTGACAACCGTTCTGTTAGATAGCTGCGTTTTGGATTTAGAAGCAGATATTTCCCTGTGCTTTCTGCTGTTTCTTCCATATGCCGGTATTGGGCTGAAAACGCCTGTTTTGAAACTCTGCACAGAAAGTGTTTGCAGACTGCTGAATCCACACACGGGTTTAACTCTGGAAGTTGAGTGCACACATTGACAACCGTTCTGTTAGATAGCTGCGTTTTGGATTTAGAAGCAGATATTTCCCTGTGCTTTCTGCTGTTTCTTCCGTATGCCGGTAATGGGCTGAAAACATCTGTTTTGAAACTCTGCACAGAAAGTGTTTGCAGACTGCTGAATCCACACACGGGTTTTAACTCTGGAAGTTGAGTGCACACATTGACAACCGTTCTGTTAGATAGCTGCGTTTTGGATTTAGAAGCAGATATTTCCCTGGGCTTTCTGCTGTTTCTTCCATATGCCGGTATTGGGCTGAAACGCCTGTTTTGAAACTCTGCACAGAAAGTGTTTGCAGACTGCTGAATCCACACACGGGTTTAACTCTGGAAGTTGAGTGCACACATTGACAACCGTTCTGTTAGATAGCTGCGTTTGGATTTAGAAGCAGATATTTCCCTGGGCTTTCTGCTGTTTCTTCCATATGCCGGTATTGGGCTGAAAACGCCTGTTTTGAAACTCTGCACAGAAAGTGTTTGCAGACTGCTGAATCCACACACGGGTTTAACTCTGGAAGTTGAGTGCTCACATTGACAACCGTTCTGTTAGATAGCAGCGTTTTGGATTTAGAAGCAGATATTTCCCTGGGCTTTCTGCTGTTTCTTCCATATGCCGGTATTGGGCTGAAAACGCCTGTTTTGAAACTCTGCACAGAAAGTGTTTGCAGGACTGCTGAATCCACACACGGGTTTAACTCTGGAAGTTGAGTGCACACATTGACAACCGTTCTGTTAGATAGCTGCGTTTTGGATTTAGAAGCAGATATTTCCCTGGGCTTTCTGCTGTTTCTTCCGTATATCGGTATTGGGCTGAAAACGCCTGTTTGAAACTCTGCACAGAAAGTGTTTGCAGACTGCTGAATCCACACACGGGTTTAACTCTGGAAGTTGAGTGCACACATTGACAACCGTTCTGTTAGATAGCTGCGTTTTGGATTTAGAAGCAGATATTTCCCTGGGCTTTCTGCTGTTTCTTCCATATGCCGGTATTGGGCTGAAAACGCCTGTTTTGAAACTCTGCACAGAAAGTGTTTGCAGACTGCTGAATCCACACACGGGTTTAACTCTGGAAGTTGAGTGCACACATTGACAACCGTTCTGTTAGATAGTTGCGTTTTGGATTTAGAAGCAGATATTTCCCTGTGCTTTCTGCTGTTTCTTCCATATGCCGGTAATGGGCTGAAACGTCTGTTTTGAAACTCTGCACAGAAAGTGTTTGCAGACTGCTGAATCCACACACGGGTTTAACTCTGGAAGTTGAGTGCACACATTGACAAACGTTCTGTTAGATAGCTGCGTTTTGGATTTAGAGCAGATATTTCCCTGTGCTTTCTGCTGTTTCTTCCATATGCCGGTAACGGGCTGAAAACGTCTGTTTTGAAACTCTGCAGAGAAAGTGTTTGCAGACTGCTGAATCCACACACGGGTTTAACTCTGGAAGTTGAGTGCACACATTGACAACCGTTCTGTTAGATAGCTGCGTTTTGGATTTAGAAGCAGATATTTCCCTGGGCTTTCTGCTGTTTCTTCCTTATGCCGGTATTGGGCTGAATTACGCCTGTTTTGAAACCTCTGCACAGAAAGTGTTTGCAGACTGCTGAATCCACACACGGGTTTAACTCTGGAAGTTGAGTGCACACATTGACAACCGTTCTGTTAGATAGCTGCGTTTTGGATTTAGAAGCAGATATTTCCCTGGGCTTTCTGCTGTTTCTTCCGTATACCGGTATTGGGCTGAAAACGCCTGTTTTGAAACTCTGCACAGAAAGTGTTTGCAGACTGCTGAATCCACACACGGGTTTAACTCTGGAAGTTGAGTGCACACATTGACAACCGTTCTGTTAGATAGCTGCGTTTTGCATTTAGAAGCAGATATTTCCCTGGGCTTTCTGCTGTTTCTTCCATATGCCGGTATTGGGCTGAAAACGCCTGTTTTGAAACTCTGCACAGAAAGTGTTTGCAGACTGCTGAATCCACACACGGGTTTAACTCTGGAAGTTGAGTGCACACATTGACAACCGTTCTGTTAGATAGCTGCGTTTTGGATTTAGAAGCAGATATTTCCCTGTGCTTTCTGCTGTTTCTTCCATATGCCGGTAACGGGCTGAAAACGTCTGTTTTGAAACTCTGCAGAGAAAGTGTTTGCAGACTGCTGATCCACACACGGGTTTAACTCTGGAAGTTGAGTGCACACATTGACAACCGTTCTGTTAGATAGCTGCGTTTTGGATTTAGAAGCAGATATTTCCCTGGGCTTTCTGCTGTTTCTTCCATATGCCGGTATTGGGCTGAAAACGCCTGTTTTGAAACTCTGCACAGAAAGTGTTTGCAGACTGCTGAATCCACACACGGGTTTAACTCTGGAAGTTGAGTGCACACATTGACAACCGTTCTGTTAGATAGCTGCGTTTTGGATTTAGAAGCAGATATTTCCCTGTGCTTTCTGCTGTTTCTTCCATATGCCGGTAACGGGCTGAAAACGTCTGTTTTGAAACTCTGCACAGAAAGTGTTTGCAGACTGCTGAATCCACACACGGGTTTAACTCTGGAAGTTGAGTGCACACATTGACAACCGTTCTGTTAGATAGCTGCGTTTTGGATTTAGAATCAGATATTTCCCTGGGCTTTCTGCTGTTTCTTCCATATGCCGGTATTGGGCTGAAAACGCCTGTTTTGAAACTCTGCACAGAAAGTGTTTGCAGACAGCTGAATCCACACACGGGTTTAACTCTGGAAGTTGAGTGCACACATTGACAACCGTTCTGTTAGATAGCTGCGTTTTGGATTTAGAAGCAGATATTTCCCTGGGCTTTCTGCTGTTTCTTCCATATGCCGGTATTGGGCTGAAAACGCCTGTTTTGAAACTCTGCACAGAAAGTGTTTGCAGACTGCTGAATCCACACACGGGGTTTAACTCTGGAAGTTGAGTGCACACATTGACAACCGTTCTGTTAGATAGCTGCGTTTTGGATTTAGAAGCAGATATTTCCCTGTGCTGTCTGCTGTTTCTTCCATATGCCGGTAATGGGCTGAAAACGTCTGTTTTGAAACTCTGCACAGAAAGTGTTTGCAGACTGCTGAATCCACACACGGGTTTAACTCTGGAAGTTGAGTGCACACATTGACAACCGTTCTGTTAGATAGCTGCGTTTTGGATTTAGAAGCAGATATTTCCCTGTGCTTTCTGCTGTTTCTTCCATATGCCGGTATTGGGCTGAAAACGCCTGTTTTGAAACTCTGCACAGAAAGTGTTTGCAGACTGCTGAATCCACACACGGGTTTAACTCTGGAAGTTGAGTGCACACATTGACAACCGTTCTGTTAGATAGCTGCGTTTTGGATTTAGAAGCAGATATTTCCCTGGGCTTTCTGCTGTTTCTTCCATATGCCGGTATTGGGCTGAAAATGCCTGTTTTGAAACTCTGCACAGAAAGTGTTTGCAGACTGCTGAATCCACACACGGGTTTAACTCTGGAAGTTGAGTGCACACATTGACAACCGTTCTGTTAGATAGCTGCGTTTTGGATTTAGAAGCAGATATTTCCCTGGGCTTTCTGCTGTTTCTTCCATATGCCGGTATTGGGCTGAAAACGCCTGTTTTGAAACTCTGCACAGAAAGTGTTTGCAGACTGCTGAATCCACACACGGGTTTAACTCTGGAAGTTGAGTGCACACATTGACAACCGTTCTGTTAGATAGCTGCGTTTTGGATTTAGAAGCAGATATTTCCCTGTGCTTTCTGCTGTTTCTTCCATATGCCGGTAACGGGCTGAAAACGTCTGTTTTGAAACTCTGCAGAGAAAGTGTTTGCAGACTGCTGAATCCACACACGGGTTTAACTCTGGAAGTTGAGTGCACACATTGACAACCGTTCTGTTAGATAGCTGCGTTTTGGATTTAGAAGCAGATATTTCCCTGGGCTTTCTGCTGTTTCTTCATATGCCGGTATTGGGCTGAAAACGCCTGTTTTGAAACTCTGCACAGAAAGTGTTTGCAGACTGCTGAATCCACACACGGGTTTAACTCTGGAAGTTGAGTGCACACATTGACAACCGTTCTGTTAGATAGCTGCGTTTTGGATTTAGAAGCAGATATTTCCCTGTGCTTTCTGCTGTTTCTTCCATATGCCGGTAACGGGCTGAAAACGTCTGTTTTGAAACTCTGCACAGAAAGTGTTTGCAGACTGCTGAATCCACACACGGGTTTAACTCTGGAAGTTGAGTGCACACATTGACAACCGTTCTGTTAGATAGCTGCGTTTTGGATTTAGAATCAGATATTTCCCTGGGCTTTCTGCTGTTTCTTCCATATGCCGGTATTGGGCTGAAAACGCCTGTTTTGAAACTCTGCACAGAAAGTGTTTGCAGACAGCTGAATCCACACACGGGTTTAACTCTGGAAGTTGAGTGCACACATTGACAACCGTTCTGTTAGATAGCTGCGTTTTGGATTTAGAAGCAGATATTTCCCTGGGCTTTCTGCTGTTTCTTCCATATGCCGGTATTGGGCTGAAAACGCCTGTTTTGAAACTCTGCACAGAAAGTGTTTGCAGACTGCTGAATCCACACACGGGTTTAACTCTGGAAGTTGAGTGCACACATTGACAACCGTTCTGTTAGATAGCTGCGTTTTGGAATTTAGAAGCAGATATTTCCCTGTGCTGTCTGCTGTTTCTTCCATATGCGGTAATGGGCTGAAAACGTCTGTTTTGAAACTCTGCACAGAAAGTGTTTGCAGACTGCTGAATCCACACACGGGTTTAACTCTGGAAGTTGAGTGCACCACATTGACAACCGTTCTGTTAGATAGCTGCGTTTTGGATTTAGAAGCAGATATTTCCCTGTGCTTTCTGCTGTTTCTTCCATATGCCGGTATTGGGCTGAAAACGCCTGTTTTGAAACTCTGCACAGAAAGTGTTTGCAGACTGCTGAATCCACACACGGGTTTAACTCTGGAAGTTGAGTGCACACATTGACAACCGTTCTGTTAGATAGCTGCGTTTTGGATTTAGAAGCAGATATTTCCCTGGGCTTTCTGCTGTTTCTTCCATATGCCGGTATTGGGCTGAAAATGCCCTGTTTTGAAACTCTGCACAGAAAGTGTTTGCAGACTGCTGAATCCACACACGGGTTTAACTCTGGAAGTTTGAGTGCACACATTGACAACCGTTCTGTTAGATAGCTGCGTTTTGGATTTAGAAGCAGATATTTCCCTGTGCTTTCTGCTGTTTCTTCCATATGCCGGTAATGGGCTGAAAACGTCTGTTTTGAAACTCTGCACAGAAAGTGTTTGCAGACTGCTGAATCCACACACGGGTTTAACTCTGGAAGTTGAGTGCACACATTGACAACCGTTCTGTTAGATAGCTGCGTTTTGGATTTAGAAGCAGATATTTCCCTGGGCTTTCTGCTGTTTCTTCCATATCCCGGTATTGGGCTGAAAACGCCTGTTTTGAAACTCTGCACAGAAAGTGTTTGCAGACTGCTGAATCCACACACGGGTTTAACTCTGGAAGTTGAGTGCACACATTGACAACCGTTCTGTTAGATAGCTGCGTTTTGGATTTAGAAGCAGATATTTCCCTGGGCTTTCTGCTGTTTCTTCCATATGCCGGTATTGGGCTGAAAACGTCTGTTTTGGGACTCTGCAGAGAAAGTGTTTGCAGACTGCTGAATCCACACACGGGTTTAACTCTGGAAGTTGAGTGCACACATTGACAACCGTTCTGTTAGATAGCTGCGTTTTGGATTTAGAAGCAGATATTTCCCTGTGCTTTCTGCTGTTTCTTCCATATGCCGGTATTGGGCTGAAACGCCTGTTTTGAAACTCTGCACAGAAAGTGTTTGCAGACTGCTGAATCCACACACGGGTTTAACTCTGGAAGTTGAGTGCACACATTGACAACCGTTCTGTTAGATAGCTGCGTTTTGGATTTAGAAGCAGATATTTCCCTGTGCTTTCTGCTGTTTCTTCCATATGCCGGTAATGGGCTGAAAACATCTGTTTTGAAACTCTGCACAGAAAGTGTTTGCAGACTGCTGAATCCACACACGGGTTTAACTCTGGAAGTTGAGTGCACACATTGACAACCGTTCTGTTAGATAGCTGCGTTTTGGATTTAGAAGCAGATATTTCCCTGGGCTTTCTGCTGTTTCTTCCATATGCCGGTATGGGCTGAAAACGCCTGTTTTGAAACTCTGCACAGAAAGTGTTTTGCAGACTGGCTGAATCCACACACGGGTTTAACTCCTGGAAGTTGAGTGCACACATTGACAACCGTTTCTGTTAGATAGCTGCGTTTTGGATTTAGAAGCAGATATTTCCCTGGGCTTTCTGCTGTTTCTTCCATATGCCGGTATTGGGCTGAAAACGCCTGTTTTGAAACTCTGCACAGAAAGTGTTTGCAGACTGCTGAATCCACACACGGGTTTAACTCTGGAAGTTGAGTGCTCACATTGACAACCGTTCTGTTAGATAGCAGCGTTTTGGATTTAGAAGCAGATATTTCCCTGGGCTTTCTGCTGTTTCTTCCATATGCCGGTATTGGCCTGAAAACGCCTGTTTTGAAACTCTGCACAGAAAGTGTTTGCAGACTGCTGAATCCACACACGGGTTTAACTCTGGAAGTTGAAGTGCACACATTGACAACCGTTCTGTTAGATAGCTGCGTTTTGGATTTAGAAGCAGATATTTCCCTGGGCTTTCTGCTGTTTCTTCCGTATATCGGTATTGGGCTGAAAACGCCTGTTTTGAAACTCTGCACAGAAAGTGTTTGCAGACTGCTGAATCCACACACGGGTTTAACTCTGGAAGTTGAGTGCACACATTGACAACCGTTCTGTAGATAGCTGCGTTTTGGATTTAGAAGCAGATATTTCCCTGGGCTTTCTGCTGTTTCTTCCATATGCCGGTATTGGGCTGAAAACGCCTGTTTTGAAACTCTGCACAGAAAGTGTTTGCAGACTGCTGAATCCACACACGGGTTTTAACTCTGGAAGTTGAGTGCACACATGACAACCGTTCTGTTAGATAGTTGCGTTTTGGATTTAGAAGCAGATATTTCCCTGTGCTTTCTGCTGTTTCTTCCATATGCCGGTAATGGGCTGAAAACGTCTGTTTTGAAACTCTGCACAGAAAGTGTTTGCAGACTGCTGAATCCACACACGGGTTTAACTCTGGAAGTTGAGTGCACACATTGACAACCGTTCTGTTAGATAGCTGCGTTTTGGATTTAGAAGCAGATATTTCCCTGTGCTTTCTGCTGTTTCTTCCATATGCCGGTAACGGGCTGAAAACGTCTGTTTTGAAACTCTGCAGAGAAAGTGTTTGCAGACTGCTGAATCCACACACGGGTTTAACTCTGGAAGTTGAGTGCACACATTGACAACCGTTCTGTTAGATAGCTGCGTTTTGGATTTAGAAGCAGATATTTCCCTGGGCTTTCTGCTGTTTCTTCCTTATGCCGGTATTGGGCTGAATACGCCTGTTTTGAAACTCTGCACAGAAAGTGTTTGCAGACTGCTGAATCCACACACGGGTTTAACTCTGGAAGTTGAGTGCACACATTGACAACCGTTCTGTTAGATAGCTGCGTTTTGGATTTAGAAGCAGATATTTCCATGGGCTTTCTGCTGTTTCTTCCATATGCCGGTATTGGGCTGAAAACGCCTGTTTTGAAACTCTGCACAGAAAGTGTTTGCAGACTGCTGAATCACACACGGGTTTAACTCTGGAAGTTGAGGTGCACACATTGACAACCGTTCTGTTAGATAGCTGCGTTTTGGATTTAGAAGCAGATATTTCCCTGGGCTTTCTGCTGTTTCTTCCATATGCCGGTATTGGGCTGAAAACGCCTGTTTTGAAACTCTGCACAGAAAAGTGTTTGCAGACTGCTGAATCCACACACGGGTTTAACTCTGGAAGTTGAGTGCTCACATTGACAACCGTTCTGTTAGATAGCAGCGTTTTGGATTTAGAAGCAGATATTTCCCTGGGCTTTCTGCTGTTTCTTCCATATGCCGGTATTGGGCTGAAAACGCCTGTTTTGAAACTCTGCACAGAAAGTGTTTGCAGACTGCTGAATCCACACACGGGTTTAACTCTGGAAGTTGAGTGCACACATTGACAACCGTTCTGTTAGATAGCTGCGTTTTGGATTTAGAAGCAGATATTTCCCTGGGCTTCTGCTGTTTCTTCCGTATATCGGTATTGGGCTGAAAACGCCTGTTTTGAAACTCTGCACAGAAAGTGTTTGCAGACTGCTGAATCCACACACGGGTTTAACTCTGGAAGTTGAGTGCACACATGACAACCGTTCTGTTAGATAGCTGCGTTTTGGATTTAGAAGCAGATATTTCCCTGGGCTTTCTGCTGTTTCTTCCATATGCCGGTATTGGGCTGAAAACGCCTGTTTTGAAACTCTGCACAGAAAGTGTTTGCAGACTGCTGAATCCACACACGGGTTAAACTCTGGAAGTTGAGTGCACACATTGACAACCGTTCTGTTAGATAGTTGCGTTTTGGATTTAGAAGCAGATATTTCCCTGTGCTTTCTGCTGTTTCTTCCATATGCCGGTAATGGGCTGAAAACGTCTGTTTTGAAACTCTGCACAGAAAGTGTTTGGCAGACTGCTGAATCCACACACGGGTTTAACTCTGGAAGTTTGAGTGCACACATTGACAACCGTTCTGTTAGATAGCTGCGTTTTGGATTAGAAGCAGATATTTCCCTGTGCTTTCTGCTGTTTCTTCCATATGCCGGTAACGGGCTGAAAACGTCTGTTTTGAAACTCTGCAGAGAAAAGTGTTTGCAGACTGCTGAATCCACACACGGGTTTAACTCTGGAAGTTGAGTGCACACATTGACAACCGTTCTGTTAGATAGCTGCGTTTTGGATTTAGAAGCAGATATTTCCCTGGGCTTTCTGCTGTTTCTTCCTTATGCCGGTATTGGGCTGAATACGCCTGTTTTGAAACTCTGCACAGAAAGTGTTTGCAGACTGCTGAATCCACACACGGGTTTAACTCTGGAAGTTGAGTGCACACATTGACAACCGTTCTGTTAGATAGCTGCGTTTTGGATTTAGAAGCAGATATTTCCATGGGCTTTCTGCTGTTTCTTCCGTATACCGGTATTGGGCTGAAAACGCCTGTTTTTGAAACTCTGCACAGAAAGTGTTTGCAGACTGCTGAATCCACACACGGGTTTACTCTGGAAGTTGAGTGCACACATTGGACAACCGTTCTGTTAGATAGCTGCGTTTTGGATTTAGAAGCAGATATATCCCTGGGCTTTCTGCTGTTTCTTCCATATGCCGGTATTGGGCTGAAAACGCCTGTTTTGAAACTCTGCACAGAAAGTGTTTGCAGACTGCTGAATCCACCACACGGGTTTAACTCTGGAAGTTGAGTGCACACATTGACAACCGTTCTGTTAGATAGCTGCGTTTTGGATTTAGAAGCCGATATTTCCCTGTGCTTTCTGCTGTTTCTTCCATATGCCGGTAACGGGCTGAAAACGTCTGTTTTGAAACTCTGCAGAGAAAGTGTTTGCAGACTGCTGAATTCCACACACGGGTTTAACTCTGGAAGTTGAGTGCACACATTGACAACCGTTCTGTTAGATAGCTGCGTTTTGGATTAGAAGCAGATATTTCCCTGGGCTTTCTGCTGTTTCTTCCATATGCCGGTATTGGGCTGAAAACGCCTGTTTTGAAACAAGTGTTTGCAGACTGCTGAATCCACACACGGGTTTAACTCTGGAAGTTGAGTGCACACATTGACAACCGTTCTGTTAGATAGCTGCGTTTTGGATTAGAAGCAGATATTTCCCTGTGCTTTCTGCTGTTTCTTCCATATGCGGTAATGGGCTGAAAACGTCTGTTTTGAAACTCTGCACAGAAAGTGTTTGCAGACTGCTGAATCCACACACGGGTTTAACTCTGGAAGTTGAGTGCACACATTGACAACCGTTCTGTTAGATAGCTGCGTTTTGGATTTAGAATCAGATATTTCCCTGGGCTTTCTGCTGTTTCTTCCATATGCCGGTATTGGGCTGAAAACGCCTGTTTGAAACTCTGCACAGAAAGTGTTTGCAGACAGCTGAATCCACACACGGGTTTAACTCTGCAAGTTGAGTGCACACATTGACAACCGTTCTGTTAGATAGCTGCATTTTGGATTTAGAAGCAGATATTTCCCTGTGCTTACTGCCCTTTCTTCCATATGCCGGTATTGGGCTGAAAACGCCTGTTTTGAGACTCTGCACAGAAAGTGTTTGCAGACTGCTGAATTCACACACGGGTTTAACTCTGCATGTTGAGTGCACACATTGACAACCGTTGTGTTAGATAGGTGCGTTTTGGATTTAGAAGCAGATATTTCCCTGTGCTTACTGCCCTTTCTTCCATAGGCCCGTATTGGGCTGAAAATGCCTGTTTCGAGACTCTGCACAGAAAGTGTTTTCAGACTGCTGAATCCACACACGGGTTTACCTCTGGAAGTAGAGTGCACACATTGACAACCGTTCTGTTAGATAGCTGCGTTTTGGATTTAGAAGCAGATATTTCCCTGTGCTTACTGCCCTTTCTTCGATATGCCGGTATTGGGCTGAAAACGCCTGTTTTGAGACTCTGCACAGAAAGTGTTTACAGACTGCTGAATCCACACACGGGTTTAACTCTGCAAGGTGAGTGCACACATTGTCAACCGTTCTGTTAGATAGCTGCGTTTTGGATTTAGAAGCAGATATTTCCCTGTGCTTACTACCCTTTCTTCCATATGCCGGTATTGGGCTGAAAACGCCATTTTGAGACTCTGCACGGAAAGTGTTTGCAGACTGCTGAATCCACACACGGGTTTAACTCTGGAAGTTGAGTGCACACATTGAAAACCGTTCTATTAGATAGCTGCGTTTTGGATTTAGAAGCAGATATTTCCACGTGCTTATTGCCCTTTCTTCCATATGCCAGTATTGGGTTGAAAACGACTGTTTTGAGACTCTGCACAGAAAGAGTTTGCAGACTGTTGAATCCACACACGGGTTTAACTCTGGAAGTTGAGTGCACACATTGACAGCCGTTCTGTTAGATAGCTGCGTTTTGGATTTAGAAGCAGATATTTCCCTGTGCTTACTGCCCTTTCTTCCATATGCCGGTATTGGGCGGAAAACGCCTGTTTTGAGACTCTGCACAGAAAGTGTTTGTAGACTGCTGAATCCACACAAGGGTTTAACTCTGCAAGTTGAGTGCACACATTCACAACCGTTCTGTTAGATAGCTGCGTTTTGGATTTAGAAGCAGATATTTCCCTGTGCTTACTGCCCTTTCTTCCGTATGCCGGTATTGGGCTGAAAACGCCTGTTTTGGGAATCTTCACAGAAAGTGTTTGCAGACTGCTGAATCCACACACGGGTTTAACTCTGGAAGTTGAGTGCACACATTGACAACCGTTTTGTTAGGTAGCTGCGTTTTGGATTTAGAAGCAGATATTTCCCTGTGCTTACTGCCCTTTCTTCCATATGCCGGTATTGGACTGAAAAAGACTTTTTTGGGACTCTGCACAGAAAGTGTTTGCAGACTGCTGAATCCACACACGGGTTTAACTCTGGAAGTTGAGTGCACACATTGACAACCGTTCTGTTAGATAGCTGCGTTTTGGATTTAGAAGCAGATATTTCCCTGTGCTTACTGCCCTTTCTTCCATATGCCGGTATTGGGCGGAAAACGCCTGTTTTGAGACTCTGCACAGAAAGTGTTTGCAGACAGCTGAATCCACACACGGGTTTAACTCTGGAAGTTGAGTGCACACATTTACAACCGTTCTGTTAGATAGCTGCATTTTGGATTTGGAAGCAGATATTTCCCTGTGCTTACCGCCCTTTCTTCCATATGCCGGTATTGGGTTGAAAATGCCTGTTTTGAGACTCTGCACAGAAAGTGTTTGCAGACTGCTGAATCCACACACGGGTTTAACTCTGGAAGTTGAGTGCACACATTGACAACCGTTCTGTTAGATAGCAGCGTTTTGGATTTAGAAGCAGATATTTCCCTTTGCCTACTGCCCTTTCTTCCATATGCCGGTATTGGGCTGAAAACGCCTGTTTTGAGACTCTGCACAGAAAGTGTTTGCAGACTGCTGAATCCACACACGGGTTTTACTCTGGAAGTTGAGCGCACCCTTAGACAACCGCTCTGTTAGATAGCTGCTTTTTGGATTTAGAAGCAGATATTTCCCCGTGCTTATTGCCCTTTCTTCCATATGCCGGTATTGGGCTGAAAACGCCTGTTTTGAGACGCTGCACAGAAAGTGTTTGCAGACTGCTGAATCCACACACGTCCTTATCTCTGCAAGTTGAGTGCACACATTGACAACCTTTCTGTTAGACAGCTGCGTTTTGGATTTAGAAGCAGATATTTCCCTGTGCTTACTGCCCTTTCTTCCTTAGGCCGGTATTGGGCTGAAAACACTTGTTTTGAGACTCTGCACAGAAAGTGTTTGCAGACTGCAGAATGCACACACTGGTTTAACTCTGCAAGTTGAGTGCACACATTGACAACCGTTCTGTTAGACAGCTGCGTTTTGGACTTAGAAGCAGATATTGTCCTGTGCTTACTGCCCTTTCTTCCATATGCCGGTATTGGGCTGAAAACGCCTGTTATGAGACTCTGCACAGAAAGTGTTTGCAGACTGCTGAATCCACACACTGGTTTAACTCTGGAAGTTGAGTGCACACATTGACAACTGTTGTGTTAGATAGCTGCGTTTTGGATTTAGAAGCAGATATTTCCCTGTGCTTACTGCCCTTTCTTCCATATGACTGTATTGGCCTGAAAACGACTGTTTTGGGACTCTGCACAGAAAGTGTTTGCAGACTGCTGAATCCACACACGGGTTTAACTCTGGAAGTTGAGTGCACACATTGGCAACCGTTCTGTTAGATAGCTGCGTTTTGGATTTAGAACCAGATATTTCCCTTGTCCTACTGCCCTTTCTTCCATATGTCGGTATTGGGCTGAAAACGCCTGTTTTGAGACTCTGCACAGAAAGTGTTTGCAGACAGCTGAATCCACACACGGGTTTAACTCTGGAAGTTGAGTGCACACATTGACAACCGTTCTGTTAGTTAGCTGCGTTTTGGATTTATAAGCAGATATTTCCCTGTGCTTACTGCCCTTTCTTCCATATGCCGGTATTGGGCTGAAAACGCCTGTTTTGAGACTCTTCACAGAAAGTGTTTGCAGACTGCTGAATCCACACACGGGTTTAACTCTGGAAGTAGAGTGCACACATTGACAACCGTTCTGTTAGATAGCTGCGTTTTGGATTTAGAAGCAGATATTTCCCTGTGCTTACTGCCCTTTCTTCCATATTCCGGTATTGGGCTGAAAACGCCTGTTTTGATACTCTGCACAGAAAGTGTTTGCAGACTGCTGAATCCACACACGGGTTTAACTCTGCAAGGTGAGTGCACACATTCACAACCGTTCTGTTAGATAGCTGTGTTTTGGATTTAGAAGCAGATATTTCCCTGTGCTTAATGCCCTTTCTTCCATATGTCGGTATTGGGCTGAAAACGCCTGTTTTGGGACTCTGCACAGAAAGTGTTTGCAGACTGCTGAATCCACACACGTGTTTAACTCTGGAAGTTGAGTGCACACATTGACAACCGTTCTGTTAGGTAGCTGCGTTTTGGATTTAGAAGCAGATATTTCCCTGTGCTTACTGCCCTTTCTTCCATATGCCGGTATTGGGCTGAAAACGACTGTTTTGGGACCCTGCACAGAATTTGTTTGCAGACTGCACATCCACACAAGGGTTTTACTCTGGAAGATGAGTGCACCCTTAGACAACCGTTCTGTTAGATAGCTGCGTTTTGGATTTAGAAGCAGATATTTCCCTTTGCCTACTGCCCTTTCTTCCATATGCCGGTATTGGGCTGAAAACGCCTGTTTTGAGACTCTGCACAAAAAATGTTTGCAGACTGCTGAATCCACACACGGGTTTAACTCTGCATGTTGAGTGCACACATTGACAACCGTTCTGTTAGATGGCTGCATTTTGGATTTAGAAGCATATATTTAACTGTGCTTACTGCCCTTTCTTCCATATGCAGGTATCGGGCTGGAAACGCCTGTTTTGAGACTCTGCACAGAAAGTGTTTGCAGACAGCTGAATCCACACACGGGTTTAACTCTGGAAGTTGAGTGCACACATTGACAACCGTTCTGTTAGATAGCTGCATTTTGGATTTAGAAGCAGGTATTGTCCTGTGCTTACTGCCCTTTCTTCCATATGCCGGTATTGGGCTGAAAACGCCTGTTTTGGGACTCTGCACAGAAAGTGTTTGCAGACTGCTGAATCCACACACGGGTTTAACTCTGGAAGTTGAGTGCACACATTGACAACCGTTCTGTTAGGTAGCTGCGTTTTGGATTAAGAAGCAGATATTTCCCTGTGCTTACTGCCCTTTCTTCCATATGCCGGTATTGGAATGAAAAAGACTTTTTTGGGACTCTGCACAGAAATTGTTTGCAGACTGCACATCCACACAAGGGTTTTACTCTGGAAGTTGAGTGCACCCTTAGACAACCGTTCTGTTAGATAGCTGCGTTTTGGATTTAGCAGCAGATATTTCCCTTTGCCTTCTGCCCTTTCTTCCATATGCCGGTATTGGGCTGAAAACGCCTGTTTTGAGATTCTGAACAGAAAGTGTTTGCAGACTGCTGAATCCACACACGGGTTTAACTCTGGAAGTTGAGTGCACACATTGACAACCGTTCTGTTAGATAGCTGCGTTTTGGATTTAGAAGCAGATATTTCCCTGTGCTTACTGCCCTTTCTTCCATATGCCAGTATTGGGCTGGAAACGCCTGTTTTGAGACTCTGCACAGAAAGTGTTTGCAGACAGCTGAATCCACACACGGGTTTAACTCTGGAAGTTGAGTGCACACATTAACAACCGTTCTGTTAGATAGCTGCATTTTGGATTTAGAAGCAGATATTTCCCTGTGCTTACTGCCCTTTCTTCCATATGCCGGTATTGGGTTGAAAATGCCTGTTTTGAGACTCTGCACAGAAAGTGTTCGCAGTCTGCTGAATCCACACACGGGTTTAACTCTGGAAGTTGAGTGCACACATTGACAACCGTTCTGTTAGATAGCAGCGTTTTGGATTTAGAAGCAGATATTTCCCTTTGCCTACTGCCCTTTCTTCCATATGCCTGTATTGGGCTGAAAACGCCTGTTTTGAGACTCTGCACAGAAAGTGTTTGCAGACTGCTGAATCCACACACGGGTTTTACTCTGGAAGTTGAGCGCACCCTTAGACAACCGTTCTGTTAGATAGCTGCGTTTTGGATTTAGAAGCAGATATTTCCCCGTGCTTATTGCACTTTGTTCCATATGCCGGTATTGGGCTGAAAACGCCTGTTTTGAGACGCTGCACAGAAAGTGTTTGCAGACTGCTGAATCCACACACGTCTTTATCTCTGCAGGTTGAGTGCACACATTGACAACCGTTGTGTTAGATAGCTGCGTTTTGGATTTAGAAGCAGATATTTCCCTGGGCTTACTGCCCTTTCTTCCATATGCCGGTATTGGGCTGAAGACACTTGTTTTGAGACTCAGCACAGAAAGTGATTGCAGACTGCTGAATCCACACACGGGTTTAACTCTGCAAGTTGAGTGCACACATTGACAACCGTTCTGTTAGACAGCTGCGTTTTGGACTTAGAAGCAGATATTGCCCTGTGCTTACTGCCCTTTCTTCCATATGCCGGTATTGGGCTGAAAACGCCTGTTTTGAGACTCTGCACAGAAAGTGTTTGCAGACTGCTGAATCCACACACGGCTTTAACTCTGGAAGTTGAGTGCACACATTGACAACCGTTCTGTTAGATAGCTGCGTTTTGGATTTAGAAGCAGATATTTCCCTGTGCTTACTGCCCTTTCATCCATATGCCGGTATCGGGCTGGAAACGCCTGTTTTGAGACTCTGCACAGAAAGTGTTTGCAGACAGCTGAATCCACACACGGGTTTAACTCTGGAAGTTGAGTGCACACATTGACAACCGTTCTGTTAGATAGCTGCATTTTGGATTTAGAAGCAGATATTTCCCTGTGCTTACAGCCCTTTCTTCCATATGCCGGTATTGGGCTGAAAACGCCTGTTTTGAGACTCTGCACAGAAAGTGTTTGCAGACTGCTGAATCCACACACGGCTTTAACTCTGGAAGTTGAGTGCACACATTGACAACCGTTGTGTTAGATAGCTGCGTTTTGGATTTAGAAGCAGATATTTCCCTGTACTTACTGCCCTTTCTTCCATAGGCCGGTATTGGGCTGAAAATTCCTGTTTTGAGACTCTGCACAGAAAGTGTTTTCAGACTGCTGAATCCACACACTGGTTTACCTCTGGAAGTAGAGTGCACACATTGACAACCGTTCTGTTAGATAGCTGCGTTTTGGATTTAGAAGCAGATATTTCCCTGTGCTTACTGCCCTTTCTTCGATATGCCGGTATTGGGCTGAAAACGCCTGTTTTGAGACTCTGCACAGAAAGTGTTTACAGACTGCTGAATCCACCCCCGGGTTTAACTCTGCAAGGTGAGTGCACACATTGTCAACCGTTCTGTTAGATAGCTGCGTTTTGGATTTAGAAGCAGATATTTCCCTGTGCTTACTGCCCTTTCTTCCCTATGCCGGTATTGGGCTGAAAACGCCATTTTGAGACTCTGCACAGAAAGTGTTTGCAGACTGCTGAATCCACACACGGGTTTAACTCTGGAAGTTGAGTGCACACATTGACAACCGTTCTGTTAGGTAGCTGCGTTTTGGATTAAGAAGCAGATATTTCCCTGTGCTCACTGCCCTTTCTTCCATATGCCGGTATTGGACTGAAAAAGACTTTTTTGGGACTCTGCACAGAAATTGTTTGCAGACTGCACATCCACACAAGGGTTTTACTCTGGAAGTTGAGTGCACCCTTAGACAACCGTTCTGTTAGATAGCTGCGTTTTGGATTTAGAAGCAGATATTTCCCTTTGCCTTCTGCCCTTTCTTCCATATGCCGGTATAGGGCTGAAAACGCCTGTTTTGAGACTCTGCACAGAAAGTGTTTGCAGACAGCTGAATCCACACACGGGTTTAACTCTGGAAGTTGAGTGCACACATTGACAACCGTTCTGTTAGATAGCTGCATTTTGTATTTAGAAGCAGATATTTCCCTGTGCTTACTGCCCTTTCTTCCATATGCCGGTATTGGGCTGAAAACGCCTGTTTTGAGACTCTGCACAGAAAGTGTTTGCAGACTGCTGAATCCACACACGGGTTTAACTCTGCATGTTGAGTGCACACATTGACAACCGTTGTGTTAGATAGCTGCGTTTTGGATTTAGAAGCAGATATTTCCCTGTGCTTACTGCCCTTTCTTCCATAGGCCGATATTGGGCTGAAAATGCCTGTTTTGAGACTCTGCACAGAAAGTGTTTTCAGACTGCTGAATCCACACACTGGTTTACCTCTGGAAGTAGAGTGCACACATTGACAACCGTTCTGTTAGATAGCTGCGTTTTGGATTTAGAAGCAGATATTTCCCTGTGCTTACTGCCCTTTCTTCGATATGCCGGTATTGGGCTGAAAACGCCTGTTTTGAGACTCTGCACAGAAAGTGTTTACAGACTGCTGAATCCACACACGGGTTTAACTCTGCAAGGTGAGTGCACACATTGTCAACCGTTCTGTTAGATAGCTGCGTTTTGGATTTAGAAGCAGATATTTCCCTGTGCTTACTGCCCTTTCTTCCCTATGCCGGTATTGGGCTGAAAACGCCATTTTGAGACTCTGCACAGAAAGTGTTTGCAGACTGCTGAATCCACACACGGGTTTAACTCTGGAAGGTGAGTGCACACATTGAAAACCGTTCTATTAGATAGCTGCGTTTTGGATTTAGAAGCAGATATTTCCACGTGCTTACTGCCCTTTCTTCCATATGCCGGTATTGGGCTGAAAACGCCTGTTTTGAGACTCTGCACAGAAAGAGTTTGCAGACTGTTGAATCCACACACGGGTTTAACTCTGGAAGTTGAGTGCACACATTGACAACCGTTCTGTTATATAGCTGCGTTTTGGATTTAGAAGCAGATATTTCCCTGTGCTTACTGCCCTTTCTTCCATATGCCGGTATTGGGCGGAAAACGCCTGTTTTGAGACTCTGCACAGAAAGTGTTTGCAGACTGCTGAATCCACACACGGGTTTAACTCTGCAAGTTGAGTGCACACATTCACAACCGTTCTGTTAGATAGCTGCGTTTTGGATTTAGAAGCAGATATTTCCCTGTGCTTACTGCCCTTTCTTCCGTATGCCGGTATTGGGCTGAAAATGCCTGTTTTGGGACTCTTCACAGAAAGTGTTTGCAGACTGCTGAATCCACACATGGGTTTAACTCTGGAAGTTGAGTGCACACAATGACAACCGTTCTGTTAGGTAGCTGCGTTTTGGGTTTAGAAGCAGATATTTCCCTGTGCTTACTGCCCTTTCTTTCATATGCTGGTATTGGACTGAAAAAGACTTTTTTGGGACTCTGCACAGAAATTTTTTGCAGACTGCACATCCACACAAGGGTTTTACTCTGGAAGTTCAGTGCACCCTTAAAAACCGTTCTGTTAGATAGCTTCGTTTTTGATTTAGAAGCAGATATTTCCCTTTGCCTACTGCCCTTTCTTCCATATGCCGGTATTGGGCTGAAAACGCCTGTTTTGAGACTCTGCACAGAAAGTGTTTGCAGACTGCTGAATCCACACACGGGTTTAACTCTGCATGTTGAGTGCACACATTGACAACCGTTCTGTTAGATAGCTGCATTTTGGATTTAGAAGCAGATATTTCCCTGTGCTTACTGCCCTTTCTTCCATATGCCGGTATTGGGTTGAAAATGCCTGTTTTGAGACTCTGCACAGAAAGTGTTTGCAGACTGCTGAATCCACACACGGGTTTAACTCTGGAAGTTGAGTGCACACATTGACAACCGTTCTGTTAGATAGCTGCGTTTTGGATTTAGAAGCAGATATTTCCCTTTGCCTACTGCCCTTTCTTCCATATGCCTGTATTGGGCTGAAAACGCCTGTTTTGAGACTCTGCACAGAAAGTGTTTGCAGACTGCTGAATCCACACACGGGTTTTACTCTGGAAGTTGAGCGCACCCTTAGACAACCGCTCTGTTAGATAGCTGCGTTTTGGATTTAGAAGCAGATATTTCCCCGTGCTTATTGCCCTTTCTTCCATATGCCGTTATTGGGCTGAAAACGCCTGTTTTGAGACGCTGCACAGAAAGTGTTTGCAGACTGCTGAATCCACACACGTCTTTATCTCTGCAAGTTGAGTGCACACATTGACAACCGTTCTGTTAGATAGCTGCGTTTTGGATTTAGCAGCAGATATTTCCCTGGGCTTACTGCCCTTTCTTCCATATGCCGGTATTGGGCTGAAAACACTTGTTTTGAGACTCTGCACAGAAAGTGTTTGCAGACTGCAGAATCCACACACTGGTTTAACTCTGCAAGTTGAGTGCACACATTGTCAACCGTTCTGTTAGACAGCTGCGTTTTGGACTTAGAGGCAGATATTGCCCTGTGCTTACTGCCCTTTCTTCCATATGCCGGTATTGGGCTGAAAACGCCTGTTTTGAGACTCTGCACAGAAAGTGTTTGCAGACTGCTGAATCCACACACGGGTTTAACTCTGGAAGTTGAGTGCATACATTGACAACCGTTCTGTTAGATAGCTGTGTTTTGGATTTAGAAGCAGATATTTCCCTGTGCTTACTGCCCTTTCATCCATATGCCGGTATCGGGCTGGAAACGGCTGTTTTGAGACTCTGCGCAGAAAGTGTTTGCAGACATCTGAATCCACACACGGGTTTAACTCTGGAAGTTGAGTGCACACATTGACAACCGTTCTGTTAGACAGCTGCATTTTGGATTTAGAAGCAGATATTTCCCTGTGCTTACTGCCCTTTCTTCCATATGCCGGTATTGGGCTGAAAACTCCTGTTTTGAGACTCTGCACAGAAAGTGTTTGCAGACTGCTGAATCCACACACGGGTTTAACTCTGCATGTTGAGTGCACACATTGACAACCGTTGTGTTAGATAGCTGCGTTTTGGATTTAGAAGCAGATATTTCCCTGTGCTTACTGCCCTTTCTTCCATAGGCCGGTATTGGGCTGAAAACGCCTGTTTTGAGACTCTGCACAGAAAGTGTTTTCAGACTGCTGAATCCACACACTGGTTTACCTCTGGAAGTAGAGTGCACACATTGACAACCGTTCTGTTAGATAGCTGCGTTTTGGATTTAGAAGCAGATATTTCCCTGTTCCTACTGCCCTTTCTTCGATATGCCGGTATTGGGCTGAAAACGCCTGTTTTGAGACTCTGCACAGAAAGTGTTTACAGACTGCTGAATCCACACACGGGTTTTACTCTGGAAGTTGAGTGCACCCTTAGACAACCTCTCTGTTAGATAGCTGAGTTTTGGATTTAGAAGCAGATATTTCCCTGTGCTTACTGCCCTTTCTTCCCTATGCCGGTATTGGGCTGAAAACGCCATTTTGAGACTCTGCACAGAAACTGTTTGCAGACTGCTGAATCCACACACGGGTTTAACTCTGGAAGTTGAGTGCACACATTGAAAACCGTTCTATTAGATAGCTGCGTTTTGGATATAGAAGCAGATATTTCCACGTGCTTATTGCCCTTTCTTCCATATGCCGGTATTGGGCTGAAAACGCCTGTTTTGAGACTCTGCACAGAAAGAGTTTGCAGACTGTTGAATCCACACACGGGTTTAACTCTGGAAGTTGAGTGCACACATTCACAACCGTTCTGTTAGATAGCTGCGTTTTGGATTTAGAAGCAGATATTTCCCTGTGCTTACTGCCCTTTCTTCCATATGCTGGTATTGGGCTGAAAACGCCTGTTTGGGACTCTGCACAGAAAGTGTTTGCAGACTGCTGAATCCACACACGGGTTTAACTCTGGAAGTTGAGTGCACACATTGACAACCGTTCTGTTAGGTAGCTGCGTTTTGGATTAAGAAGCAGATATTTCCCTGTGCTCACTGCCCTTTCTTCCATATGCCGGTATTGGACTGAAAAAGACTTTTTTGGGACTCTGCACAGAAATTGTTTGCAGACTGCACATTCACACAAGGGTTTTACTCTGGAAGTTGAGTGCACCCTTAGACAACCGTTCTGTTAGATAGCTGCGTTTTGGATTTAGAAGCAGATATTTCCCTTTGCCTTCTGCCCTTTCTTCCATATGCCGGTATAGGGCTGAAAACGCCTGTTTTGAGACTCTGCACAGAAAGTGTTTGCAGACAGTTGAATCCACACACGGGTTTAACTCTGGAAGTTGAGTGCACACATTGACAACCGTTCTGTTAGATAGCTGCATTTTGTATTTAGAAGCAGATATTTCCCTGTGCTTACTGCCCTTTCTTCCATATGCCGGTATTGGGCTGAAAACGCCTGTTTTGAGACTCTGCACAGAAAGTGTTTGCAGACTGCTGAATCCACACACGGGTTTAACTCTGCATGTTGAGTGCACACATTGACAACCGTTGTGTTAGATAGCTGCGTTTTGGATTTAGAAGCAGATATTTCCCTGTGCTTACTGCCCTTTCTTCCATAGGCCGATATTGGGCTGAAAATGCCTGTTTTGAGACTCTGCACAGAAAGTGTTTTCAGACTGCTGAATCCACACACTGGTTTACCTCTGGAAGTAGAGTGCACACATTGACAACCGTTCTGTTAGATAGCTGCGTTTTGGATTTAGAAGCAGATATTTCCCTGTGCTTACTGCCCTTTCTTCGATATGCCGGTATTGGGCTGAAAACGCCTGTTTTGAGACTCTGCACAGAAAGTGTTTACAGACTGCTGAATCCACACACGGGTTTAACTCTGCAAGGTGAGTGCACACATTGTCAACCGTTCTGTTAGATAGCTGCGTTTTGGATTTAGAAGCAGATATTTCCCTGTGCTTACTGCCCTTTCTTCCCTATGCCGGTATTGGGCTGAAAACGCCATTTTGAGACTCTGCACAGAAAGTGTTTGCAGACTGCTGAATCCACACACGGGTTTAACTCTGGAAGGTGAGTGCACACATTGAAAACCGTTCTATTAGATAGCTGCGTTTTGGATTTAGAAGCAGATATTTCCACGTGCTTACTGCCCTTTCTTCCATATGCCGGTATTGGGCTGAAAACGCCTGTTTTGAGACTCTGCACAGAAAGAGTTTGCAGACTGTTGAATCCACACACGGGTTTAACTCTGGAAGTTGAGTGCACACATTGACAACCGTTCTGTTATATAGCTGCGTTTTGGATTTAGAAGCAGATATTTCCCTGTGCTTACTGCCCTTTCTTCCATATGCTGGTATTGGGCGGAAAACGCCTGTTTTGAGACTCTGCACAGAAAGTGTTTGCAGACTGCTGAATCCACACACGGGTTTAACTCTGCAAGTTGAGTGCACACATTCACAACCGTTCTGTTAGATAGCTGCGTTTTGGATTTAGAAGCAGATATTTCCCTGTGCTTACTGCCCTTTCTTCCGTATGCCGGTATTGGGCTGAAAATGCCTGTTTTGGGACTCTTCACAGAAAGTGTTTGCAGACTGCTGAATCCACACATGGGTTTAACTCTGGAAGTTGAGTGCACACAATGACAACCGTTCTGTTAGGTAGCTGCGTTTTGGGTTTAGAAGCAGATATTTCCCTGTGCTTACTGCCCTTTCTTTCATATGCTGGTATTGGACTGAAAAAGACTTTTTTGGGACTCTGCACAGAAATTGTTTGCAGACTGCACATCCACACAAGGGTTTTACTCTGGAAGTTCAGTGCACCCTTAAAAACCGTTCTGTTAGATAGCTTCGTTTTGGATTTAGAAGCAGATATTTCCCTTTGCCTACTGCCCTTTCTTCCATATGCCGGTATTGGGCTGAAAACGCCTGTTTTGAGACTCTGCACAGAAAGTGTTTGCAGACTGCTGAATCCACACACGGGTTTAACTCTGCATGTTGAGTGCACACATTGACAACCGTTCTGTTAGATAGCTGCATTTTGGATTTAGAAGCAGATATTTCCCTGTGCTTACTGCCCTTTCTTCCATATGCCGGTATTGGGTTGAAAATGCCTGTTTTGAGACTCTGCACAGAAAGTGTTTGCAGACGGCTGAATCCACACACGGGTTTAACTCTGGAAGTTGAGTGCACACATTGACAACCGTTCTGTTAGATAGCTGCGTTTTGGATTTAGAAGCAGATATTTCCCTTTGCCTACTGCCCTTTCTTCCTTATGCCTGTATTGGGCTGAAAACGGCTGTTTTGAGACTCTGCACAGAAAGTGTTTGCAGACTGCTGAATCCACACACGGGTTTTACTCTGGAAGTTGAGCGCACCCTTAGACAACCGCTCTGTTAGATAGCTGCGTTTTGGATTTAGAAGCAGATATTTCCCCGTGCTTATTGCCCTTTCTTCCATATGCCGTTATTGGGCTGAAAACGCCTGTTTTGAGACGCTGCACAGAAAGTGTTTGCAGACTGCTGAATCCACACACGTCTTTATCTCTGCAAGTTGAGTGCACACATTGACAACCGTTCTGTTAGATAGCTGCGTTTTGGATTTAGCAGCAGATATTTCCCTGGGCTTACTGCCCTTTTTCCATATGCCGGTATTGGGCTGAAAACACTTGTTTTGAGACTCTGCACAGAAAGTGTTTGCAGACTGCAGAATCCACACACTGGTTTAACTCTGCAAGTTGAGTGCACACATTGACAACCGTTCTGTTAGATAGCTGTGTTTTGGATTTAGAAGCAGATATTTCCCTGTGCTTACTGCCCTTTCATCCATATGCCGGTATCGGGCTGGAAACGGCTGTTTTGAGACTCTGCGCAGAAAGTGTTTGCAGACATCTGAATCCACACACGGGTTTAACTCTGGAAGTTGAGTGCACACATTGACAACCGTTCTGTTAGATAGATGAGTTTTGGATTTAGAAGCAGATATTTCCCTGTGCTTACTGCCCTTTCTTCCATATGCCGGTATTGGGCTGAAAACTCCTGTTTTGAGACTCTGCACAGAAAGTGTTTGCAGACTGCTGAATCCACACACGGGTTTAACTCTGCATGTTGAGTGCACACATTGACAACCGTTGTGTTAGATAGCTGCGTTTTGGATTTAGAAGCAGATATTTCCCTGTGCTTACTGCCCTTTCTTCCATAGGCCGGTATTGGGCTGAAAACGCCTGTTTTGAGACTCTGCACAGAAAGTGTTTTCAGACTGCTGAATCCACACACTGGTTTACCTCTGGAAGTAGAGTGCACACATTGACAACCGTTCTGTTAGATAGCTGCGTTTTGGATTTAGAAGCAGATATTTCCCTGTTCCTACTGCCCTTTCTTCGATATGCCGGTATTGGGCTGAAAACGCCTGTTTTGAGACTCTGCACAGAAAGTGTTTACATACTGCTGAATCCACACACGGGTTTTACTCTGGAAGTTGAGTGCACCCTTAGACAACCTCTCTGTTAGATAGCTGAGTTTTGGATTTAGAAGCAGATATTTCCCCGTGCTTATTGCCCTTTCTTCCATATGCCGGTATTGGGCTGAAAACGCCTGTTTTGAGACGCTGCACAGAAAGTGTTTGCAGACTGCAGAATCCACACACGTCTTTATCTCTGCAAGTTGAGAGCACACATTGACAACCGTTCTGTTAGATAGCTGCGTTTTGGATTTAGAAGCAGATATTTCCCTGTGCTTACTGCCCTTTCTTCCATATGCCGGTATTGGGCTGAAAACATTTGTTTTGAGACTCTGCACAGAAAGTGTTTGCAGACTGCAGAATCCACACACTGGTTTAACTCTGCAAGTTGAGTGCACACATTGACAACCGTTCTCTTAGACAGCTGCGTTTTGGACTTAGAAGCAGATATTGCCCTGTGCTTACTGCCCTTTCTTCCATATGCCGGTATTGGGCTGAAAACGCCTGTTATGAGACTCTGCACAGAAAGTGTTTGCAGACTGCTGAATCCACACACTGGTTTAACTCTGGAAGTTGAGTGCACACAATGACAACTATTGTGTTATATAGCTGCGTTTTGGATTAGAAGCAGATATTTCCCTGTGCTTACTGCCCTTTCTTCCATATGACTGTATTGGGCTGAAAACGACTGTTTTGGGACTCTGCACAGAAAGTGTTTGCAGACTGCTAAATCCACACACGGGTTTAACTATGGAAGTTGAGTGCACACATTGACAACCGTTCTGTTAGATAGCTGCGTTTTGGATTTAGAAGCAGATATTTCCCTTGTCCTACTGCCCTTTCTTCCATATGCCGGTATTGGGCTGAAAACACCTGTTTTGAGACTCTGCACAGAAAGTGTTTGCAGACAGCTGAATCCACACACGGGTTTAACTCTGGAAGTTGAGTGCACACATTGACAAACGTTCTGTTAGATAGCTGCGTTTTGGATTTATAAGCAGATATTTCCCTGTGCTTACTGCCCTTTCTTCCATATGCCGGTATTGGGCTGAAAACGCCTGTTTTGAGACTCTGCACAGAAAGTGTTTGCAGACTGCTGAATCCACACACGGGTTTAACACTGGAAGTTGAGTGCACACATTGAGAACAGTTTTGTTAGGTAGCTGCGTTTTGGATTTAGAAGCAGATATTTCCCTCTGCTTACTGCCCTTTCTAACATATGCTGGTATTGGGCTGATACCGACTGCTTTGGGACCCTGCACAGAAATCGTTTGCAGACTGCACATCCACACAAGGGTTTTACTCTGGAAGTTGAGTGCACCCTTAGACAACCGTTCTGTTAGATAGCTGCGTTTTGGATTTAGAAGCAGATATTTCCCTTTGCCTACTGCCCTTTCTTCCATATGCCGGTATTGGGCTGAAAACACCTGTTTTGAGACTCTGCACAGAAAATGTTTGCAGACTGCTGAATCCACACACGGGTTTAACTCTGCATGTTGAGTGCACACATTGACAACCTTTCTGTTAGATGGCTGCATTTTGGATTTAGAAGCATATATTTAAGTGTGCTTACTCCCCTTTCTTCCATATGGCGGTATTGAGCTGAAAACGCCTGTTTTGAGATTCTGCACAAAAAGTGTTTGCAGACTGCTGAATCCACACACGGGTTTAACTCTGGAAGTTGAGTGCACACAGTGACAACCGTTCTTTTAGAGAGCTGCATTTTGGATTTAGAAGCAGATATTGCCCTGTGCTTACTGCCCTATCTTCCATATGCCGGTACTGGGCTGAAAACGCCTGTTTTGAGACTCTGCACAGAAAGTGATTGCAGACTGCTGAATCCACACACGGGTTTAACTCTGCATGTTGAGTGCACACATTGACAACCGTTGTGTTAGATAGCTGCGTTTTGGATTTAGAAGCAGATATTTCCCTGTGCTTACTGCCCTTTCTTCCATATGCCGGTATTGGGCTGAAAATGCCTGTTTTGAGACTCTGCACAGAAAGTGTTTGCAGACTGCTGAATCCACACACGGGTTTACCTCTGGAAGTAGAGTGCACACATTGACAACCGTTCTGTTAGATAGCTGCGTTTTGGATTTAGAAGCAGATATTTCCCTGTGCTTACTGCCCTTTCTTCGATATGCCGGTATTGGGCTGAAAACGCCTGTTTTGAGACTCTGCACAGAAAGTGTTTGCAGACTGCTGAATCCACACACGGATTTTACTCTGGAAGTTGAGTGCACACATTGACAACCGTTCTGTTAGATAGCTGCGTTTTGGATTTAGAAGCAGATATCTCCCTGTGCTTACTGCCCTTTCTTCCATATGCCGGTATTGGGCTGAAAACGCCATTTTGAGACTCTGCACAGAAAGTGTTTGCAGACTGCTGAATCCACACACGGGTTTAACTCTGGAAGTTGAGTGCACACATTGAAAACCGTTCTATTAGATAGCTGCGTTTTGGATTTAGAAGCAGATATTTCCACGGGCTTATTGCCCTTTCTTCCATAAGCCGGTATTGGGCTGAAAACGCCTGTTTTGAGACCCTGAACAGAAAGAGTTTGCAGACTGTTGAATCCACACACGGGCTTAACTCTGGAAGTTGAGTGCACACATTGACAACCGTTCTGTTAGATAGCTGCGTTTTGGGTTTAGAAGCAGATATTTCCCTGTGCTTACTGCCCTTTCTTCCATATGCCGGTATTGGGCGGAAAACGCCTGTTTTGAGACTCTGCACAGAAAGTGTTTGCAGACTGCTGAATCCACACACGGGTTTAACTCTGCAAGTTGAGTGCACACATTGACAACCGTTCTGTTAGATACCTGCGTTTTGGATTTAGAAGCAGATATTTCCCTGTGCTTGCTGCCCTTTCTTCCATATGCCGGTATTGGGCTGAAAACGCCTGTTTTGGGACTCTGCACAGAAAGTGTTTGCAGACTGCTGAATCCACACACGGGTTTAACTCTGGAAGTTGAGTGCACGCATTGACAACCGTTCTGTTAGGTAGCTGCGTTTTGGATTTAGAAGCAGATATTTCCCTGTGCTTACTGCCCTTTCTTCCATATGCCGGTATTGGACTGAAAAAGACTTTTTTGGGACTCTGCACAGAAATTGTTTGCAGACTGCACATCCACACAAGGGTTTTACTCTGGAAGTTGAGTGCACCCTTAGACAACCGTTCTGTTAGATAGCTGCGTTTTGGATTTAGAAGCAGATATTTCCCTTTGCCTACTGCCCTTTCTTCCATATGCCGGTATTGGGCTGAAAACACTTGTTTTGAGACTCAGCACAGAAAGTGATTGCAGACTGCTGAATCCACACACGGGTTTAACTCTGCAAGTTGAGTGCACACATTGACAACCGTTCTGTTAGACAGCTGCGTTTTGGACTTAGAAGCAGATATTGCCCTGTGCTTACTGCCCTTTCTTCCATATGCCGGTATTGGGCTGAAAACGCCTGTTTTGAGACTCTGCACAGAAAGTGTTTGCAGACTGCTGAATCCACACACGGGTTTAACTCTGGAAGTTGAGTGCACACATTGACAACCGTTTTGTTAGATAGCTGCGTTTTGGATTTAGAAGCAGATATTTCCCTTTGCTTACTGCCCTTTCTTCCATATGCCGGTATTGGGCTGAAAACGCCTGTTTTGAGGCTCTGCACAGAAAGTGTTTGCAGACTGCTGAATCCACACACGGGTTTAACTCTGCAAGTTGAGTGCACACATTGACAACCGTTCTGTTAGATAGCTGCGTTTTGGATTTAGAAGCGGATATTTCCCTGTGCTTACTGCCCTTTCTTCCATATGCCGGTATTGGGCTGAAAACACTTGTTTTGAGACTCCGCACAGAAAGTGTTTGCAGACTGCTGAATCCACACACTGGTTTAACTCTCCAATTGAGTGCACACATTGACAACCGTTTTGTCAGACAGCTGCCTTTTGCACTTAGAAGCAGATATAGCCCTGTGCTTACTGCCCTTTCTTCCATATGCCGGTATTGGGCTGAAAACGCCTCTTTTGAGACTCTGCACAGAAAGTGTTTGCAGACTGCTGAATCCACACACGGGTTTAACTCTGGAAGTTGAGTGCACACATTGACAACCGTTCTGTTAGACAGCTGCGTTTTGGAATTAGAAGCAGATACTGCCCTGTGCTTACTGCCCTTTCTTCCATAGTCCGGTATTGGGCTGAAAACACCTGTTATGAGACTCTGCACAGAAAGTGTTTGCAGACTGCTGAATCCACACACGGGTTTAACTCTGCAAGTTGAGTGCACACATTCACAACCGTTCTGTTAGATAGCTGCGTTTTGGATTTAGAAGCAGATATTTCCCTGTGCTTACTGCCCTTTCTTACATATGCCGGTATTGGGTGGAAAACGCCTGTTTTGAGATTCTGCACAGAAAGTGTTTGCAGACTGCTGAATCCACACACGGGTTTACCTCTGGAAGTTGAGTGCACACATTGACAACCGTTCTGTTAGATAACTGCATTTTGGATTTAGAAGCAGATATTTCCCTTTGCCTACTGCCCTTTCTTCCATATGCCGGTATTGGGCTGAAAACGCCTGTTTTGAGACTCTGCACAGAAAGTGTTTGCAGGCTGCTGAATCCACACACGGGTTTAACTCTGCATGTTGAGTGCACACATTGACAACCGTTCTGTTACATAGCTGCGTTTTGGATTTAGAAGCAGATATTTCCCTGTGCTTACTGTCCTTTCTTCCATATGCCGGTATTGGGCTGAAAACGCCTGTTTTGAGACTCTGCACTAAAGTGTTTGCAGACTGCTGAATCCACACACGGGTTTAACTCTGGAAGTTGAGTGCACACATTGACAACCGTTCGGTTAGATAGCTTCGTTTTGGATTTAGAAGCAGATATTTCCCTGTGCTTACTGCCCTTTCTTCCCTATGCCGGTATTGGTTTGAAAACGCCTGTTATGAGACTCTGCACAGAAAGTGTTTGCAGACTGCTGAATCCACATAGGGGTTTATCTCTGGAAGTTGAGTGCACACATTGACAACCGTTCTGTTACATAGCTGCGTTTTGGATTTAGTAGCAGATATTTCCCTGTGCTTACTGCCCTTTCTTCCATATGCCGGTATTGGGCTGAAAACACTTGTTTTGAGACTCCGCACAGAAAGTGTTTGCAGACTGCTGAATCCACACACGGGTTTAACTCTCCAATTGAGTGCACACATTGACAACCGTTCTGTTAGATAACTGCTTTTTCGATTTAGAAGCAGATATTTCCCTGTGCTTACTGCCCTTTCTTCCATATGCCGGTATTGGGCTGAAAACGACAGTTTTGAGACTCTGCACAAAAAGTGTTTGCAGACTGCTGAATCCACACACGGGTTCAACTCTGGAAGCTGAGTGCACACATTGACAACCGTTCTGTTAGGTAGCTGCGTTTTGGATTTAGAAGCAGATATTTCCCTGTGCTTACTGCCCTTTCTTCCATATGCCGGTATTGGGCTGAAAACGCCTGTTATGAGACTCTGCACAGAAAGTGTTTGCAGACTGCTGAATCCACACACTGGTTTAACTCTGGAAGTTGAGTGCACACATTGAGAACTGTTGTGTTAGATAGCTGCGTTTTGGATTTAGAAGCAGATATTTCCCTGTGCTTACTGCCCTTTCTTCCATATGACTGTATTGGGCTGAAAACGACTGTTTTTGGACTCTGCACAGAAAGTGTTTGCAGACTGCGGAATCCACACATGGCTTTTCCTGTGGAAGTTGAGTGCACCCATAGACAACCGTTCTGTTAGATAGCTGCGTTTTGGATTTAGAAGCAGATATTTCCCTTTGCCTACTGCCCTTTCTTCCATATGCCGGTATTGGGCTGAAAACGCCTGTTTTGAGATTCTGCACAGAAAGTGTTTGCAGACTGCTGAATCCACTCACGGGTTTAACTCTGCATGTTGAGTGCACACATTGACAACCGTTCTGTTAGATAGCTGCGTTTTGGATTTAGAAGCAGATATTTCCCTGTGCTTACTGCCCTTTCTTCAATATGCCGGTATTGAGCGGAAAACGCCTGTTTTGAGACTCTGCACAGAAAGTGTTTGCAGACTGCTGAATCCACACACGGGTTTAACTCTGCAAGTTGAGTGCACACATTGACAACCGTTCTGTTAGACAGCTGCGTTTTGGACTTAGAAACAGATATTGCCCTGTGCTTACCGCCCTTTCTTCCATATGCCGGTATTGGGCTGAAAACGCCTGTTATGAGACTCTGCACAGAAAGTGTTTGCAGACTGCTGAATCCACATACGGGTTTATCTCTGGAAGTTGAGTGCACACATTGACAACCGTTCTGTTAGATAGCTGCGTTTTGGATTTAGAAGCAGATATTTCCCTGTGCTTACTGCCCTTTCTTCCATATGCCGGTATTGGGCGGAAAACGCCTGTTTTGAGACTCTGCACAGAAAGTGTTTGCAGACTGCTGAATCCACACACGGGTTTAACTCTGGAAGTTGAGTGCACACATTGACAACCGTTCTGTTAGACAGCTGCGTTTTGGAATTAGAAGCAGATACTGCCCTGTGCTTACTGCCCTTTCTTCCATAGTCCGGTATTGGGCTGAAAACACCTGTTATGAGACTCTGCACAGAAAGTGGTTGCAGCCTGCTGAATCCACACACGGGTTTCACTCTGCAAGTTGAGTGCACACATTCACAACCGTTCTGTTAGATAGCTTCGTTTTGGATTTAGAAGCAGATATTTCCCTGTGCTTACTGCCCTTTCTTACATATGCCGGTATTGGGTGGAAAACGCCTGTTTTGAGATTCTGCACAGAAAGTGTTTGCAGACTGCTGAATCCACACACGGGTTTAACTCTGGAAGTTGAGTGCACACATTGACAACAGTTCTGTTAGATAGCTGCGTTTTGGATTTAGAAGCAGATATTTCCCTGTGTTTACTGCCCTTTCTTCCATATGCCGGTGTTGGGATGAAAATGCCCGTTTTGAGACTCTGCACAGAAAGTGTTTGCAGACTGTTGAATCCACACACGGGATTAACTCTGGAAGTTGAGTGCACACATTGACAACCGTTCTGTTAGATAGCTGCGTTTTGGATTTAGAAGCAGATATTTCCCTTTGCCTACTGCCCTTCCTTCCATATGCCGGTATTGGGCGGAAAACGACTGTTTTGGGACTCTGCACAGAAAGTGTTTGCAGACTGCAGAATCCACACACGGGTTTTACTCTGGAAGTTGAGTGCACCCATAGACAACCGTTCTGTTAGATAACTGCATTTTGGATTTAGAAGCAGATATTTCCCTTTGCCTACTGCCCTTTCTTCCATATGCCGGTATTGGGCTGAAAACGCCTGTTTTGAGACTCTGCACAGAAACTGTTTGCAGGCTGCTGAATCCACACACGGTTTTAACCCTGCATGTTGAGTGCACACATTGACAACCGTTCTGTTACATAGCTGCGTTTTGGATTTAGAAGCAGATATTTCCCTGTGCTTACTGCCCTTTCTTCTATATGCTGGTATTGGGCTGAAAACGCCTGTTTGGGACTCTGCACAGAAAGTGTTTGCAGACTGCTGAATCCACACACGGGTTTAACTCTGGAAGTTGAGTGCACACATTGACAACCGTTCTGTTAGGTAGCTGCGTTTTGGATTAAGAAGCAGATATTTCCCTGTGCTCACTGCCCTTTCTTCCATATGCCGGTATTGGACTGAAAAAGACTTTTTTGGGACTCTGCACAGAAATTGTTTGCAGACTGCACATCCACACAAGGGTTTTACTCTGGAAGTTGAGTGCACCCTTAGACAACCGTTCTGTTAGATAGCTGCGTTTTGGATTTAGAAGCAGATATTTCCCTTTGCCTTCTGCCCTTTCTTCCATATGCCGGTATAGGGCTGAAAACGCCTGTTTTGAGACTCTGCACAGAAAGTGTTTGCAGACAGCTGAATCCACACACGGGTTTAACTCTGGAAGTTGAGTGCACACATTGACAACCGTTCTGTTAGATAGCTGCATTTTGTATTTAGAAGCAGATATTTCCCTGTGCTTACTGCCCTTTCTTCCATATGCCGGTATTGGGCTGAAAACGCCTGTTTTGAGACTCTGCACAGAAAGTGTTTGCAGACTGCTGAATCCACACACGGGTTTAACTCTGCATTTTGAGTGCACACATTGACAACCGTTGTGTTAGATAGCTGCGTTTTGGATTTAGAAGCAGATATTTCCCGGTGCTTACTGCCCTTTCTTCCATAGGCCGATATTGGGCTGAAAATGCCTGTTTTGAGACTCTGCACAGAAAGTGTTTTCAGACTGCTGAATCCACACACTGGTTTACCTCTGGAAGTAGAGTGCACACATTGACAACCGTTCTGTTAGATAGCTGCGTTTTGGATTTAGAAGCAGATATTTCCCTGTGCTTACTGCCCTTTCTTCGATATGCCGGTATTGGGCTGAAAACGCCTGTTTTGAGACTCTGCACAGAAAGTGTTTACAGACTGCTGAATCCACACACGGGTTTAACTCTGCAAGGTGAGTGCACACATTGTCAACCGTTCTGTTAGATAGCTGCGTTTTGGATTTAGAAGCAGATATTTCCCTGTGCTAACTGCCCTTTCTTCCCTATGCCGGTATTGGGCTGAAAACGCCATTTTGAGACTCTGCACAGAAAGTGTTTGCAGACTGCTGAATCCACACACGGGTTTAACTCTGGAAGGTGAGTGCACACATTGAAAACCGTTCTATTAGATAGCTGCGTTTTGGATTTAGAAGCAGATATTTCCACGTGCTTACTGCCCTTTCTTCCATATGCCGGTATTGGGCTGAAAACGCCTGTTTTGAGACTCTGCACAGAAAGAGTTTGCAGACTGTTGAATCCACACACGGGTTTAACTCTGGAAGTTGAGTGCACACATTGACAACCGTTCTGTTATATAGCTGCGTTTTGGATTTAGAAGCAGATATTTCCCTGTGCTTACTGCCCTTTCTTCCATATGCCGGTATTGGGCGGAAAACGCCTGTTTTGAGACTCTGCACAGAAAGTGTTTGCAGACTGCTGAATCCACACACGGGTTTAACTCTGCAAGTTGAGTGCACACATTCACAACCGTTCTGTTAGATAGCTGCGTTTTGGATTTAGAAGCAGATATTTCCCTGTGCTTACTGCCCTTTCTTCCGTATGCCGGTATTGGGCTGAAAATGCCTGTTTTGGGACTCTTCACAGAAAGTGTTTGCAGACTGCTGAATCCACACACGGGTTTAACTCTGGAAGTTGAGTGCACACAATGACAACCGTTCTGTTAGGTAGCTGCGTTTTGGGTTTAGAAGCAGATATTTCCCTGTGCTTACTGCCCTTTCTTTCATATGCTGGTATTGGACTGAAAAAGACTTTTTTGGGACTCTGCACAGAAATTGTTTGCAGACTGCACATCCACACAAGGGTTTTACTCTGGAAGTTCAGTGCACCCTTAAAAACCGTTCTGTTAGATAGCTTCGTTTTGGATTTAGAAGCAGATATTTCCCTTTGCCTACTGCCCTTTCTTCCATATGCCGGTATTGGGCTGAAAACGCCTGTTTTGAGACTCTGCACAGAAAGTGTTTGCAGACTGCTGAATCCACACACGGGTTTAACTCTGGAAGTTGAGTGCACACATTGACAACCGTTCTGTTAGATAGCTGCGTTTTGGATTTAGAAGCAGATATTTCCCTTTGCCTACTGCCCTTTCTTCCATATGCCTGTATTGGGCTGAAAACGCCTGTTTTGAGACTCTGCACAGAAAGTGTTTGCAGACTGCTGAATCCACACACGGGTTTTACTCTGGAAGTTGAGCGCACCCTTAGACAACCGCTCTGTTAGATAGCTGCGTTTTGGATTTAGAAGCAGATATTTCCCCGTGCTTATTGCCCTTTCTTCCATATGCCGTTATTGGGCTGAAAACGCCTGTTTTGAGACGCTGCACAGAAAGTGTTTGCAGACTGCTGAATCCACACACGTCTTTATCTCTGCAAGTTGAGTGCACACATTGACAACCGTTCTGTTAGATAGCTGCGTTTTGGATTTAGCAGCAGATATTTCCATGGGCTTACTGCCCTTTCTTCCATATGCCGGTATTGGGCTGAAAACACTTGTTTTGAGACTCTGCACAGAAAGTGTTTGCAGACTGCAGAATCCACACACTGGTTTAACTCTGCAAGTTGAGTGCACACATTGACAACCGTTCTGTTAGACAGCTGCGTTTTGGACTTAGAGGCAGATATTGCCCTGTGCTTACTGCCCTTTCTTCCATATGCCGGTATTGGGCTGAAAACGCCTGTTTTGAGACTCTGCACAGAAAGTGTTTGCAGACTGCTGAATCCACACACGGGTTTAACTCTGGAAGTTGAGTGCACACATTGACAACCGTTCTGTTAGATAGCTGTGTTTTGGATTTAGAAGCAGATATTTCCCTGTGCTTACTGCCCTTTCATCCATATGCCGGTGTCGGGCTGGAAACGCCTGTTTTGAGTCTCTGCGCAGAAAGTGTTTGCAGACATCTGAATCCACACACGGGTTTAACTCTGGAAGTTGAGTACACACATTGACAACCGTTCTGTTAGATAGCTGCATTTTGGATTTAGAAGCAGATATTTCCCTGTGCTTACTGCCCTTTCTTCCATATGCCGGTATTGGGCTGAAAACTCCTGTTTTGAGACTCTGCACAGAAAGTGTTTGCAGACTGCTGAATCCACACACAGGTTTAACTCTGCATGTTGAGTGCACACATTGACAACCGTTGTGTTAGATAGCTGCGTTTTGGATTTAGAAGCAGATATTTCCCTGTGCTTACTGCCCTTTCTTCCATAGGCCGGTATTGGGCTGAAAACGCCTGTTTTGAGACTCTGCACAGAAAGTGTTTTCAGACTGCTGAATCCACACACTGGTTTACCTCTGGAAGTAGAGTGCACACATTGACAACCGTTCTGTTAGATAGCTGCGTTTTGGATTTAGAAGCAGATATTTCCCTGTTCCTACTGCCCTTTCTTCGATATGCCGGTATTGGGCTGAAAACGCCTGTTTTGAGACTCTGCACAGAAAGTGTTTACAGACTGCTGAATCCACACACGGGTTTTACTCTGGAAGTTGAGTGCACCCTTAGACAACCTCTCTGTTAGATAGCTGAGTTTTGGATTTAGAAGCAGATATTTCCCCGTGCTTATTGCCCTTTCTTCCATATGCCGGTATTGGGCTGAAAACGCCTGTTTTGAGACGCTGCACAGAAAGTGTTTGCAGACTGCTGAATCCACACACGTCTTTATCTCTGCAAGTTGAGAGCACACATTGACAACCGTTCTGTTAGATAGCTGCGTTTTGGATTTAGAAGCAGATATTTCCCTGTGCTTACTGCCCTTTCTTCCATATGCCGGTATTGGGCTGAAAACATTTGTTTTGAGACTCTGCACAGAAAGTGTTTGCAGACTGCAGAATCCACACACTGGTTTAACTCTGCAAGTTGAGTGCACACATTGACAACCGTTCCCTTAGACAGCTGCGTTTTGGACTTAGAAGCAGATATTGCCCTGTGCTTACTGCCCTTTTTTCCATATGCCGGTATTGGGCTGAAAACGCCTGTTATGAGACTCTGCACAGAAAGTGTTTGCAGACTGCTGAATCCACACACTGGTTTAACTCTGGAAGTTGAGTGCACACAATGACAACTGTTGTGTTATATAGCTGCGTTTTGGATTAGAAGCAGATATTTCCCTGTGCTTACTGCCCTTTCTTCCATATGACTGTATTGGGCTGAAAACGACTGTTTTGGGACTCTGCACAGAAAGTGTTTGCAGACTGCTAAATCCACACACGGGTTTAACTCTGGAAGTTGAGTGCACACATTGACAACCGTTCTGTTAGATAGCTGCGTTTTGGATTTAGAAGCAGATATTTCCCTTGTCCTACTGCCCTTTCTTCCATATGCCGGTATTGGGCTGAAAACACCTGTTTTGAGACTCTGCACAGAAAGTGTTTGCAGACTGCTGAATCCACACACGGGTTTAACTCTGCATGTTGAGTGCACACATTGACAACCGTTGTGTTAGATAGCTGCGTTTTGGATTTAGAAGCAGATATTTCCCTGTGCTTACTGCCCTTTCTTCCATAGGCCGGTATTGGGCTGAAAACGCCTGTTTTGAGACTCTGCACAGAAAGTGTTTTCAGACTGCTGAATCCACACACTGGTTTACCTCTGGAAGTAGAGTGCACACATTGACAACCGTTCTGTTAGATAGCTGCGTTTTGGATTTAGAAGCAGATATTTCCCTGTTCCTACTGCCCTTTCTTCGATATGCCGGTATTGGGCTGAAAACGCCTGTTTTGAGACTCTGCACAGAAAGTGTTTACAGACTGCTGAATCCACACACGGGTTTTACTCTGGAAGTTGAGTGCACCCTTAGACAACCTCTCTGTTAGATAGCTGAGTTTTGGATTTAGAAGCAGATATTTCCCCGTGCTTATTGCCCTTTCTTCCATATGCCGGTATTGGGCTGAAAACGCCTGTTTTGAGACGCTGCACAGAAAGTGTTTGCAGACTGCTGAATCCACACACGTCTTTATCTCTGCAAGTTGAGAGCACACATTGACAACCGTTCTGTTAGATAGCTGCGTTTTGGATTTAGAAGCAGATATTTCCCTGTGCTTACTGCCCTTTCTTCCATATGCCGGTATTGGGCTGAAAACATTTGTTTTGAGACTCTGCACAGAAAGTGTTTGCAGACTGCAGAATCCACACACTGGTTTAACTCTGCAAGTTGAGTGCACACATTGACAACCGTTCTCTTAGACAGCTGTGTTTTGGACTTAGAAGCAGATATTGCCCTGTGCTTACTGCCCTTTTTTCCATATGCCGGTATTGGGCTGAAAACGCCTGTTATGAGACTCTGCACAGAAAGTGTTTGCAGACTGCTGAATCCACACACTGGTTTAACTCTGGAAGTTGAGTGCACACAATGACAACTGTTGTGTTATATAGCTGCGTTTTGGATTAGAAGCAGATATTTCCCTGTGCTTACTGCCCTTTCTTCCATATGACTGTATTGGGCTGAAAACGACTGTTTTGGGACTCTGCACAGAAAGTGTTTGCAGACTGCTAAATCCACACACGGGTTTAACTCTGGAAGTTGAGTGCACACATTGACAACCGTTCTGTTAGATAGCTGCGTTTTGGATTTAGAAGCAGATATTTCCCTTGTCCTACTGCCCTTTCTTCCATATGCCGGTATTGGGCTGAAAACACCTGTTTTGAGACTCTGCACAGAAAGTGTTTGCAGACAGCTGAATCCACACACGGGTTTAACTCTGGAAGTTGAGTGCACACATTGACAAACGTTCTGTTAGATAGCTGCGTTTTGGATTTATAAGCAGATATTTCCCTGTGCTTACTGCCCTTTCTTCCATATGCCGGTATTGGGCTGAAAACGCCTGTTTTGAGACTCTGCACAGAAAGTGTTTGCAGACTGCTGAATCCACACACGGGTTTAACTCTGGAAGTACAGTGCACACATTGACAACCGTTCTGTCAGATAGCTGCGTTTTGGATTTAGAAGCAGATATTTCCCTGTGCTTACTGCCATTTCTTCCATATTCCGGTATTGGGCTGAAAACGCCTGTTTTGATACTCTGCACAGAAAGTGTTTGCAGACTGCTGAATCCACACACGGGTTTAACTCTGCAAGTTGAGTGCACACATTCACAACCGTTCTGTTAGATAGCTGCGTTTTGGATTTAGAAGCAGATATTTCCCTGTGCTTAATGCCCTTTCTTTCATATGCCGGTATTGGGCTGAAAACGCCTGTTTTGGGACTCTGCACAGAAAGTGTTTGCAGACTGCTGAATCCACACACGGGTTTAACACTGGAAGTTGAGTGCACACATTGAGAACAGTTTTGTTAGGTAGCTGCGTTTGGATTTAGAAGCAGATATTTCCCTGTGCTTACTGCCCTTTCTTCCATATGCTGGTATTGGGCTGATACCGACTGTTTTGGGACCCTGCACAGAAATCGTTTGCAGACTGCACATCCACACAAGGGTTTTACTCTGGAAGTTGAGTGCACCCTTAGACAACCGTTCTGTTAGATAGCTGCGTTTTGGATTTAGAAGCAGATATTTCCCTTTGCCTACTGCCCTTTCTTCCATATGCCGGTATTGGGCTGAAAACGCCTGTTTTGAGACTCTGCACAGAAAATGTTTGCAGACTGCTGAATCCACACACGGGTTTAACTCTGCATGTTGAGTGCACACATTGACAACCTTTCTGTTAGATGGCTGCATTTTGGATTTAGAAGCATATATTTAAGTGTGCTTACTGCCCTTTCTTCCATATGGCGGTATTGAGCTGAAAACGCCTGTTTTGAGATTCTGCACAAAAAGTGTTTGCAGACTGCTGAATCCACACACGGGTTTAACTCTGGAAGTTGAGTGCACACAGTGACAACCGTTCTTTTAGATAGCTGCATTTTGGATTTAGAAGCAGATATTGCCCTGTGCTTACTGCCCTATCTTCCATATGCCGGTATTGGGCTGAAAACGCCTGTTTTGAGACTCTGCACAGAAAGTGATTGCAGATTGCTGAATCCACACACGGGTTTAACTCTGCATGTTGAGTGCACACATTGACAACCGTTGTGTTAGATAGCTGCGTTTTGGATTTAGAAGCAGATATTTCCCTGTGCTTACTGCCCTTTCTTCCATATGCCGGTATTGGGCTGAAAATGCCTGTTTTGAGACTCTGCACAGAAAGTGTTTGCAGACTGCTGAATCCACACACGGGTTTACCTCTGGAAGTAGAGTGCACACATTGACAACCGTTCTGTTAGATAGCTGCGTTTTGGATTTAGAAGCAGATATTTCCCTGTGCTTACTGCCCTTTCTTCGATATGCCGGTATTGGGCTGAAAACGCCTGTTTTGAGACTCTGCACAGAAAGTGTTTGCAGACTGCTGAATCCACACACGGATTTTACTCTGGAAGTTGAGTGCACACATTGACAACCGTTCTGTTAGATAGCTGCGTTTTGGATTTAGAAGCAGATATCTCCCTGTGCTTACTGCCCTTTCTTCCATATGCCGGTATTGGGCTGAAAACGCCATTTTGAGACTCTGCACAGAAAGTGTTTGCAGACTGCTGAATCCACACACGGGTTTAACTCTGGAAGTTGAGTGCACACATTGAAAACCGTTCTATTAGATAGCTGCGTTTTGGATTTAGAAGCAGATATTTCCACGTGCTTATTGCCCTTTCTTCCATAAGCCGGTATTGGGCTGAAAACGCCTGTTTTGAGACCCTGAACAGAAAGAGTTTGCAGACTGTTGAATCCACACACGGGCTTAACTCTGGAAGTTGAGTGCACACATTGACAACCGTTCTGTTAGATAGCTGCGTTTTGGGTTTAGAAGCAGATATTTCCCTGTGCTTACTGCCCTTTCTTCCATATGCCGGTATTGGGCGGAAAACGCCTGTTTTGAGACTCTGCACAGAAAGTGTTTGCAGACTGCTGAATCCACACACGGGTTTAACTCTGCAAGTTGAGTGCACACATTGACAACCGTTCTGTTAGATACCTGCGTTTTGGATTTAGAAGCAGATATTTCCCTGTGCTTGCTGCCCTTTCTTCCATATGCCGGTATTGGGCTGAAAACGCCTGTTTTGGGACTCTGCACAGAAAGTGTTTGCAGACTGCTGAATCCACACACGGGTTTAACTCTGGAAGTTGAGTGCACGCATTGACAACCGTTCTGTTAGGTAGCTGCGTTTTGGATTTAGAAGCAGATATTTCCCTGTGCTTACTGCCCTTTCTTCCATATGCCGGTATTGGACTGAAAAAGACTTTTTTGGGACTCTGCACAGAAATTGTTTGCAGACTGCACATCCACACAAGGGTTTTACTCTGGAAGTTGAGTGCACCCTTAGACAACCGTTCTGTTAGATAGCTGCGTTTTGGATTTAGAAGCAGATATTTCCCTTTGCCTACTGCCCTTTCTTCCATATGCCGGTATTGGGCTGAAAACACTTGTTTTGAGACTCAGCACAGAAAGTGATTGCAGACTGCTGAATCCACACACGGGTTTAACTCTGCAAGTTGAGTGCACACATTGACAACCGTTCTGTTAGACAGCTGCGTTTTGGACTTAGAAGCAGATATTGCCCTGTGCTTACTGCCCTTTCTTCCATATGCCGGTATTGGGCTGAAAACGCCTGTTTTGAGACTCTGCACAGAAAGTGTTTGCAGACTGCTGAATCCACACACGGGTTTAACTCTGGAAGTTGAGTGCACACATTGACAACCGTTTTGTTAGATAGCTGCGTTTTGGATTTAGAAGCAGATATTTCCCTTTGCTTACTGCCCTTTCTTCCATATGCCGGTATTGGGCTGAAAACGCCTGTTTTGAGGCTCTGCACAGAAAGTGTTTGCAGACTGCTGAATCCACACACGGGTTTAACTCTGCAAGTTGAGTGCACACATTGACAACCGTTCTGTTAGATAGCTGCGTTTTGGATTTAGAAGCGGATATTTCCCTGTGCTTACTGCCCTTTCTTCCATATGCCGGTATTGGGCTGAAAACACTTGTTTTGAGACTCCGCACAGAAAGTGTTTGCAGACTGCTGAATCCACACACTGGTTTAACTCTCCAATTGAGTGCACACATTGACAACCGTTTTGTCAGACAGCTGCCTTTTGCACTTAGAAGCAGATATAGCCCTGTGCTTACTGCCCTTTCTTCCATATGCCGGTATTGGGCTGATAACGCCTCTTTTGAGACTCTGCACAGAAAGTGTTTGCAGACTGCTGAATCCACACACGGGTTTAACTCTGGAAGTTGAGTGCACACATTGACAACCGTTCTGTTAGACAGCTGCGTTTTGGAATTAGAAGCAGATACTGCCCTGTGCTTACTGCCCTTTCTTCCATAGTCCGGTATTGGGCTGAAAACACCTGTTATGAGACTCTGCACAGAAAGTGTTTGCAGACTGCTGAATCCACACACGGGTTTAACTCTGCAAGTTGAGTGCACACATTCACAACCGTTCTGTTAGATAGCTGCGTTTTGGATTTAGAAGCAGATATTTCCCTGTGCTTACTGCCCTTTCTTACATATGCCGGTATTGGGTGGAAAACGCCTGTTTTGAGATTCTGCACAGAAAGTGTTTGCAGACTGCTGAATCCACACACGGGTTTAACTCTGGAAGTTGAGTGCACACATTGACAACCGTTCTGTTAGATAACTGCATTTTGGATTTAGAAGCAGATATTTCCCTTTGCCTACTGCCCTTTCTTCCATATGCCGGTATTGGGCTGAAAACGCCTGTTTTGAGACTCTGCACAGAAAGTGTTTGCAGGCTGCTGAATCCACACACGGGTTTAATTCTGCATGTTGAGTGCACACATTGACAACCGTTCTGTTACATAGCTGCGTTTTGGATTTAGAAGCAGATATTTCCCTGTGCTTACTGTCCTTTCTTCCATATGCCGGTATTGGGCTGAAAACGCCTGTTTTGAGACTCTGCACTAAAGTGTTTGCAGACTGCTGAATCCACACACGGGTTTAACTCTGGAAGTTGAGTGCAGACATTGACAACCGTTCGGTTAGATAGCTTCGTTTTGGATTTAGAAGCAGATATTTCCCTGTGCTTACTGCCCTTTCTTCCCTATGCCGGTATTGGTTTGAAAACGCCTGTTATGAGACTCTGCACAGAAAGTGTTTGCAGACTGCTGAATCCACATAGGGGTTTATCTCTGGAAGTTGAGTGCACACATTGACAACCGTTCTGTTACATAGCTGCGTTTTGGATTTAGTAGCAGATATTTCCCTGTGCTTACTGCCCTTTCATCCATATGCCGGTATTGGGCTGAAAACACTTGTTTTGAGACTCCGCACAGAAAGTGTTTGCAGACTGCTGAATCCACACACGGGTTTAACTCTCCAATTGAGTGCACACATTGACAACCGTTTTGTCAGACAGCTGCCTTTTGCACTTAGAAGCAGATATAGCCCTGTGCTTACTGCCCTTTCTTCCTTATGCCGGTATTGGGCTGAAAACGCCTCTTTTGAGACTCTGCACAGAAAGTGTTTGCAGACTGCTGAATCCACACACTGGTTTAACTCTGGAAGTTGAGTGCACACATTGACTACCATTGTGTTAGGTAGCTGCGTTTTGGATTTAGAAGCAGATATTTCCCTGTGCTTACTGCCCTTTCTTCCATATGCCGGTATTGGGCTGAAAACGCCTGTTTTGAGACTCTGCACAGAAAGTGTTTGCAGACAGCTGAATCCACTCACGGGTTTAACTCTGGAAGTTGAGTGCACACATTGACAACCGTTCTGTTAGATAACTGCTTTTTCGATTTAGAAGCAGATATTTCCCTGTGCTTACTGCCCTTTCTTCCATATGCCGGTATTGGGCTGAAAACGACAGTTTTGAGACTCTGCACAAAAAGTGTTTGCAGACTGCTGAATCCACACACGGGTTCAACTCTGGAAGCTGAGTGCACACATTGACAACCGTTCTGTTAGGTAGCTGCGTTTTGGATTTAGAAGCAGATATTTCCCTGTGCTTACTGCCCTTTCTTCCATATGCCGGTATTGGGCTGAAAACGCCTGTTATGAGACTCTGCACAGAAAGTGTTTGCAGACTGCTGAATCCACACACTGGTTTAACTCTGGAAGTTGAGTGCACACATTGAGAACTGTTGTGTTAGATAGCTGCGTTTTGGATTTAGAAGCAGATATTTCCCTGTGCTTACTGCCCTTTCTTCCATATGACTGTATTGGGCTGAAAACGACTGTTTTTGGACTCTGCACAGAAAGTGTTTGCAGACTGCTGAATCCACACACGGCTTTTCCTGTGGAAGTTGAGTGCACCCATAGACAACCGTTCTGTTAGATAGCTGCGTTTTGGATTTAGAAGCAGATATTTCCCTTTGCCTACTGCCCTTTCTTCCATATGCCGGTATTGGGCTGAAAACGCCTGTTTTGAGACTCTGCACAGAAAGTGTTTGCAGACTGCTGAATCCACACACGGGTTTAACTCTGCATGTTGAGTGCACACATTGACAACCGTTCTGTTAGATAGCTGCGTTTTGGATTTAGAAGCAGATATTTCCCTGTGCTTACTGCCCTTTCTTCAATATGCCGGTATTGAGCGGAAAACACCTGTTTTGAGACTCTGCACAGAAAGAGTTTGGAGACTGCTGAATCCACACACGGGTTTAACTCTGCAAGTTGAGTGCACCCATAGACAACCGTTCTGTTAGATAACTGCATTTTGGATTTAGAAGCAGATATTTCCCTTTGCCTACTGCCCTTTCTTCCATATGCCGGTATTGGGCTGAAAACGCCTGTTTTGAGACTCTGCACAGAAAGTGTTTGCAGGCTGCTGAATCCACACACGGGTTTAACCCTGCATGTTGAGTGCACACATTGATAACCGTTCTGTTACATAGCTGCGTTTTGGATTTAGAAGCAGATATTTCCCTGTGCTTACTGTCCTTTCTTCCATATGCCGGTATTGGGCTGAAAACGCCTGTTTTGAGACTCTGCACTAAAGTGTTTGCAGACTGCTGAATCCACACACGGGTTTAACTCTGGAAGTTGAGTGCACACATTGACAACCGTTCGGTTAGATAGCTGCGTTTTGGATTTAGAAGCAGATATTTCCCTGTGCTTACTGCCCTTTCTTCCCTATGCCGGTATTGGTTTGAAAACGCCTGTTATGAGACTCTGCACAGAAAGTGTTTGCAGACTGCTGAATCCACATAGGGGTTTATCTCTGGAAGTTGAGTGCACACATTGACAACCGTTCTGTTACATAGCTGCGTTTTGGATTTAGAAGCAGATATTTCCCTGTGCTTACTGCCCTTTCTTCCATATGCCGGTATTGGGCGGAAAACGCCTGTTTTGAGACTCTGCACAGAAAGTGTTTGCAGACTGCTGAATCCACACAAGGGTTTAACTCTGGAAGTTGAGTGCACACATTGACAACCGTTCTGTTAGACAGCTGCGTTTTGGAATTAGAAGCAGATATTGCCCTGTGCTTACTGCCCTTTCTTCCATATGCCGGTATTGGGCTGAAGACGCCTGTTTTGAGACTCTGCACAGAAAGTGTTTGCAGACTGCTGAATCCACACACGGGTTTAACTCTGGAAGTTGAGTGCACACATTGACAACCGTTTTGTTAGATAGCTGCGTTTTGGATTTAGAAGCAGATATTTCCCTTTGCTTACTGCGCTTTCTTCCATATGCCGGTATTGGGCTGAAAACGCCTGTTTTGAGGCTCTGCACAGAAAGTGTTTGCAGACTGCTGAATCCACACACGGGTTTAACTCTGCAAGTTGAGTGCACACATTGACAACCGTTCTGTTAGATAGCTGCGTTATGGATTTAGAAGCGGATATTTCCCTGTGCTTACTGCCCTTTCTTCCATATGCCGGTATTGGGCTGAAAACACTTGTTTTGAGACTCCGCACAGAAAGTGTTTGCAGACTGCTGAATCCACACACTGGTTTAACTCTCCAATTGAGTGCACACATTGACAACCGTTTTGTCAGACAGCTGCCTTTTGCACTTAGAAGCAGATATAGCCCTGTGCTTACTGCCCTTTCTTCCATATGCCGGTATTGGGCTGAAAACGCCTCTTTTGAGACTCTGCACAGAAAGTGTTTGCAGACTGCTGAATCCACACACGGGTTTAACTCTGGAAGTTGAGTGCACACATTGACAACCGTTCTGTTAGACAGCTGCGTTTTGGAATTAGAAGCAGATACTGCCCTGTGCTTACTGCCCTTTCTTCCATAGTCCGGTATTGGGCTGAAAACACCTGTTATGAGACTCTGCACAGAAAGTGGTTGCAGACTGCTGAATCCACACACGGGTTTCACTCTGCAAGTTGAGTGCACACATTCACAACCGTTCTGTTAGATAGCTGCGTTTTGGATTTAGAAGCAGATATTTCCCTGTGCTTACTGCCCTTTCTTCCATATGCCGGTATTGGGCTGAAAACGACTGTTTTGAGACTCTGCACAAAAAGTGTTTGCAGACTGCTGAATCCACACACGGGTTCAACTCTGGAAGCTGAGTGCACACACTGACAACCGTTCTGTTAGATGGCTGCATTTTGGATTTAGAAGCAGATATTTCCCTGTGCTTACTGCCCTTTCTTCCATATGCCGGTATTGGGCTGAAAACGCCTGTTATGAGACTCTGCACAGAAAGTGTTTGCAGACTGCTGAATCCACACACTGGTTTAACTCTGGAAGTTGAGTGCACACATTGAGAACTGTTGTGTTAGATAGCTGCGTTTTGGATTTAGAAGCAGATATTTCCCTGTGCTTACTGCCCTTTCTTCCTTATGACTGTATTGGGCTGAAAACGACTGTTTTTGGACTCTGCACAGAAAGTGTTTGCAGACTGCAGAATCCACACACGGGTTTTACTCTGGAAGTTGAGTGCACCCATAGACAACCGTTCTGTTAGGTAACTGCATTTTGGATTTAGAAGCAGATATTTCCCTTTGCCTACTGCCCTTTCTTCCATATACCGGTATTGGGCTGAAAACGCCTGTTTTGAGACTCTGCACAGAAAGTGTTTGCAGGCTGCTGAATCCACACACGGGTTTAACCCTGCATGTTGAGTGCACACATTGACAACCGTTCTGTTACATAGCTGCGTTTTGGATTTAGAAGCAGATATTTCCCTGTGCTTACTGTCCTTTCTTCCATATGCCGGTATTGGGCTGAAAACGCCTGTTTTGAGACTCTGCACTAAAGTGTTTGCAGACTGCTGAATCCACACACGGGTTTAACTCTGGAAGTTGAGTGCACACATTGACAACCGTTCGGTTAGATAGCTGCGTTTTGGATTTAGAAGCAGATATTTCCCTGTGCTTACTGCCCTTTCTTCCCTATGCCGGTATTGGTTTGAAAACGCCTGTTATGAGACTCTGCACAGAAAGTGTTTGCAGACTGCTGAATCCACATAGGGGTTTATCTCTGGAAGTTGAGTGCACACATTGACAACCGTTCTGTTACATAGCTGCGTTTTGGATTTAGAAGCAGATATTTCCCTGTGCTTACTGCCCTTTCTTCCATATGCCGGTATTGGGCGGAAAACGCCTGTTTTGAGACTCTGCACAGAAAGTGTTTGCAGACTGCTGAATCCACACAAGGGTTTAACTCTGGAAGTTGAGTGCACACATTGACAACCGTTCTGTTAGACAGCTGCGTTTTGGAATTAGAAGCAGATATTGCCCTGTGCTTACTGCCCTTTCTTCCATATGCCGGTATTGGGCTGAAAACGCCTGTTATGAGACTCTGCACAGAAAGTGGTTGCAGACTGCTGAATCCACACACGGGTTTAACTCTGCAAGTTGAGTGCACACATTCACAACCGTTCTGTTAGATAGCTGCGTTTTGGATTTAGAAGCAGATATTTCCCTGTGCTTACTGCCCTTTCTTACGTATGCCGGTATTGGGCTGAAAACGCCTGTTTTGAGACTCTGCACAGAAAGTGTTTGCAGACTGCTGAATCCACACACGGGTTTAACTCTGCAAGTTGAGTGCACACATTGACAACCGTTCTGTTAGATAGCTGCGTTTTGGATTTAGAAGCAGATATTTCCCTGTGTTTACTGCCCTTTCTTCCATATGCCGGTATTGGGCTGAAAATGCCTGTTTTGAGACTCTGCACGGAAAGTGTTTGCAGACTGCTGAATCCACACACGGGTTTAACTCTGGAAGGTGAGTGCACACATTGACAACCGTTCTGTTAGATAGCTGCGTTTTGGATTTAGAAGCAGATATTTCCCTTTGCCTTCTGCCCTTTCTTCCATATGCCGGTATTGGCCTGAAAACGACTGTTTTGGGACTCTGCACAGAAAGTGTTTGCAGCCTGCTGAATCCACACACGGGTTTTACTCTGGAAGTTGAGTGCACCCATAGACAACCGTTCTGTTAGATAGCTGCATTTTGGATTTAGAAGCAGATATTTCCCTTTTCCTACTGCCCTTTATTCCATATGCCAGTATTGGGCTGAAAACGCCTGTTTTGAGACTCTGCACAGAAGGTGTTTGCAGACTGCTGAATCCACACACGGGTTTAACTCTGCATGTTGATTGCACACTTTGACAACCGTTCTGTTACATAGCTGCGTTTTGGATTTAGAAGCAGATATTTCCCTGTGCTTACTGCCCTTTCTTCCATATGCCGGTATTGGGCGGAAAACGCCTGTTTTGAGACTCTGCACAGAAAGTGTTTGGAGACTGCTAAATCCACACACGGGTTTAACTCTGCACGTTGAGTGCACACATTGACAACCGTTCTGTTGGACAGCTGCGTTTTGGACTTAGAAGCAGATATTTCCCTGTGCTTACTGCCCTTTCTTCTGTATGCAGGTATTGGGCTGAAAACGCCTGTTATGAGACTCTGCACAGAAAGCGTTTGCAGACTGCTGAATCCACATACGGGTTTATCTCTGGAAGTTGAGTGCACACCTTGACAACCGTTCCGTTAGATAGCTGCGTTTTGGATTTAGAAGCAGATATTTCCTTGTGCTTACTGCCCTTTCTTCCATATGCCGGTATTGGGCGAAAAAAGCCTGTTTTGAGACTCTGCACAGAAAGTGTTTGCAGACTGCTGAATCCACACACGGGTTTAACTCTGCAAGTTGAGTGCACACATTCGCAACCGTCCTGTTAGATAGCTGTGTTTTGTATTTAGAAGCAGATATTTCCCTGTGCTTACTGTCTTTTCTTCCATATGCCGGTATTGGGCTGAAAACGCCTGTTTTGAGACTCTGCACTAAAGTGTTTGCAGACTGCTGAATCCACACACGGGTTTAACTCTGGAAGTTGAGTGCACACATTGACAACCGTTCTGTTAGATAGATGAGTTTTGGATTTAGAAGCAGATATTTCCCTGTGTTTACTGCCCTTTCTTCCATATGCCGGTATTGGGGTGAAAACGCCTGTTTTGAGACTCTGCACAGAAAGTGTTTGCAGACTGCTGAATCCACACACGGGTTTAACTCTGGAAGTTGAGTGCAGACATTGACAACCGTTCTGTTAGATAGCTGCGTTTTGGATTTAGAAGCAGATATTTCCCTGTGCTTACTGCCCTTTCTTCCATATGCCGGTATTGGGCTGAAAACACTTGTTTTGAGACTCTGCACAGAAAGTGTTTGCAGACTGCTGAATCCACACACGGGTTTAACTCTGCAAGTTGAGTGCACACATTGACAACCGTTCTGTTAGACAGCTTCATTTGGACGTAGAAGCAGATATTGCCCTGTTCTTACTGCCCTTTCTTCCATATGCCGGTATTGGGCTGAAAACGCCTGTTATGAGACTCTTCACAGAAAGTGTTTGCAGACTGCTGAATCCACACACGGGTTTAACTCTGCAAGTTGAGTGCACACATTCACAACCGTTCTGTTAGACAGCTGCGTTTTGGACTTAGAAGCAGATATTGCCCAGTGCTTACTGTCTTTTCTTCCATATGCCGGTATTGGGCTGAAAACGCCTGTTATGAGACTCTGCACAGAAAGTGTTTGCAGACTGCTGAATCCACACACGGGTTTAACTCTGGAAGTTGAGTGCACACATTCACAATCGTTCTGTTAGATAGCTGCGTTTTGGATTTAGAAGCAGATATTTCCCTGTGCTTACTGCCCTTTGTTCCATATGCCGGTATTGGGCTGAAATCGCCTGTTTTGAGACTCTGGAGAGAAAGTGTTTGCAGACTGCTGAATCCACACACGGGTTTAACTCTGCAAGTTGAGTGCACACATTGACAAACGTTCTGTTAGATATATGCCTTTTGGATTTAGAAGCACATATTTACCTGTGCTTATTGCCCTTTCTTCCATATGCCGGTATTGGGCTGAAAACGCCTGTTTTGAGACGCTGCACAGAAAGTGTTTGCAGACTGCTGAATCCACACACGTCTTTTTCTCTGCAAGTTGAGTGCACACATTGACAACCGTTCTGTTAGATAGCTGCGTTTTGGATTTAGAAGCAGGTATTTCCCTGTGCTTACTGCCCTTTCTTCCATATGCCGGTATTAGGCTGAAAACACTTGTTTTGAGACTCTGCACAGAAAGTGTTTGCAGACTGCAGAATCCACACACGGGTTTAACTCTGCAAGTTGAGTGCACACATTGACAACCGTTCTCTTAGACAGCTGCGTTTTGGACTTAGAAGCAGATATTACCCTGTGCTTACTGCCCTTTCTTCCATATGCCGGTATTTGGCTGAAAACGCCTGTTTTGAGACTCTGCACAGAAAGTGTTTGCAGACTGCTGAATCCACACACGGGTTTAACTCTGCAAGTTGAGTGCACACGTTGACAACCGTTCTGTTAGATATCTGCGTTTTGGATTTAGAAGCACATATTTACCTGTGCTTATTGCCCTGTCTTCCATATGCCGGTATTGGGCTGAAAACGCCTGTTTTGAGACGCTGCACAGAAAGTGTTTGCAGACTGCTGAATCAACACACGTCTTTATCTCTGCAAGTTGAGTGCACACATTGACAACCGTTCTGTTAGATAGCTGCGTTTTGGATTTAGAAGCAGATATTTCCCTGTGCTTACTGCCCTTTCTTCCATATGCCGGTATTGGGCTGAAAACACTTGTTTTGAGACTCTGCATAGAAAGTGTTTGCAGACTGCTGAATCCACACACGGGTTTAACTCTGTAAGTTGAGTGCACACATTGACAACCGTTCTCTTAGACAGCTGCGTTTTGGACTTAGAAGCAGATATTGCCCTGTGCTTAGTGCCCTTTCATCCCTATGCCGGTATTGGGCTGAAAACGCCTGTTATGAGACTCTGCACAGAAAGTGTTTGCAGACTGCTGAATCCACACACGGGTTTACCTCTGCAAGTTGAGTGCACACATTGACAACCGTTCTGTTAGACAGCTGCGTTTTGGATTTAGAAGCAGATATTTCCCTGTGTTTACTGCCCTTTCTTCCATATGCCGGTATTGGGCTGAAAATGCCTGTTTTGAGACTCTGCACAGAAAGTGTTTTCAGACTGCTGAATCCACACACGGGTTTAACTCTGGAAGTTGAGTGCACACATTGACAACCGTTCTGTTAGGTAGCTGCGTTTTGGATTTAGAAGCAGATATTTCCCTTTGCCTACTGCCCTTTCTTCCATATGCCGGTATTGGGCTGAAAACGCCTGTTTTGAGACTCTGCACAGAAAGTGTTTGCAGACTGCTGAATCCACACACGGGTTTAACTCTGCAAGTTGAGTGCACACATTGACAACCGTTCTGTTAGACAGCTGCGTTTTGGACTTAGAAGCAGATATTGCCCTGTGCTTACTGTCCTTTCTTCCATATGCCGGTATTGGGCTGAAAACGCCTGTTATGAGACTCTGCACAGAAAGTGTTTGCAGACTGCTGAATCCACACACGGGTTTAACTCTGGAAGTTGAGTGCACACATTCACAATCGTTCTGTTAGATAGCTGCGTTTTGGATTTAGAAGCAGATTTTTCCCTATGCTTACTGCCCTTTCTTACATATGCCGGTATTGGGCTGAAAACGACTGTTTTGAGACTCTGCACAGAAAGTGTTTGCAGACTGCTGAATCCACACACGGGTTTAACTCTGCAAGTTGAGTGCACACATTGACAACCGTTCTGTTAGACAGCTGCGTTTTGGACTTAGAAGCAGATATTGACCAGTGCTTACTGTCTTTTCTTCCATATGCCGGTATTGGGCTGAAAACGCCTGTTATGAGACTCTGCACAGAAAGTGTTTGCAGACTGCTGAATCCACACACGGGTTTAACTCTGGAAGTTGATTGCACACATTGACAACCGTTGTGTTAGATAACTGCATTTTGGATTTAGAAGTAAGTATTTAACTGTGCTTATTGCCCTTTCTTCCATATGCCGATATTGGGCTGAAAACGCCTGTTTTGAGACTCTGCATAGAAAGTGTTTGCAGACTGCTGAATCCACTCACGGGTTTAACTCTGGAAGTTGAGAGCACACATTGACAACCGTTCTGTTAGATAGCTGCGTTTTGGATTTAGAAGCAGATATTTCCCCGTGCTTTTTGCCCTTTCTTCCATATGTCGGTATTGGGCTGAAAACGCCTGTTTTGAGACTCTGCACAGAAAGTGTTTGCAGACTGCTGAATCCACACACGGGTTTAACTCTGGAAGTTGAGTGCACACATTGACAACCGTTCTGTTAGATAGCTGTGTTTTGGATTTAGAAGCAGATATTTCCCTGTGCTTACTGCCCTTTCTTCCGTATGCCTGTATTGGGCTGAAAACGCCTGTTTTGAGACTCTGCACAGAAAGTGTTTGCAGACTGCTGAATCCACACACGGGTTTAACTCTGCAAGTTGAGTGCACACATTGTCAACCGTTCTGTTAGATAGCTGCGTTTTCGATTTAGAAGCAGATATTTCCCTGTGCTTACTGCCCTTTCTTCCATATGCCGGTATTGGGCTGAAAACGCCTGTTTTGAGACTCTGCACAGAAAGTGTTTGCAGACTGCTGAATCCACACACGGGTTTAACTCTGCAAGTTGAGTGCACACATTGACAACCGTTCTGTTAGACAGCTGCGTTTTGGACTTAGAAGCAGATATTGCCCTGTGCTTACTGTCCTTTCCTCCATATGCCGGTATTGGGCTGAAAACGCCTGTTTTGAGACTCTGCACAGAAAGTGTTTGCAGACTGCTGAATCCACACACGGCTTTAACTCTGCAAGTTGAGTGCACACATTGACAACCGTTGTGTTAGATAGCTGCGTTTGGATTTAGGAGCAGATATTTCCCTGTGCTTACTGCCCTTTCTTCCATATGCCGGTATTGGTCTGAAAACGCCTGTTTTGAGACTCTGCACAGAAAGTGTTTGCAGACTACTGAATCCACACACGGGTTTAATTCTGCAAGTTGAGTGCACACATTGACAACCGTTCTGTTAGATAGCTGCGTTTTCGATTTAGAAGCAGATATTTCCCTGTGCTTACTGCCCTTTCTTCCATATGCCGGTATTGGGCTGAAAACGCCTGTTTTGAGACTCTGCACAGAAAGTGTTTGCAGACTGCTGAATCCACACACGGGTTTAACTCTGCAAGTTGAGTGCACACATTGACAACCGTTCTGTTAGACAGCTGCGTTTTGGACTTAGAAGCAGATATTGCCCTGTGCTTACTGTCCTTTCTTCCATATGCCGGTATTGGGCTGAAAACGCCTGTTATGAGACTCTGCACAGAAAGTGTTTGCAGACTGCTGAATCCACACACGGGTTTAACTCTGGAAGTTGAGTGCACACATTCACAATCGTTCTGTTAGATAGCTGCGTTTTGGATTTAGAAGCAGATTTTTCCCTATGCTTACTGCCCTTTCTTCCATATGCCGGTATTGGGCTGAAAACGCCTGTTTTGAGACTCTGCACAGAAAGTGTTTGCAGACTGCTGAATCCACACACGGGTTTAACTCTGCAAGTTGAGTGCACACATTGACAACCGTTCTGTTAGACAGCTGCGTTTTGGACTTAGAAGCAGATATTGCCCAGTGCTTACTGTCCTTTCTTCCATATGCTGGTATTGGGCTGAAAACGCCTGTTATGAGACTCTGCACAGAAAGTGTTTGCAGACTGCTGAATCCACACACGGGTTTAACTCTGCAAGTTGAGTGCACACATTGACAACCGTTCTGTTAGATAGCTGCGTTTTGGATTTAGAAGCAGATATTTCCCTGTGCTTACTGCCCTTTCTTCCGTATGCCGGTATTGGGCTGAAAACGCCTGTTTTGAGACTCTGCACAGAAAGTGTTTGCAGACTGCTGAATCCACACACGGGTTTAACTCTGTAAGTTGAGTGCACACATTGACAACCGTTCTGTTAGATACCTGCGTTTTGGATTTAGAAGCAGATATTTCCATGTGCTTACTGACCTTTCTTCCATATGCCAGTATTGGGCTGAAAACGCCTGTTTTTGAGACTCTACACAGAAAGTGTTTGCAGACTGGTGAATCCACACACGGGTTTAGCTCTGGAAGCTGAGTGCGCACATTGACAACCGTTCTGTTAGATAGCTGCGTTTTGGATTTAGAAGCACATATTTACCTGTGCTTACTGCCCTTTCTTCCATATGCCGGTATTGGGCTGAAAACGCCTGTTTTGAGACTCTGCACAGAAAGTGTTTGCAGACTGCTGAATCCACACACGGGTTTAACTCTGGAAGTTGAGTGCACACATTGACAACCGTTCTGTTAGGTAGCTGCGTTTTGGATTTAGAAGCAGGTATTTCCCTGTGCTTACTGCCCTTTCTTCCATATGCCGGTATTGGGCTGAAAACGCCTGTTTTGAGACTCTGGACAGAAAGTGTTTGCAGACTGCTGAATCCACACACGGGTTTAACTCTGCATGTTGAGTGCACACTTTGACAACCGTTCTGTTAGATAGCGGCGTTTTGGATTTAGAAGCAGATATTTCCCTGTGTTTACTGCCCTTTATTCCATATGCCGGTATTGGGCTGAAAATACCTGTTTTGAGACTCTGCACAGAAACTGTTTGCAGACTGCTGAATCCACACAGGGGTTTAACTCTGGAAGTTGATTGCACACATTGACAACCGTTGTGTTAGATAACTGCATTTTGGATTTAGAAGCAAATATTTAACTGTGCTTATTGCCCTTTCTTCCATATGCCAGTATTGGGCTGAAAACGCCTGTTTTGAGACTCTGCATAGAAAGTGTTTGCAGACTGCTGAATCCACTCACGGGTTTAACTCTGGAAGTTGAGTGCACACATTGACAACCGTTCTGTTAGATAGCTGCGTTTTGGATTTAGAAGCAGATATTTCCCCGTGCTTATTGCCCTTTCTTCCATATGTTGGTATTGGGCTGAAAATGCCTGTTTTGAGACTCTGCACAGAAAGTGTTTGCAGACTGCAGAATTCACTCACGGGTTTAACTCTGGAAGTTGAGTGCACACATTGACAACCGTTCTGTGTAGATAGCTGCGTTTAGGATTTAGAAGCAGATATTTCCCGTGCTTTTTGCCCTTTCTTCCATATGTCGGTATTGGGCTGAAAACGCCTGTTTTGAGACTCTGCACAGAAAGTGTTTGCAGACTGCTGAATCCACACACGGGTTTAACTCTGGAAGTTGAGTGCACACATTGACAACCGTTGTGTTAGATAGCTGTGTTTTGGATTTAGAAGCAGATATTTCCCTGTGCTTACTGCCCTTTCTTCCGTATGCCGGTATTGGGCTGAAAACGCCTGTTTTGGGACTCTGCACAGAAAGTGTTTGCAGACTGCTGAATCCACACACGGGTTTAACTCTGCAAGTTGAGTGCACATATTGTCAACCGTTCTGTTAGATAGCTGCGTTTTCGATTTAGAAGCAGATATTTCCCTGTGCTTTCTGCCCTTTCTTCCATATGCCGGTATTGGGCTGAAAACACTTGTTTTCAGACTCTGCACAGAAAGTGTTTTCAGACTGCTGAATCCACACACGGGTTTAACTCTGCAAGTTGAGTGCAAACATTGACAACCGTTCTGTTAGACAGCTGCATTTTGGACTTAGAAGCAGATATTGCCCTGTGCTTACAGCCCTTTCTTCCATATGCCGGTATTGGGCTGAAAACGCCGGTTTTGAGACTCTGCACAGAAAGTGTTTGCAGACTGCTGAATCCACACACGGGTTTAACTCTGCAAGTTGAGTGCAGACATTCTCAACCGTTCTGTTACATAGCTGCGTTTTGGATTTAGAAGCAGCTATTTTCCTGTGCTTTCTGCCCTTTCTTCCATATGCCGGTATTGGGCTGAAAACGCCTGTTTTGAGACTCTGCACAGAAAGGGTTTGCAGACTGCTGAATCCACACACGGGTTTAACTCTGGAAGTTGAGTGCACACATTGACAACCGTTCTGTTAGGTAGCTGCGTTTTGGATTTAGAAGCAGATATTTCCCTGTACTTACTGCCCTTTCTTCCATATGCCGGTATTGGGCTGAAAACGACTGTTTTGGGTCTCCGCACAGAAATTGTTTGCAGACTGCACATCCACACACGGGTTTTACTCTGGAAGTTGAGTGCACCCTTAGACAACCGTTCTGTTAGATAGCTGCGTTTTGGATATAGAAGCAGATATTTCCCTTTGCCTACTGCCATTTCTTCCATATGCCGGTATTGTGCTGAAAACGCCTGTTTTGAGACTCTGCACAGAAAGTGTTTGCAGACTGCTGAATCCACACACGGGTTTAACACTGAAAATTGAGTGCACACATTGACAACCGCTCTGTTAGATGGCTGCATTTTGGATTTAGAAGCATATATTTAACTGTGCTTACTGCCCTTTCTTCCATATGCCGGTATTGGGCAGAAAACGCCTGTTTCGTGACTCTGCACAGAAAGTATTTGCAGACTGCTGAATCCACACACGGGTTTAACTCTGGAAGTTGAGTGCACACATTGAAAACCGTTCTGTTAGATAGCTGTGTTTTGGAATTAGAAGCAGATATTTCCCCGTGCTTAATGGCCTTTCTTCCATATGTCGGTATTGGGCTGAAAACGCCTGTTTTGAGACTCTGCACAGAAAGTGTTTGCTGACTGCTGAATCCACACACGGGTTTACCTCTGGAAGTTGAGTGCACACATTGACAACCGTTCTGATAGATAGCTGCGTTTTGGATTTAGAAGCACATATTTACCTGTGCTTACTGCCCTTTCTTCCATATGCCGGTATTGGGCTGAAAACGCCTGTTTTGAGACTCTGCACAGAAAGTGTTTGCAGACTGCTGAATCCACACACGGGTTTAACTCTGGAAGTTGAGTGCACACATTGACAACCGTTCTGTTAGGTAGCTGCGTTTTGGATTTAGAAGCAGATATTTCCCTGTGCTTACTGCCCTTTCTTCCATATGCCGGTATTGGGCTGAAAACGCCTGTTTTGAGACTCTGGACAGAAAGTGTTTGCAGACTGCTGAATCCACACACGGGTTTAACTCTGCATGTTGAGTGCACACTTTGACAACCGTTCTGTTAGATAGCGGCGTTTAGGATTTAGAAGCAGATATTTCCCTGTGTTTACTGCCCTTTATTCCATATGCCGGTATTGGGCTGAAAATACCTGTTTTGAGACTCTGCACAGAAACTGTTTGCAGACTGTTGAATCCACACGGGGGTTTAACTCTGGAAGTTGATTGCACACATTGACAACCGTTGTGTTAGATAACTGCATTTTGGATTTAGAAGCAAATATTTAACTGTGCTTATTGCCCTTTCTTCCGTATGCCGGTATTGGGCTGAAAACGCCTGTTTTGAGACTCTGCATAGAAAGTGTTTGCAGACTGCTGAATCCACTCACGGGTTTAACTCTGGAAGTTGAGTGCACACATTGACAACCGTTCTGTTAGATAGCTGCGTTTTGGATTTAGAAGCAGATATTTCCCCGTGCTTATTGCCCTTTCTTCCATATGTTGGTATTGTGCTGAAAATGCCTGTTTTGAGACTCTGCACAGAAAGTGTTTGCAGACTGCAGAATTCACTCACGGGTTTAACTCTGGAAGTTGAGTGCACACATTGACAACCGTTCTGTTAGATAGCTGCGTTTAGGATTTAGAAGCAGATATTTCCCGTGCTTTTTGCCCTTTCTTCCATATGTCGGTATTGGGCTGAAAACGCCTGTTTTGAGACTCTGCACAGAAAGTGTTTGCAGACTGCTGAATCCACACACGGGTTTAACTCTGGAAGTTGAGTGCACACATTGACAACCGTTGTGTTAGATAGCTGTGTTTTGGATTTAGAAGCAGATATTTCCCTGTGCTTACTGCCCTTTCTTCCGTATGCCGGTATTGGGCTGAAAACGCCTGTTTTGGGACTCTGCACAGAAAGTGTTTGCAGACTGCTGAATCCACACACGGGTTTAACTCTGCAAGTTGAGTGCACATATTGTCAACCGTTCTGTTAGATAGCTGCGTTTTCGATTTAGAAGCAGATATTTCCCTGTGCTTTCTGCCCTTTCTTCCATATGCCGGTATTGGGCTGAAAACACTTGTTTTCAGACTCTGCACAGAAAGTGTTTTCAGACTGCTGAATCCACACACGGGTTTAACTCTGCAAGTTGAGTGCAAACATTGACAACCGTTCTGTTAGACAGCTGCATTTTGGACTTAGAAGCAGATATTGCCCTGTGCTTACAGCCCTTTCTTCCATATGCCGGTTTTGGGCTGAAAACGCCTGTTATGAGACTCTGCACAGAAAGTGTTTGCAGACTGCTGAATCCACACACGGGTTTAACTCTGCAGGTTGAGTGCAGACATTCTCAACCGTTCTGTTACATAGCTGCGTTTTGGATTTAGAAGCAGCTATTTTCCTGTGCTTTCTGCCCTTTCTTCCATATGCCGGTATTGGGCTGAAAACGCCTGTTTTGAGACTCTGCACAGAAAGGGTTTGCAGACTGCTGAATCCACACACGGGTTTAACTCTGGAAGTTGAGTGCACACATTGACAACCGTTCTGTTAGGTAGCTGCGTTTTGGATTTAGAAGCAGATATTTCCCTGTACTTACTGCCCTTTCTTCCATATGCCGGTATTGGGCTGAAAACGACTGTTTTGGGTCTCCGCACAGAAATTGTTTGCACACTGCACATCCACACACGGGTTTTACTCTGGAAGTTGAGTGCACCCTTAGACAACCGTTCTGTTAGATAGCTGCGTTTTGGATATAGAAGCAGATATTTCCCTTTGCCTACTGCCATTTCTTCCATATGCCGGTATTGTGCTGAAAACGCCTGTTTTGAGACTCTGCACAGAAAGTGTTTGCAGACTGCTGAATCCACACACGGGTTTAACACTGAAAATTGAGTGCACACATTGACAACCGCTCTGTTAGATGGCTGCATTTTCGATTTAGAAGCATATATTTAACTGTGCTTACTGCCCTTTCTTCCATATGCCGGTATTGGGCAGAAAACGCCTGTTTCGTGACTCTGCACAGAAAGTATTTGCAGACTGCTGAATCCACACACGGGTTTAACTCTGGAAGTTGAGTGCACACATTGAAAACCGTTCTGTTAGATAGCTGTGTTTTGGAATTAGAAGCAGATATTTCCCCGTGCTTAATGGCCTTTCTTCCATATGTCGGTATTGGGCTGAAAACGCCTGTTTTGAGACTCTGCACAGAAAGTGTTTGCTGACTGCTGAATCCACACACGGGTTTACCTCTGGAAGTTGAGTGCACACATTGACAACCGTTCTGATAGATAGCTGCGTTTTGGATTTAGAAGCACATATTTACCTGTGCTTACTGCCCTTTCTTCCATATGCCGGTATTGGGCTGAAAACGCCTGTTTTGAGACTCTGCACAGAAAGTGTTTGCAGACTGCTGAATCCACACACGGGTTTAACTCTGGAAGTTGAATGCACACATTGACAACCGTTCTGTTAGGTAGCTGCGTTTTGGATTTAGAAGCAGATATTTCCCTGTGCTTACTGCCCTTTCTTCCATATGCCGGTATTGGGCTGAAAACGCCTGTTTTGAGACTCTGGACAGAAAGTGTTTGCAGACTGCTGAATCCACACACGGGTTTAACTCTGCATGTTGAGTGCACACTTTGACAACCGTTCTGTTAGATAGCGGCGTTTTGGATTTAGAAGCAGATATTTCCCTGTGTTTACTGCCCTTTATTCCATATGCCGGTATTGGGCTGAAAATACCTGTTTTGAGACTCTGCACAGAAACTGTTTGCAGACTGTTGAATCCACACAGGGGTTTAACTCTGGAAGTTGATTGCACACATTGACAACCGTTGTGTTAGATAACTGCATTTTGGATTTAGAAGCAAATATTTAACTGTGCTTATTGCCCTTTCTTCCATATGCCGGTATTGGGCTGAAAACGCCTGTTTTGAGACTCTGCATAGAAAGTGTTTGCAGACTGCTGAATCCACTCACGGGTTTAACTCTGGAAGTTGAGTGCACACATTGACAACCGTTCTGTTAGATAGCTGCGTTTTGGATTTAGAAGCAGATATTTCCCCGTGCTTATTGCCCTTTCTTCCATATGTTGGTATTGGGCTGAAAATGCCTGTTTTGAGACTCTGCACAGAAAGTGTTTGCAGACTGCAGAATTCACTCACGGGTTTAACTCTGGAAGTTGAGTGCACACATTGACAACCGTTCTGTTAGATAGCTGCGTTTAGGATTTAGAAGCAGATATTTCCCGTGCTTTTTGCCCTTTCTTCCATATGTCGGTATTGGGCTGAAAACGCCTGTTTTGAGACTCTGCACAGAAAGTGTTTGCAGACTGCTGAATCCACACTCGGGTTTAACTCTGGAAGTTGAGTGCACACATTGACAACCGTTGTGTTAGATAGCTGTGTTTTGGATTTAGAAGCAGATATTTCCCTGTGCTTACTGCCCTTTCTTCCGTATGCCGGTATTGGGCTGAAAACGCCTGTTTTGGGACTCTTCACAGAAAGTGTTTGCAGACTGCTGAATCCACACACGGGTTTAACTCTGCAAGTTGAGTGCACATATTGTCAACCGTTCTGTTAGATAGCTGCGTTTTCGATTTAGAAGCAGATATTTCCCTGTGCTTTCTGCCCTTTCTTCCATATGCCGGTATTGGGCTGAAAACACTTGTTTTCAGACTCTGCACAGAAAGTGTTTTCAGACTGCTGAATCCACACACGGGTTTAACTCTGCAAGTTGAGTGCAAACATTGACAACCGTTCTGTTAGACAGCTGCATTTTGGACTTAGAAGCAGATATTGCCCTGTGCTTACAGCCCTTTCTTCCATATGCCGGTTTTGGGCTGAAAACGCCTGTTATGAGACTCTGCACAGAAAGTGTTTGCAGACTGCTGAATCCACACACGGGTTTAACTCTGCAAGTTGAGTGCAGACATTCTCAACCGTTCTGTTACATAGCTGCGTTTTGGATTTAGAAGCAGCTATTTTCCTGTGCTTTCTGCCCTTTCTTCCATATGCCGGTATTGGGCTGAAAACGCCTGTTTTGAGACTCTGCACAGAAAGGGTTTGCAGACTGCTGAATCCACACACGGGTTTAACTCTGGAAGTTGAGTGCACACATTGACAACCGTTCTGTTAGGTAGCTGCGTTTTGGATTTAGAAGCAGATATTTCCCTGTACTTACTGCCCTTTCTTCCATATGCCGGTATTGGGCTGAAAACGACTGTTTTGGGTCTCCGCACAGAAATTGTTTGCAGACTGCACATCCACACACGGGTTTTACTCTGGAAGTTGAGTGCACCCTTAGACAACCGTTCTGTTAGATAGCTGCGTTTTGGATATAGAAGCAGATATTTCCCTTTGCCTACTGCCATTTCTTCCATATGCCGGTATTGTGCTGAAAACACCTGTTTTGAGACTCTGCACAGAAAGTGTTTGCAGACTGCTGAATCCACACACGGGTTTAACACTGAAAATTGAGTGCACACATTGACAACCGCTCTGTTAGATGGCTGCATTTTCGATTTAGAAGCATATATTTAACTGTGCTTACTGCCCTTTCTTCCATATGCCGGTATTGGGCAGAAAACGCCTGTTTCGTGACTCTGCACAGAAAGTATTTGCAGACTGCTGAATCCACACACGGGTTTAACTCTGGAAGTTGAGTGCACACATTGAAAACCGTTCTGTTAGATAGCTGTGTTTTGGAATTAGAAGCAGATATTTCCCCGTGCTTAATGGCCTTTCTTCCATATGTCGGTATTGGGCTGAAAACGCCTGTTTTGAGACTCTGCACAGAAAGTGTTTGCTGACTGCTGAATCCACACACGGGTTTACCTCTGGAAGTTGAGTGCACACATTGACAACCGTTCTGATAGATAGCTGCGTTTTGGATTTAGAAGCACATATTTACCTGTGCTTACTGCCCTTTCTTCCATATGCCGGTATTGGGCTGAAAACGCCTGTTTTGAGACTCTGCACAGAAAGTGTTTGCAGACTGCTGAATCCACACACGGGTTTAACTCTGGAAGTTGAGTGCACACATTGACAACCGTTCTGTTAGGTAGCTGCGTTTTGGATTTAGAAGCAGATATTTCCCTGTGCTTACTGCCCTTTCTTCCATATGCCGGTATTGGGCTGAAAACGCCTGTTTTGAGACTCTGGACAGAAAGTGTTTGCAGACTGCTGAATCCACACACGGGTTTAACTCTGCATGTTGAGTGCACACTTTGACAACCGTTCTGTTAGATAGCGGCGTTTTGGATTTAGAAGCAGATATTTCCCTGTGTTTACTGCCCTTTATTCCATATGCCGGTATTGGGCTGAAAATACCTGTTTTGAGACTCTGCACAGAAACTGTTTGCAGACTGCTGAATCCACACAGGGGTTTAACTCTGGAAGTTGATTGCACACATTGACAACCGTTGTGTTAGATAACTGCATTTTGGATTTAGAAACAAATATTTAACTGTGCTTATTGCCCTTTCTTCCATATGCCGGTATTGGGCTGAAAACGCCTGTTTTGAGACTCTGCATAGAAAGTGTTTGCAGACTGCTGAATCCACTCACGAGTTTAACTCTGGAAGTTGAGTGCACACATTGACAACCGTTCTGTTAGATAGCTGCGTTTTGGATTTAGAAGCAGATATTTCCCCGTGCTTATTGCCCTTTCTTCCATATGTTGGTATTGGGCTGAAAATGCCTGTTTTGAGACTCTGCACAGAAAGTGTTTGCAGACTGCAGAATTCACTCACGGGTTTAACTCTGGAAGTTGAGTGCACACATTGACAACCGTTCTGTTAGATAGCTGCGTTTTGGATTTAGAAGCAGATATTTCCCGTGCTTTTTGCCCTTTCTTCCATATGTCGGTATTGGGCTGAAAACGCCTGTTTTGAGACTCTGCACAGAAAGTGTTTGCAGACTGCTGAATCCACACACGGGTTTAACTCTGGAAGTTGAGTGCACACATTGACAACCGTTGTGTTAGATAGCTGTGTTTTGAATTTAGAAGCAGATATTTCCCTGTGCTTACTGCCCTTTCTTCCGTATGCCGGTATTGGGCTGAAAACGCCTGTTTTGGGACTCTGCACAGAAAGTGTTTGCAGACTGCTGAATCCACACACGGGTTTAACTCTGCAAGTTGAGTGCACATATTGTCAACCGTTCTGTTAGATAGCTGCGTTTTCGATTTAGAAGCAGATATTTCCCTGTGCTTTCTGCCCTTTCTTCCATATGCCGGTATTGGGCTGAAAACACTTGTTTTCAGACTCTGCACAGAAAGTGTTTTCAGACTGCTGAATCCACACACGGGTTTAACTCTGCAAGTTGAGTGCAAACATTGACAACCGTTCTGTTAGACAGCTGCATTTTGGACTTAGAAGCAGATATTGCCCTGTGCTTACAGCCCTTTCTTCCATATGCCGGTTTTGGGCTGAAAACGCCTGTTATGAGACTCTGCACAGAAAGTGTTTGCAGACTGCTGAATCCACACACGGGTTTAACTCTGCAGGTTGAGTGCAGACATTCTCAACCGTTCTGTTACATAGCTCCGTTTTGGATTTAGAAGCAGCTATTTTCCTGTGCTTTCTGCCCTTTCTTCCATATGCCGGTATTGGGCTGAAAACGCCTGTTTTGAGACTCTGCACAGAAAGGGTTTGCAGACTGCTGAATCCACACACGGGTTTAACTCTGGAAGTTGAGTGCACACATTGACAACCGTTCTGTTAGGTAGCTGCGTTTTGGATTTAGAAGCAGATATTTCCCTGTACTTACTGCCCTTTCTTCCATATGCCGGTATTGGGCTGAAAACGACTGTTTTGGGTCTCCGCACAGAAATTGTTTGCAGACTGCACATCCACACACGGGTTTTACTCTGGAAGTTGAGTGCACCCTTAGACAACCGTTCTGTTAGATAGCTGCGTTTTGGATATAGAAGCAGATATTTCCCTTTGCCTACTGCCATTTCTTCCATATGCCGGTATTGTGCTGAAAACGCCTGTTTTGAGACTCTGCACAGAAAGTGTTTGCAGACTGCTGAATCCACACACGGGTTTAACACTGAAAATTGAGTGCACACATTGACAACCGCTCTGTTAGATGGCTGCATTTTGGATTTAGAAGCATATATTTAACTGTGCTTACTGCCCTTTCTTCCATATGCCGGTATTGGGCAGAAAACGCCTGTTTCGTGACTCTGCACAGAAAGTATTTGCAGACTGCTGAATCCACACACGGGTTTAACTCTGGAAGTTGAGTGCACACATTGAAAACCGTTCTGTTAGATAGCTGTGTTTTGGAATTAGAAGCAGATATTTCCCCGTGCTTAATGGCCTTTCTTCCATATGTCGGTATTGGGCTGAAAACGCCTGTTTTGAGACTCTGCACAGAAAGTGTTTGCTGACTGCTGAATCCACACACGGGTTTACCTCTGGAAGTTGAGTGCACACATTGACAACCGTTCTGATAGATAGCTGCGTTTTGGATTTAGAAGCAGATATTTCCCCGTGCTTATTGCCCTTTCTACCATATGTCGGTATTGGGCTGAAAACGCCTGTTTTGAGACTCTGCACAGAAATTGTTTGCAGACTGCTGAATCCACACACGGGTTTAACTCTGGAAGTTGAGTGCACACATTGACAACCGTTCTGTTAGACAGCTGCATTTTGGACTTAGAAGTAGATATTGCCCTGTGCTTACTGCCCTTTCGTCCATATGTCGGTTTTGGGCTGAAAACGCCTGCTATGAGACTCTGCACAGAAAGTGTTTGCAGACTGCTGAATCCGCACATGGGTTTAACTCCGGAAGTTGAGTGCACACATTGACAACAGTTCTGTTAGATAGCTGCGTTTTGGATTTAGAAGCACATATTTCCCTGTGCTTACTACCCTTTCTTCCATATGCCAGTATAGGCCTGAAAACTCCTGTTTTGGGACTCTGCACAGAAAGTGTTTGCAGACTGCTGAATCCACACACGGGTTTGACTCTGCAAGTTGAGTGCACACATTGACAACCGTTCTGTTAGATAGCTGTGTTTTCGATATAGAAGCAGATATTTCCCTGTGCTTACTGCCCATTCTTCCATATGCCGGTATTGGGCTGAAAACACTTGTTTTCACACTCTGCACAGAAAGTGTTTGCAGACTGCTGAATCCACACACGGGTTTAACTCTGCAAGTTGAGTGCACACATTCACAACCGTTCTGTTAGATAGCTGCGTTTTGAATTTAGAAGCAGCTATTTTCCTGTGCTTACTGCCCTTTCTTCCATATGCCGGGATTGGGCTGAAAACGCCTGTTTTGAGACTCTGCACAGAAAGGGTTTGCAGACTGCTGAATCCACACACGGGTTTAACTCTGGAAGTTGAGTGCACACATTGACAACCGTTCTGTTAGGTAGCTGCGTTTTGGATTTAGAAGCAGATATTTCCCTGTACTTACTGCCCTTTCTTCCGTATGCCGGTATTGGGCTGAAAACGCCTGTTTTGAGACTCTGCACAGAAAGTGTTTGCAGACTGCTGAATCCACACACGGGTTTAACTCTGCAAGTTGAGTGCACACATTGTCAACTGTTCTGTTAGATAGCTGCGTTTTCGATTTAGAAGCAGATATTTCCCTGTGCTTACTGCCCTTTCTTCCATATGCCGGTATTGGGCTAAAAACACTTGTTTTCAGACTCTGCACAGAAAGTGTTTGCAGACTGCTGTATCCACACACGGGTTTAACTCTGCAAGTTGAGTGCACACATTGACAACCGTTCTGTTAGACAGCTGCATTTTGGACTTAGAAGGAGATATTGCCCTGTGCTTACTGCCCTTTCTTCCATATGCCGGTTTTGGGCTGAAAACGCCTGTTATGAGACTCTGCACAGAAAGTGTTTGCAGACTGCTGAATCCACACACGGGTTTAACTCTGGAAGTTGAGTGCACACATTGACAACAGTTCTGTTAGATAGCTGCGTTTTGGATTTAGAAGCACATATTTCCCTGTGCTTACTGCCCTTTCTTCCGTATGCCAGTATTGGGCTGAAAACGCCTGTTTTGGGACTCTGCACAGAAAGTGTTTGCAGACTGCTGAATCCACACACAGGTTTTATTCTGGAAGTTGAGTGCAGCCATAGACAACCATTCTGTTAGATAGCTGCGTTTTGGATTTAGAAGCAGATATTTCCCTTTGCCTACTGACCTTTCCTCCCTATGCCGGTATTGGGCTGAAAACGCCTGTTTTGAGACTCTGCACAGAAAGTGTTTGCAGACTGCTGAATCCACACACGGGTTTAACTCTGCATGTTGAGTGCACACATTGACAACCGTTCTGTTAGATAGCTGCACTTTGGATTTAGAAGCAGATATTTCCCTTTGCCTACTGCCATTTCTTCCATATGCCGGTATTGGGCTGAAAACGCCTGTTTTGAGACTCTGCACAGAAAGTGTTTGCAGACTGCTGAATCCACACACGGGTTTAACACTGGAATTTGAGTGCACACATTGACAACCGCTCTGTTAGATGGCTGCATTTTCGATTTAGAAGCATATATTTAACTGTGCTTACTGCCGTTTCTTCCATATGCCGGTATTGGGCTGAAAACGCCTGTTTTGAGACTCTGCACAGAAAGTATTTGCAGACAGCTGAATCAACAAACGGGTTTAACTCTGGAAGTTGAGTGCACACATTGAAAACCGTTCTGTTAGATAGCTGCGTTTTGGATTTAGAAGCAGATATTTCCCCGTGCTTAATGCCCTTTTTTCCATATGTCGGTATTGGGCTGAAAACGAATGTTTTGAGACTCTGCAGAGAAAGTGTTTGCTGACTGCTGAATCCACACACGGGTTTACCTCTGGAAGTTGAGTGCACACATTGACAACCATTCTGTTAGATAGCTGCGTTTTGGATTTAGAAGCAGATATTTCCCCGTGCTTATTGCCCTTTCTTCCATATGTCGGTATTGGGCTGAAAACGCCTGTTTTGAGACTCTGCACAGAAAGTGTTTGCAGACTGCTGAAACCACACACGGGTTTAACTCTGCAAGTTGAGTGCACACATTGTCAACCGTTCTGTTAGATAGCTGCGTTTTCGATTTAGAAGCAGATATTTCCCTGTGCTTACTGCCCTTTCTTCCATATCCCGGTATTGGGCTGAAAACGCCTGTTTTGAGACTATGCACAGAAAGTGTTTTCAGACTGCTGAATCCACACACGGGTTTAACTCTGCAAGTTGAGTGCACACATTGACAACCGTTCTGTTAGACAGCTGCGTTTTGGACTTAGAAGCAGATATTGCCCTGTGCTTACTGTCCTTTCTTCCATATGCCGGTATTGGGCTGAAAACGCCTGTTATGAGACTCTGCACAGAAAGTGTTTGCATACTGCTGAATCCACACACGGGTTTAACTCTGGAAGTTGAGTGCACACATTCACAATCGTTCTGTTAGATAGCTGCGTTTTGGATTTAGAAGCAGATTTTTCCCTATGCTTACTGCCCTTTCTTCCATATGCCGGTATTGGGCTGAAAACGCCTGTTTTGAGACTCTGCACAGAAAGTGTTTGCAGACTGCTGAATCCACACACGGGTTTAACTCTGCAAGTTGAGTGCACACATTGACAACCCTTCTGTTAGACAGCTGCGTTTTGGACTTAGAAGCAGATATTGCCCAGTGCTTACTGTCCTTTCTTCCATATGCCGGTATTGGGCTGAAAACGCCTGTTATGAGACTCTGCACAGAAAGTGTTTGCAGACTGCTGAATCCACACACGGGTTTAACTCTGGAAGTTGAGTGCACACATTCACAATCGTTCTGTTAGATAGCTGCGTTTTGGATTTAGAAGCAGATATTTCCCTGTGCTTACTGCCCTTTCTTCCATATGCCGGTATTGGGCTGAAAACGCCTGTTTTGAGACTCTGCACAGAAAGTGTTTGCAGACTGCTGAATCCACACACGGCTTTAACTCTGCAAGTTGAGTGCACACATTGACAACCGTTGTGTTAGATAGCTGCGTTTGGATTTAGAAGCAGATATTTCCCTGTGCTTACTGCCCTTTCTTCCATATGCCGGTATTGGTCTGAAAACGCCTGTTTTGAGACTCTGCACAGAAAGTGTTTGCAGACTACTGAATCCACACACGGGTTTAACTCTGCAAGTTGAGTGCACACATTGACAACCGTTCTGTTAGATAGCTGCGTTTTCGATTTAGAAACAGATATTTCCCTGTGCTTACTGCCCTTTCTTCCATATGCCGGTATTATGCTGAAAACGCCTGTTTTGAGACTCTGCACAGAAAGTGTTTGCAGCCTGCTGAATCCACACACGGGTTTAACTCTCGAAGTTGAGTGCACACATTGACAACCGTTCTGTTAGACAGCTGCGTTTTGGACTTAGAAGCAGATATTGCCCTGTGCTTACTGTCCTTTCTTCCATATGCCGGTATTGGGCTGAAAACGCCTGTTATGAGACTCTGCACAGAAAGTGTTGGCAGACTGCTGAATCCACACACGGGTTTAACTCTGGAAGTTGAGTGCACACATTCACAATCGTTCTGTTAGATAGCTGCGTTTTGGATTTAGAAGCAGATTTTTCCCTATGCTTACTGCCCTTTCTTCCATATGCCGGTATTGGACTGAAAACGCCTGTTTTGAGACTCTGCACAGAAAGTGTTTGCAGACTGCTGAATCCACACACGGGTTTAACTCTGCAAGTTGAGTGCACACATTGACAACCGTTCTGTTAGACAGCTGCGTTTTGGACTTAGAAGCAGATATTGCCCAGTGCTTACTGTCCTTTCTTCCTTATGCCGGTATTGGGCTGAAAACGCCTGTTATGAGACTCTGCACAGAAAGTGTTTGCAGACTGCTGAATCCACACACGGGTTTAACTCTGGAAGTTGAGTGCACACATTCACAATCGTTCTGTTAGATAGCTGCGTTTTGGATTTAGAAGCAGATATTTCCCTGTGCTTACTGCCCTTTCTTCCATATGCCGGTATTGGGCTGAAAACGCCTGTTTTGAGACTCTGCACAGAAAGTGTTTGCAGACTGCTGAATCCACACACGGCTTTAACTCTGCAAGTTGAGTGCACACATTGACAACCGTTGTGTTAGATAGCTGCGTTTGGATTTAGAAGCAGATATTTCCCTGTGCTTACTGCCCTTTCTTCCATATGCCGGTATTGGTCTGAAAACGACTGTTTTGAGACTCTGCACAGAAAGTGTTTGCAGACTACTGAATCCACACACGGGTTTAACTCTGCAAGTTGAGTGCACACATTGACAACCGTTCTGTTAGATAGCTGCGTTTTGGATTTAGAAGCAGATATTTCCCTGTGCTTACTGCCCTTTCTTCCGTATGCCGGTATTGGGCTGAAAACGCCTGTTTTGAGACTCTGCACAGAAAGTGTTTGCAGACTGCTGAATCCACACACGGGTTTAACTCTGTAAGTTGAGTGCACACATTGACAACCGTTCTGTTAGATACCTGCGTTTTGGATTTAGAAGCAGATATTTCCATGTGCTTACTGACCTTTCTTCCATATGCCAGTATTGGGCTGAAAACGCCTGTTTTTGAGACTCTACACAGAAAGTGTTTGCAGACTGGTGAATCCACACACGGCTTTAGCTCTGGAAGCTGAGTGCGCACATTGACAACCGTTCTGTTAGATAGCTGCGTTTTGGATTTAGAAGCACATATTTACCTGTGCTTACTGCCCTTTCTTCCATATGCCGGTATTGGGCTGAAAACGCCTGTTTTGAGACTCTGCACAGAAAGTGTTTGCAGACTGCTGAATCCACACACGGGTTTAACTCTGGAAGTTGAGTGCACACATTGACAACCGTTCTGTTAGATGGCTGCATTTTCGATTTAGAAGCATATATTTAACTGTGCTTACTGCCGTTTCTTCCATATGCCGGTATTGGGCTGAAAACGCCTGTTTTGAGACTCTGCACAGAAAGTATTTGCAGACAGCTGAATCAACAAACGGGTTTAACTCTGGAAGTTGAGTGCACACATTGAAAACCGTTCTGTTAGATAGCTGCGTTTTGGATTTAGAAGCAGATATTTCCCCGTGCTTAATGCCCTTTTTTCCATATGTCGGTATTGGGCTGAAAACGAATGTTTTGAGACTCTGCAGAGAAAGTGTTTGCTGACTGCTGAATCCACACACGGGTTTACCTCTGGAAGTTGAGTGCACACATTGACAAACGTTCTGTTAGATAGCTGCGTTTTGGATTTAGAAGCAGATATTTCCCCGTGCTTATTGCCCTTTCTTCCATATGTCGGTATTGGGCTGAAAACGCCTGTTTTGAGACTCTGCACAGAAAGTGTTTGCAGACTGCTGAAACCACACACGGGTTTAACTCTGCAAGTTGAGTGCACACATTGTCAACCGTTCTGTTAGATAGCTGCGTTTTCGATTTAGAAGCAGATATTTCCCTGTGCTTACTGCCCTTTCTTCCATATGCCGGTATTGGGCTGAAAACGCCTGTTTTGAGACTCTGCACAGAAAGTGTTTTCAGACTGCTGAATCCACACACGGGTTTAACTCTGCAAGTTGAGTGCACACATTGACAACCGTTCTGTTAGACAGCTGCGTTTTGGACTTAGAAGCAGATATTGCCCTGTGCTTACTGTCCTTTCTTCCATATGCCGGTATTGGGCTGAAAACGCCTGTTATGAGACTCTGCACAGAAAGTGTTTGCAGACTGCTGAATCCACACACGGGTTTAACTCTGGAAGTTGAGTGCACACATTCACAATCGTTCTGTTAGATAGCTGCGTTTTGGATTTAGAAGCAGATTTTTCCCTATGCTTACTGCCCTTTCTTCCATATGCCGGTATTGGGCTGAAAACGCCTGTTTTGAGACTCTGCACAGAAAGTGTTTGCAGACTGCTGAATCCACACACGGGTTTAACTCTGCAAGTTGAGTGCACACATTGACAACCCTTCTGTTAGACAGCTGCGTTTTGGACTTAGAAGCAGATATTGCCCAGTGCTTACTGTCCTTTCTTCCATATGCCGGTATTGGGCTGAAAACGCCTGTTATGAGACTCTGCACAGAAAGTGTTTGCAGACTGCTGAATCCACACACGGGTTTAACTCTGGAAGTTGAGTGCACACATTCACAATCGTTCTGTTAGATAGCTGCGTTTTGGATTTAGAAGCAGATATTTCCCTGTGCTTACTGCCCTTTCTTCCATATGCCGGTATTGGGCTGAAAACGCCTGTTTTGAGACTCTGCACAGAAAGTGTTTGCAGACTGCTGAATCCACACACGGCTTTAACTCTGCAAGTTGAGTGCACACATTGACAACCGTTGTGTTAGATAGCTGCGTTTGGATTTAGAAGCAGATATTTCCCTGTGCTTACTGCCCTTTCTTCCATATGCCGGTATTGGTCTGAAAACGCCTGTTTTGAGACTCTGCACAGAAAGTGTTTGCAGACTACTGAATCCACACACGGGTTTAACTCCGCAAGTTGAGTGCACACATTGACAACCGTTCTGTTAGATAGCTGCGTTTTCGATTTAGAAACAGATATTTCCCTGTGCTTACTGCCCTTTCTTCCATATGCCGGTATTATGCTGAAAACGCCTGTTTTGAGACTCTGCACAGAAAGTGTTTGCAGACTGCTGAATCCACACACGGGTTTAACTCTCGAAGTTGAGTGCACACATTGACAACCGTTCTGTTAGACAGCTGCGTTTTGGACTTAGAAGCAGATATTGCCCTGTGCTTACTGTCCTTTCTTCCATATGCCGGTATTGGGCTGAAAACGCCTGTTATGAGACTCTGCACAGAAAGTGTTGGCAGACTGCTGAATCCACACACGGGTTTAACTCTGGAAGTTGAGTGCACACATTCACAATCGTTCTGTTAGATAGCTGCGTTTTGGATTTAGAAGCAGATTTTTCCCTATGCTTACTGCCCTTTCTTCCATATGCCGGTATTGGACTGAAAACGCCTGTTTTGAGACTCTGCACAGAAAGTGTTTGCAGACTGCTGAATCCACACACGGGTTTAACTCTGCAAGTTGAGTGCACACATTGACAACCGTTCTGTTAGACAGCTGCGTTTTGGACTTAGAAGCAGATATTGCCCAGTGCTTACTGTCCTTTCTTCCTTATGCCGGTATTGGGCTGAAAACGCCTGTTATGAGACTCTGCACAGAAAGTGTTTGCAGACTGCTGAATCCACACACGGGTTTAACTCTGGAAGTTGAGTGCACACATTCACAATCGTTCTGTTAGATAGCTGCGTTTTGGATTTAGAAGCAGATATTTCCCTGTGCTTACTGCCCTTTCTTCCATATGCCGGTATTGGGCTGAAAACGCCTGTTTTGAGACTCTGCACAGAAAGTGTTTGCAGACTGCTGAATCCACACACGGCTTTAACTCTGCAAGTTGAGTGCACACATTGACAACCGTTGTGTTAGATAGCTGCGTTTGGATTTAGAAGCAGATATTTCCCTGTGCTTACTGCCCTTTCTTCCATATGCCGGTATTGGTCTGAAAACGACTGTTTTGAGACTCTGCACAGAAAGTGTTTGCAGACTACTGAATCCACACACGGGTTTAACTCTGCAAGTTGAGTGCACACATTGACAACCGTTCTGTTAGATAGCTGCGTTTTGGATTTAGAAGCAGATATTTGCCTGTGCTTACTGCCCTTTCTTCCGTATGCCGGTATTGGGCTGAAAACGCCTGTTTTGAGACTCTGCACAGAAAGTGTTTGCAGACTGCTGAATCCACACACGGGTTTAACTCTGTAAGTTGAGTGCACACATTGACAACCGTTCTGTTAGATACCTGCGTTTTGGATTTAGAAGCAGATATTTCCATGTGCTTACTGACCTTTCTTCCATATGCCAGTATTGGGCTGAAAACGCCTGTTTTTGAGACTCTACACAGAAAGTGTTTGCAGACTGGTGAATCCACACACGGCTTTAGCTCTGGAAGCTGAGTGCGCACATTGACAACCGTTCTGTTAGATAGCTGCGTTTTGGATTTAGAAGCACATATTTACCTGTGCTTACTGCCCTTTCTTCCATATGCCGGTATTGGGCTGAAAACGCCTGTTTTGAGACTCTGCACAGAAAGTGTTTGCAGACTGCTGAATCCACACACGGGTTTAACTCTGGAAGTTGAGTGCACACATTGACAACCGTTCTGTTAGATGGCTGCATTTTCGATTTAGAAGCATATATTTAACTGTGCTTACTGCCGTTTCTTCCATATGCCGGTATTGGGCTGAAAACGCCTGTTTTGAGACTCTGCACAGAAAGTATTTGCAGACAGCTGAATCAACAAACGGGTTTAACTCTGGAAGTTGAGTGCACACATTGAAAACCGTTCTGTTAGATAGCTGCGTTTTGGATTTAGAAGCAGATATTTCCCTGTGCTTACTGCCCTTTCTTCCATATGCCGGTATTGGGCTGAAAACGCCTGTTTTGAGACTCTGCACAGAAAGTGTTTTCAGACTGCTGAATCCACACACGGGTTTAACTCTGCAAGTTGAGTGCACACATTGACAACCGTTCTGTTAGACAGCTGCGTTTTGGACTTAGAAGCAGATATTGCCCTGTGCTTACTGTCCTTTCTTCCATATGCCGGTATTGGGCTGAAAACGCCTGTTATGAGACTCTGCACAGAAAGTGTTTGCAGACTGCTGAATCCACACACGGGTTTAACTCTGGAAGTTGAGTGCACACATTCACAATCGTTCTGTTAGATAGCTGCGTTTTGGATTTAGAAGCAGATTTTTCCCTATGCTTACTGCCCTTTCTTCCATATGCCGGTATTGGACTGAAAACGCCTGTTTTGAGACTCTGCACAGAAAGTGTTTGCAGACTGCTGAATCCACACACGGGTTTAACTCTGCAAGTTGAGTGCACACATTGACAACCGTTCTGTTAGACAGCTGCGTTTTGGACTTAGAAGCAGATATTGCCCAGTGCTTACTGTCCTTTCTTCCTTATGCCGGTATTGGGCTGAAAACGCCTGTTATGAGACTCTGCACAGAAAGTGTTTTGCAGACTGCTGAATCCACACACGGGTTTAACTCTGCAAGTTGAGTGCACACATTGACAACCGTTGTGTTAGATAGCTGCGTTTGGATTTAGAAGCAGATATTTCCCTGTGCTTACTGCCCTTTCTTCCATATGCCGGTATTGGTCTGAAACGACTGTTTTGAGACTCTGCACAGAAAGTGTTTGCAGACTACTGAATCCACACACGGGTTTAACTCTGCAAGTTGAGTGCACACATTGACAAACCGTTCTGTTAGATAGCTGCGTTTTGGATTTAGAAGCAGATATTTCCCTGTGCTTACTGCCCTTCTCTTCCGTATGCCGGTATTGGGCTGAAAACGCCTGTTTTGAGACTCTGCACAGAAAGTGTTTGCAGACTGCTGAATCCACACACGGTTTAACTCTGTAAGTTGAGTGCACACATTGACAACCGTTCTGTTAGATACCTGCGTTTTGGATTTAGAAGCAGATATTTCCATGTGCTTACTGACCTTTCTTCCATATGCCAGTATTGGGCTGAAAACGCCTGTTTTTGAGACTCTACACAGAAAGTGTTTGCAGACTGGTGAATCCACACACGGCTTTAGCTCTGGAAGCTGAGTGCGCACATTGACAACCGTTCTGTTAGATAGCTGCGTTTTGGATTTAGAAGCACATATTTACCTGTGCTTACTGCCCTTTCTTCCATATGCCGGTATTGGGCTGAAAACGCCTGTTTTGAGACTCTGCACAGAAAGTGTTTGCAGACTGCTGAATCCACACACGGGTTTAACTCTGGAAGTTGAGTGCACACATTGACAACCGTTCTGTTAGATGGCTGCATTTTCGATTTAGAAGCATATATTTAACTGTGCTTACTGCCGTTTCTTCCATATGCCGGTATTGGGCTGAAAACGCCTGTTTTGAGACTCTGCACAGAAAGTATTTGCAGACAGCTGAATCAACAAACGGGTTTAACTCTGGAAGTTGAGTGCACACATTGAAAACCGTTCTGTTAGATAGCTGCGTTTTGGATTTAGAAGCAGATATTTCCCCGTGCTTAATGCCCTTTTTTCCATATGTCGGTATTGGGCTGAAAACGAATGTTTTGAGACTCTGCAGAGAAAGTGTTTGCTGACTGCTGAATCCACACACGGGTTTACCTCTGGAAGTTGAGTGCACACATTGACAACCGTTCTGTTAGATAGCTGCGTTTTGGATTTAGAAGCAGATATTTCCCCGTGCTTATTGCCCTTTCTTCCATATGTCGGTATTGGGCTGAAAACGCCTGTTTTGAGACTCTGCACAGAAAGTGTTTGCAGACTGCTGAATCCACACACGGGTTTAACTCTGCAAGTTGAGTGCACACATTGTCAACCGTTCTGTTAGATAGCTGCGTTTTCGATTTAGAAGCAGATATTTCCCTGTGCTTACTGCCCTTTCTTCCATATGCCGGTATTGGGCTGAAAACGCCTGTTTTGAGACTCTGCACAGAAAGTGTTTTCAGACTGCTGAATCCACACACGGGTTTAACTCTGCAAGTTGAGTGCACACATTGACAACCGTTCTGTTAGACAGCTGCGTTTTGGACTTAGAAGCAGATATTGCCCTGTGCTTACTGTCCTTTCTTCCATATGCCGGTATTGGGCTGAAAACGCCTGTTATGAGACTCTGCACAGAAAGTGTTTGCAGACTGCTGAATCCACACACGGGTTTAACTCTGGAAGTTGAGTGCACACATTCACAATCGTTCTGTTAGATAGCTGCGTTTTGGATTTAGAAGCAGATTTTTCCCTATGCTTACTGCCCTTTCTTCCATATGCCGGTATTGGGCTGAAAACGCCTGTTTTGAGACTCTGCACAGAAAGTGTTTGCAGACTGCTGAATCCACACACGGGTTTAACTCTGCAAGTTGAGTGCACACATTGACAACCCTTCTGTTAGACAGCTGCGTTTTGGACTTAGAAGCAGATATTGCCCAGTGCTTACTGTCCTTTCTTCCATATGCCGGTATTGGGCTGAAAACGCCTGTTATGAGACTCTGCACAGAAAGTGTTTGCAGACTGCTGAATCCACACACGGGTTTAACTCTGGAAGTTGAGTGCACACATTCACAATCGTTCTGTTAGATAGCTGCGTTTTGGATTTAGAAGCAGATATTTCCCTGTGCTTACTGCCCTTTCTTCCATATGCCGGTATTGGGCTGAAAACGCCTGTTTTGAGACTCTGCACAGAAAGTGTTTGCAGACTGCTGAATCCACACACGGCTTTAACTCTGCAAGTTGAGTGCACACATTGACAACCGTTGTGTTAGATAGCTGCGTTTGGATTTAGAAGCAGATATTTCCCTGTGCTTACTGCCCTTTCTTCCATATGCCGGTATTGGTCTGAAAACGCCTGTTTTGAGACTCTGCACAGAAAGTGTTTGCAGACTACTGAATCCACACACGGGTTTAACTCCGCAAGTTGAGTGCACACATTGACAACCGTTCTGTTAGATAGCTGCGTTTTCGATTTAGAAACAGATATTTCCCTGTGCTTACTGCCCTTTCTTCCATATGCCGGTATTATGCTGAAAACGCCTGTTTTGAGACTCTGCACAGAAAGTGTTTGCAGACTGCTGAATCCACACACGGGTTTAACTCTCGAAGTTGAGTGCACACATTGACAACCGTTCTGTTAGACAGCTGCGTTTTGGACTTAGAAGCAGATATTGCCCTGTGCTTACTGTCCTTTCTTCCATATGCCGGTATTGGGCTGAAAACGCCTGTTATGAGACTCTGCACAGAAAGTGTTGGCAGACTGCTGAATCCACACACGGGTTTAACTCTGGAAGTTGAGTGCACACATTCACAATCGTTCTGTTAGATAGCTGCGTTTTGGATTTAGAAGCAGATTTTTCCCTATGCTTACTGCCCTTTCTTCCATATGCCGGTATTGGACTGAAAACGCCTGTTTTGAGACTCTGCACAGAAAGTGTTTGCAGACTGCTGAATCCACACACGGGTTTAACTCTGCAAGTTGAGTGCACACATTGACAACCGTTCTGTTAGACAGCTGCGTTTTGGACTTAGAAGCAGATATTGCCCAGTGCTTACTGTCCTTTCTTCCTTATGCCGGTATTGGGCTGAAAACGCCTGTTATGAGACTCTGCACAGAAAGTGTTTGCAGACTGCTGAATCCACACACGGGTTTAACTCTGGAAGTTGAGTGCACACATTCACAATCGTTCTGTTAGATAGCTGCGTTTTGGATTTAGAAGCAGATATTTCCCTGTGCTTACTGCCCTTTCTTCCATATGCCGGTATTGGGCTGAAAACGCCTGTTTTGAGACTCTGCACAGAAAGTGTTTGCAGACTGCTGAATCCACACACGGCTTTAACTCTGCAAGTTGAGTGCACACATTGACAACCGTTGTGTTAGATAGCTGCGTTTGGATTTAGAAGCAGATATTTCCCTGTGCTTACTGCCCTTTCTTCCATATGCCGGTATTGGTCTGAAAACGACTGTTTTGAGACTCTGCACAGAAAGTGTTTGCAGACTACTGAATCCACACACGGGTTTAACTCTGCAAGTTGAGTGCACACATTGACAACCGTTCTGTTAGATAGCTGCGTTTTGGATTTAGAAGCAGATATTTCCCTGTGCTTACTGCCCTTTCTTCCGTATGCCGGTATTGGGCTGAAAACGCCTGTTTTGAGACTCTGCACAGAAAGTGTTTGCAGACTGCTGAATCCACACACGGGTTTAACTCTGTAAGTTGAGTGCACACATTGACAACCGTTCTGTTAGATACCTGCGTTTTGGATTTAGAAGCAGATATTTCCATGTGCTTACTGACCTTTCTTCCATATGCCAGTATTGGGCTGAAAACGCCTGTTTTTGAGACTCTACACAGAAAGTGTTTGCAGACTGGTGAATCCACACACGGCTTTAGCTCTGGAAGCTGAGTGCGCACATTGACAACCGTTCTGTTAGATAGCTGCGTTTTGGATTTAGAAGCACATATTTACCTGTGCTTACTGCCCTTTCTTCCATATGCCGGTATTGGGCTGAAAACGCCTGTTTTGAGACTCTGCACAGAAAGTGTTTGCAGACTGCTGAATCCACACACGGGTTTAACTCTGGAAGTTGAGTGCACACATTGACAACCGTTCTGTTAGATGGCTGCATTTTCGATTTAGAAGCATATATTTAACTGTGCTTACTGCCGTTTCTTCCATATGCCGGTATTGGGCTGAAAACGCCTGTTTTGAGACTCTGCACAGAAAGTATTTGCAGACAGCTGAATCAACAAACGGGTTTAACTCTGGAAGTTGAGTGCACACATTGAAAACCGTTCTGTTAGATAGCTGCGTTTTGGATTTAGAAGCAGATATTTCCCCGTGCTTAATGCCCTTTTTTCCATATGTCGGTATTGGGCTGAAAACGAATGTTTTGAGACTCTGCAGAGAAAGTGTTTGCTGACTGCTGAATCCACACACGGGTTTACCTCTGGAAGTTGAGTGCACACATTGACAACCGTTCTGTTAGATAGCTGCGTTTTGGATTTAGAAGCAGATATTTCCCCGTGCTTATTGCCCTTTCTTCCATATGTCGGTATTGGGCTGAAAACGCCTGTTTTGAGACTCTGCACAGAAAGTGTTTGCAGACTGCTGAATCCACACACGGGTTTAACTCTGCAAGTTGAGTGCACACATTGTCAACCGTTCTGTTAGATAGCTGCGTTTTCGATTTAGAAGCAGATATTTCCCTGTGCTTACTGCCCTTTCTTCCATATGCCGGTATTGGGCTGAAAACGCCTGTTTTGAGACTCTGCACAGAAAGTGTTTGCAGACTGCTGAATCCACACACGGGTTTAACTCTGCAAGTTGAGTGCACACATTGACAACCGTTCTGTTAGACAGCTGCGTTTTGGACTTAGAAGCAGATATTGCCCTGTGCTTACTGTCCTTTCTTCCATATGCCGGTATTGGGCTGAAAACGCCTGTTATGAGACTCTGCACAGAAAGTGTTTGCAGACTGCTGAATCCACACACGGGTTTAACTCTGGAAGTTGAGTGCACACATTCACAATCGTTCTGTTAGATAGCTGCGTTTTGGATTTAGAAGCAGATTTTTCCCTATGCTTACTGCCCTTTCTTCCATATGCCGGTATTGGGCTGAAAACGCCTGTTTTGAGACTCTGCACAGAAAGTGTTTGCAGACTGCTGAATCCACACACGGGTTTAACTCTGCAAGTTGAGTGCACACATTGACAACCCTTCTGTTAGACAGCTGCGTTTTGGACTTAGAAGCAGATATTGCCCAGTGCTTACTGTCCTTTCTTCCATATGCCGGTATTGGGCTGAAAACGCCTGTTATGAGACTCTGCACAGAAAGTGTTTGCAGACTGCTGAATCCACACACGGGTTTAACTCTGGAAGTTGAGTGCACACATTCACAATCGTTCTGTTAGATAGCTGCGTTTTGGATTTAGAAGCAGATATTTCCCTGTGCTTACTGCCCTTTCTTCCATATGCCGGTATTGGGCTGAAAACGCCTGTTTTGAGACTCTGCACAGAAAGTGTTTGCAGACTGCTGAATCCACACACGGCTTTAACTCTGCAAGTTGAGTGCACACATTGACAACCGTTGTGTTAGATAGCTGCGTTTGGATTTAGAAGCAGATATTTCCCTGTGCTTACTGCCCTTTCTTCCATATGCCGGTATTGGTCTGAAAACGACTGTTTTGAGACTCTGCACAGAAAGTGTTTGCAGACTACTGAATCCACACACGGGTTTAACTCTGCAAGTTGAGTGCACACATTGACAACCGTTCTGTTAGATAGCTGCGTTTTGGATTTAGAAGCAGATATTTCCCTGTGCTTACTGCCCTTTCTTCCGTATGCCGGTATTGGGCTGAAAACGCCTGTTTTGAGACTCTGCACAGAAAGTGTTTGCAGACTGCTGAATCCACACACGGGTTTAACTCTGTAAGTTGAGTGCACACATTGACAACCGTTCTGTTAGATACCTGCGTTTTGGATTTAGAAGCAGATATTTCCATGTGCTTACTGACCTTTCTTCCATAGGCCAGTATTGGGCTGAAAACGCCTGTTTTTGAGACTCTACACAGAAAGTGTTTGCAGACTGGTGAATCCACACACGGCTTTAGCTCTGGAAGCTGAGTGCGCACATTGACAACCGTTCTGTTAGATAGCTGCGTTTTGGATTTAGAAGCACATATTTACCTGTGCTTACTGCCCTTTCTTCCATATGCCGGTATTGGGCTGAAAACGCCTGTTTTGAGACTCTGCACAGAAAGTGTTTGCAGACTGCTGAATCCACACACGGGTTTAACTCTGGAAGTTGAGTGCACACATTGACAACCGTTCTGTTAGATGGCTGCATTTTCGATTCAGAAGCATATATTTAACTGTGCTTACTGCCGTTTCTTCCATATGCCGGTATTGGGCTGAAAACGCCTGTTTTGAGACTCTGCACAGAAAGTATTTGCAGACTGCTGAATCCACACACGGGTTTAACTCTGGAAGTTGAGTGCACACATTGAAAACCGTTCTGTTAGATAGCTGCGTTTTGGATTTAGAAGCAGATATTTCCCCGTGCTTAATGCCCTTTTTTCCATATGTCGGTATTGGGATGAAAACGAATGTTTTGTGACTCTGCAGAGAAAGTGTTTGCTGACTGCTGAATCCACACACGGGTTTACCTCTGGAAGTTGAGTGCACACATTGACAACCGTTCTGTTAGATAGCTGCGTTTTGGATTTAGAAGCAGATATTTCCCCGTGCTTATTGCCCTTTCTTCCATATGTCGGTATTGGGCTGAAAACGCCTGTTTTGAGACTCTGCACAGAAAGTGTTTGCAGACTGCTGAATCCACACACGGGTTTAACTCTGCAAGTTGAGTGCACACATTGTCAACCGTTCTGTTAGATAGCTGCGTTTTCGATTTAGAAGCAGATATTTCCCTGTGCTTACTGCCCTTTCTTCCATATGCCGGTATTGGGCTGAAAACGCCTGTTTTGAGACTCTGCACAGAAAGTGTTTTCAGACTGCTGAATCCACACACGGGTTTAACTCTGCAAGTTGAGTGCACACATTGACAACCGTTCTGTTAGACAGCTGCGTTTTGGACTTAGAAGCAGATATTGCCCTGTGCTTACTGTCCTTTCTTCCATATGCCGGTATTGGGCTGAAAACGCCTGTTATGAGACTCTGCACAGAAAGTGTTTGCAGACTGCTGAATCCACACACGGGTTTAACTCTGGAAGTTGAGTGCACACATTCACAATCGTTCTGTTAGATAGCTGCGTTTTGGATTTAGAAGCAGATTTTTCCCTATGCTTACTGCCCTTTCTTCCATATGCCGGTATTGGGCTGAAAACGCCTGTTTTGAGACTCTGCACAGAAAGTGTTTGCAGACTGCTGAATCCACACACGGGTTTAACTCTGCAAGTTGAGTGCACACATTGACAACCCTTCTGTTAGACAGCTGCGTTTTGGACTTAGAAGCAGATATTGCCCAGTGCTTACTGTCCTTTCTTCCATATGCCGGTATTGGGCTGAAAACGCCTGTTATGAGACTCTGCACAGAAAGTGTTTGCAGACTGCTGAATCCACACACGGGTTTAACTCTGGAAGTTGAGTGCACACATTCACAATCGTTCTGTTAGATAGCTGCGTTTTGGATTTAGAAGCAGATATTTCCCTGTGCTTACTGCCCTTTCTTCCATATGCCGGTATTGGGCTGAAAACGCCTGTTTTGAGACTCTGCACAGAAAGTGTTTGCAGACTGCTGAATCCACACACGGCTTTAACTCTGCAAGTTGAGTGCACACATTGACAACCGTTGTGTTAGATAGCTGCGTTTGGATTTAGAAGCAGATATTTCCCTGTGCTTACTGCCCTTTCTTCCATATGCCGGTATTGGTCTGAAAACGCCTGTTTTGAGACTCTGCACAGAAAGTGTTTGCAGACTACTGAATCCACACACGGGTTTAACTCTGCAAGTTGAGTGCACACATTGACAACCGTTCTGTTAGATAGCTGCGTTTTCGATTTAGAAACAGATATTTCCCTGTGCTTACTGCCCTTTCTTCCATATGCCGGTATTATGCTGAAAACGCCTGTTTTGAGACTCTGAACAGAAAGTGTTTGCAGACTGCTGAATCCACACACGGGTTTAACTCTCGAAGTTGAGTGCACACATTGACAACCGTTCTGTTAGACAGCTGCATTTTGGACTTAGAAGCAGATATTGCCCTGTGCTTACTGTCCTTTCTTCCATATGCCGGTATTGGGCTGAAAACGCCTGTTATGAGACTCTGCACAGAAAGTGTTGGCAGACTGCTGAATCCACACACGGGTTTAACTCTGGAAGTTGAGTGCACACATTCACAATCGTTCTGTTAGATAGCTGCGTTTTGGATTTAGAAGCAGATATTTCCCTGTGTTTACTGCCCTTTCTTCCATATGCCGGTATTGGGCTGAAAACGCCTGTTTTGAGACTCTGCACAGAAAGTGTTTGCAGACTGCTGAATCCACACACGGCTTTAACTCTGCAAGTTGAGTGCACACATTGACAACCGTTGTGTTAGATAGCTGCGTTTGGATTTAGAAGCAGATATTTCCCTGTGCTTACTGCCCTTTCTTCCATATGCCGGTATTGGTCTGAAAACGCCTGTTTTGAGACTCTGCACAGAAAGTGTTTGCAGACTACTGAATCCACACACGGGTTTAACTCTGCAAGTTGAGTGCACACATTGACAACCGTTCTGTTAGATAGCTGCGTTTTCGATTTAGAAACAGATATTTCCCTGTGCTTACTGCCCTTTCTTCCATATGCCGGTATTATGCTGAAAACGCCTGTTTTGAGACTCTGCACAGAAAGTGTTTGCAGACTGCTGAATCCACACACGGGTTTAACTCTCGAAGTTGAGTGCACACATTGACAACCGTTCTGTTAGACAGCTGCGTTTTGGACTTAGAAGCAGATATTGCCCTGTGCTTACTGTCCTTTCTTCCATATGCCGGTATTGGGCTGAAAACGCCTGTTATGAGACTCTGCACAGAAAGTGTTGGCAGACTGCTGAATCCACACACGGGTTTAACTCTGGAAGTTGAGTGCACACATTCACAATCGTTCTGTTAGATAGCTGCGTTTTGGATTTAGAAGCAGATTTTTCCCTATGCTTACTGCCCTTTCTTCCATATGCCGGTATTGGGCTGAAAACGCCTGTTTTGAGACTCTGCACAGAAAGTGTTTGCAGACTGCTGAATCCACACACGGGTTTAACTCTGCAAGTTGAGTGCACACATTGACAACCCTTCTGTTAGACAGCTGCGTTTTGGACTTAGAAGCAGATATTGCCCAGTGCTTACTGTCCTTTCTTCCATATGCCGGTATTGGGCTGAAAACGCCTGTTATGAGACTCTGCACAGAAAGTGTTTGCAGACTGCTGAATCCACACACGGGTTTAACTCTGGAAGTTGAGTGCACACATTCACAATCGTTCTGTTAGATAGCTGCGTTTTGGATTTAGAAGCAGATATTTCCCTGTGCTTACTGCCCTTTCTTCCATATGCCGGTATTGGGCTGAAAACGCCTGTTTTGAGACTCTGCACAGAAAGTGTTTGCAGACTGCTGAATCCACACACGGCTTTAACTCTGCAAGTTGAGTGCACACATTGACAACCGTTGTGTTAGATAGCTGCGTTTGGATTTAGAAGCAGATATTTCCCTGTGCTTACTGCCCTTTCTTCCATATGCCGGTATTGGTCTGAAAACGCCTGTTTTGAGACTCTGCACAGAAAGTGTTTGCAGACTACTGAATCCACACACGGGTTTAACTCTGCAAGTTGAGTGCACACATTGACAACCGTTCTGTTAGATAGCTGCGTTTTCGATTTAGAAACAGATATTTCCCTGTGCTTACTGCCCTTTCTTCCATATGCCGGTATTATGCTGAAAACGCCTGTTTTGAGACTCTGAACAGAAAGTGTTTGCAGACTGCTGAATCCACACACGGGTTTAACTCTCGAAGTTGAGTGCACACATTGACAACCGTTCTGTTAGACAGCTGCATTTTGGACTTAGAAGCAGATATTGCCCTGTGCTTACTGTCCTTTCTTCCATATGCCGGTATTGGGCTGAAAACGCCTGTTATGAGACTCTGCACAGAAAGTGTTGGCAGACTGCTGAATCCACACATGGGTTTAACTCTGGAAGTTGAGTGCACACATTCACAATCGTTCTGTTAGATAGCTGCGTTTTGGATTTAGAAGCAGATATTTCCCTGTGCTTACTGCCCTTTCTTCCATATGCCGGTATTGGGCTGAAAACGCCTGTTTTGAGACTCTGCACAGAAAGTGTTTGCAGACTGCTGAATCCACACACGGCTTTAACTCTGCAAGTTGAGTGCACACATTGACAACCGTTGTGTTAGATAGCTGCGTTTGGATTTAGAAGCAGATATTTCCCTGTGCTTACTGCCCTTTCTTCCATATGCCGGTATTGGTCTGAAAACGCCTGTTTTGAGACTCTGCACAGAAAGTGTTTGCAGACTACTGAATCCACACACGGGTTTAACTCTGCAAGTTGAGTGCACACATTGACAACCGTTCTGTTAGATAGCTGCGTTTTCGATTTAGAAACAGATATTTCCCTGTGCTTACTGCCCTTTCTTCCATATGCCGGTATTATGCTGAAAACGCCTGTTTTGAGACTCTGCACAGAAAGTGTTTGCAGACTGCTGAATCCACACACGGGTTTAACTCTCGAAGTTGAGTGCACACATTGACAACCGTTCTGTTAGACAGCTGCGTTTTGGACTTAGAAGCAGATATTGCCCTGTGCTTACTGTCCTTTCTTCCATATGCCGGTATTGGGCTGAAAACGCCTGTTATGAGACTCTGCACAGAAAGTGTTGGCAGACTGCTGAATCCACACACGGGTTTAACTCTGGAAGTTGAGTGCACACATTCACAATCGTTCTGTTAGATAGCTGCGTTTTGGATTTAGAAGCAGATTTTTCCCTATGCTTACTGCCCTTTCTTCCATATGCCGGTATTGGACTGAAAACGCCTGTTTTGAGACTCTGCACAGAAAGTGTTTGCAGACTGCTGAATCCACACACGGGTTTAACTCTGCAAGTTGAGTGCACACATTGACAACCGTTCTGTTAGACAGCTGCGTTTTGGACTTAGAAGCAGATATTGCCCAGTGCTTACTGTCCTTTCTTCCTTATGCCGGTATTGGGCTGAAAACGCCTGTTATGAGACTCTGCACAGAAAGTGTTTGCAGACTGCTGAATCCACACACGGGTTTAACTCTGGAAGTTGAGTGCACACATTCACAATCGTTCTGTTAGATAGCTGCGTTTTGGATTTAGAAGCAGATATTTCCCTGTGCTTACTGCCCTTTCTTCCATATGCCGGTATTGGGCTGAAAACGCCTGTTTTGAGACTCTGCACAGAAAGTGTTTGCAGACTGCTGAATCCACACACGGCTTTAACTCTGCAAGTTGAGTGCACACATTGACAACCGTTGTGTTAGATAGCTGCGTTTGGATTTAGAAGCAGATATTTCCCTGTGCTTACTGCCCTTTCTTCCATATGCCGGTATTGGGCTGAAAACGCCTGTTTTGAGACTCTGCACAGAAAGTGTTTGCAGACTGCTGAATCCACACACGGGTTTAACTCTGGAAGTTGAGTGCACACATTGACAACCGTTCTGTTAGATGGCTGCATTTTCGATTTAGAAGCATATATTTAACTGTGCTTACTGCCGTTTCTTCCATATGCCAGTATTGGGCTGAAAACGCCTGTTTTGAGACTCTGCACAGAAAGTATTTGCAGACAGCTGAATCAACAAACGGGTTTAACTCTGGAAGTTGAGTGCACACATTGAAAACCGTTCTGTTAGATAGCTGCGTTTTGGATTTAGAAGCAGATATTTCCCCGTGCTTAATGCCCTTTTTTCCATATGTCGGTATTGGGCTGAAAACGAATGTTTTGAGACTCTGCAGAGAAAGTGTTTGCAGACTGCTGAATCCACACACGGGTTTAACTCTGCAAGTTGAGTGCACACATTGTCAACCGTTCTGTTAGATAGCTGCGTTTTCGATTTAGAAGCAGATATTTCCCTGTGCTTACTGCCCTTTCTTCCATATGCCGGTATTGGGCTGAAAACGCCTGTTTTGAGACTCTGCACAGAAAGTGTTTTCAGACTGCTGAATCCACACACGGGTTTAACTCTGCAAGTTGAGTGCACACATTGACAACCGTTCTGTTAGACAGCTGCGTTTTGGACTTAGAAGCAGATATTGCCCTGTGCTTACTGTCCTTTCTTCCATATGCCGGTATTGGGCTGAAAACGCCTGTTATGAGACTCTGCACAGAAAGTGTTTGCAGACTGCTGAATCCACACACGGGTTTAACTCTGGAAGTTGAGTGCACACATTCACAATCGTTCTGTTAGATAGCTGCGTTTTGGATTTAGAAGCAGATTTTTCCCTATGCTTACTGCCCTTTCTTCCATATGCCGGTATTGGGCTGAAAACGCCTGTTTTGAGACTCTGCACAGAAAGTGTTTGCAGACTGCTGAATCCACACACGGGTTTAACTCTGCAAGTTGAGTGAACACATTGACAAGCCTTCTGTTAGACAGCTGCTTTTTGGACTTAGAAGCAGATATTGCCCAGTGCTTACTGTCCTTTCTTCCATATGCCGGTATTGGGCTGAAAACGCCTGTTATGAGACTCTGCACAGAAAGTGTTTGCAGACTGCTGAATCCACACACGGGTTTAACTCTGGAAGTTGAGTGCACACATTCACAATCGTTCTGTTAGATAGCTGCGTTTTGGATTTAGAAGCAGATATTTCCCTGTGCTTACTGCCCTTTCTTCCATATGCCGGTATTGGGCTGAAAACGCCTGTTTTGAGACTCTGCACAGAAAGTGTTTGCAGACTGCTGAATCCACACACGGCTTTAACTCTGCAAGTTGAGTGCACACATTGACAACCGTTGTGTTAGATAGCTGCGTTTGGATTTAGAAGCAGATATTTCCCTGTGCTTACTGCCCTTTCTTCCATATGCCGGTATTGGTCTGAAAACGCCTGTTTTGAGACTCTGCACAGAAAGTGTTTGCAGACTACTGAATCCACACACGGGTTTAACTCTGCAAGTTGAGTGCACACATTGACAACCGTTCTGTTAGATAGCTGCGTTTTCGATTTAGAAACAGATATTTCCCTGTGCTTACTGCCCTTTCTTCCATATGCCGGTATTATGCTGTAAACGCCTGTTTTGAGACTCTGCACAGAAAGTGTTTGCAGACTGCTGAATCCACACACGGGTTTAACTCTCGAAGTTGAGTGCACACATTGACAACCGTTCTGTTAGACTGCTGCGTTTTGGACTTAGAAGCAGATATTGCCCTGTGCTTACTGTCCTTTCTTCCATATGCCGGTATTGGGCTGAAAACGCCTGTTATGAGACTCTGCACAGAAAGTGTTGGCAGACTGCTGAATCCACACACGGGTTTAACTCTGGAAGTTGAGTGCACACATTCAAAATCGTTCTGTTAGATAGCTGCGTTTTGGATTTAGAAGCAGATTTTTCCCTATGCTTACTGCCCTTTCTTCCATATGCCGGTATTGGACTGAAAACGCCTGTTTTGAGACTCTGCACAGAAAGTGTTTGCAGACTGCTGAATCCACACACGGGTTTAACTCTGCAAGTTGAGTGCACACATTGACAACCGTTCTGTTAGACAGCTGCGTTTTGGACTTAGAAGCAGATATTGCCCAGTGCTTACTGTCCTTTCTTCCTTATGCCGGTATTGGGCTGAAAACGCCTGTTATGAGACTCTGCACAGAAAGTGTTTGCAGACTGCTGAATCCACACACGGGTTTAACTCTGGAAGTTGAGTGCACACATTCACAATCGTTCTGTTAGATAGCTGCGTTTTGGATTTAGAAGCAGATATTTCCCTGTGCTTACTGCCCTTTCTTCCATATGCCGGTATTGGGCTGAAAACGCCTGTTTTGAGACTCTGCACAGAAAGTGTTTGCAGACTGCTGAATCCACACACGGCTTTAACTCTGCAAGTTGAGTGCACACATTGACAACCGTTGTGTTAGATAGCTGCGTTTGGATTTAGAAGCAGGTATTTCCCTGTGCTTACTGCCCTTTCTTCCATATGCCGGTATTGGTCTGAAAACGACTGTTTTGAGACTCTGCACAGAAAGTGTTTGCAGACTACTGAATCCACACACGGGTTTAACTCTGCAAGTTGAGTGCACACATTGACAACCGTTCTGTTAGATAGCTGCGTTTTGGATTTAGAAGCAGATATTTCCCTGTGCTTACTGCCCTTTCTTCCGTATGCCGGTATTGGGCTGAAAACGCCTGTTTTGAGACTCTGCACAGAAAGTGTTTGCAGACTGCTGAATCCACACACGGGTTTATCTCTGTAAGTTGAGTGCACACATTGACAACCGTTCTGTTAGATACCTGCGTTTTGGATTTAGAAGCAGATATTTCCATGTGCTTACTGACCTTTCTTCCATATGCCAGTATTGGGCTGAAAACGCCTGTTTTTGAGACTCTACACAGAAAGTGTTTGCAGACTGGTGAATCCACACACGGGTTTAGCTCTGGAAGCTGAGTGCGCACATTGACAACCGTTCTGTTAGATAGCTGCGTTTTGGATTTAGAAGCACATATTTACCTGTGCTTACTGCCCTTTCTTCCATATGCCGGTATTGGGCTGAAAACGCCTGTTTTGAGACTCTGCACAGAAAGTGTTTGCAGACTACTGAATCCACACACGGGTTTAACTCTGCAAGTTGAGTGCACACATTGACAACCGTTCTGTTAGATAGCTGCGTTTTCGATTTAGAAACAGATATTTCCCTGTGCTTACTGCCCTTTCTTCCATATGCCGGTATTATGCTGAAAACGCCTGTTTTGAGACTCTGAACAGAAAGTGTTTGCAGACTGCTGAATCCACACACGGGTTTAACTCTCGAAGTTGAGTGCACACATTGACAACCGTTCTGTTAGACAGCTGCATTTTGGACTTAGAAGCAGATATTGCCCTGTGCTTACTGTCCTTTCTTCCATATGCCGGTATTGGGCTGAAAACGCCTGTTATGAGACTCTGCACAGAAAGTGTTGGCAGACTGCTGAATCCACACACGGGTTTAACTCTGGAAGTTGAGTGCACACATTCACAATCGTTCTGTTAGATAGCTGCGTTTTGGATTTAGAAGCAGATATTTCCCTGTGCTTACTGCCCTTTCTTCCATATGCCGGTATTGGGCTGAAAACGCCTGTTTTGAGACTCTGCACAGAAAGTGTTTGCAGACTGCTGAATCCACACACGGCTTTAACTCTGCAAGTTGAGTGCACACATTGACAACCGTTGTGTTAGATAGCTGCGTTTGGATTTAGAAGCAGATATTTCCCTGTGCTTACTGCCCTTTCTTCCATATGCCGGTATTGGTCTGAAAACGCCTGTTTTGAGACTCTGCACAGAAAGTGTTTGCAGACTACTGAATCCACACACGGGTTTAACTCTGCAAGTTGAGTGCACACATTGACAACCGTTCTGTTAGATAGCTGCGTTTTCGATTTAGAAACAGATATTTCCCTGTGCTTACTGCCCTTTCTTCCATATGCCGGTATTATGCTGAAAACGCCTGTTTTGAGACTCTGCACAGAAAGTGTTTGCAGACTGCTGAATCCACACACGGGTTTAACTCTCGAAGTTGAGTGCACACATTGACAACCGTTCTGTTAGACAGCTGCGTTTTGGACTTAGAAGCAGATATTGCCCTGTGCTTACTGTCCTTTCTTCCATATGCCGGTATTGGGCTGAAAACGCCTGTTATGAGACTCTGCACAGAAAGTGTTGGCAGACTGCTGAATCCACACACGGGTTTAACTCTGGAAGTTGAGTGCACACATTCACAATCGTTCTGTTAGATAGCTGCGTTTTGGATTTAGAAGCAGATTTTTCCCTATGCTTACTGCCCTTTCTTCCATATGCCGGTATTGGGCTGAAAACGCCTGTTTTGAGACTCTGCACAGAAAGTGTTTGCAGACTGCTGAATCCACACACGGGTTTAACTCTGCAAGTTGAGTGCACACATTGACAACCCTTCTGTTAGACAGCTGCGTTTTGGACTTAGAAGCAGATATTGCCCAGTGCTTACTGTCCTTTCTTCCATATGCCGGTATTGGGCTGAAAACGCCTGTTATGAGACTCTGCACAGAAAGTGTTTGCAGAGTGCTGAATCCACACACGGGTTTAACTCTGGAAGTTGAGTGCACACATTCACAATCGTTCTGTTAGATAGCTGCGTTTTGGATTTAGAAGCAGATATTTCCCTGTGCTTACTGCCCTTTCTTCCATATGCCGGTATTGGGCTGAAAACGCCTGTTTTGAGACTCTGCACAGAAAGTGTTTGCAGACTGCTGAATCCACACACGGCTTTAACTCTGCAAGTTGAGTGCACACATTGACAACCGTTGTGTTAGATAGCTGCGTTTGGATTTAGAAGCAGATATTTCCCTGTGCTTACTGCCCTTTCTTCCATATGCCGGTATTGGTCTGAAAACGCCTGTTTTGAGACTCTGCACAGAAAGTGTTTGCAGACTACTGAATCCACACACGGGTTTAACTCTGCAAGTTGAGTGCACACATTGACAACCGTTCTGTTAGATAGCTGCGTTTTCGATTTAGAAACAGATATTTCCCTGTGCTTACTGCCCTTTCTTCCATATGCCGGTATTATGCTGAAAACGCCTGTTTTGAGACTCTGCACAGAAAGTGTTTGCAGACTGCTGAATCCACACACGGGTTTAACTCTCGAAGTTGAGTGCACACATTGACAACCGTTCTGTTAGACAGCTGCATTTTGGACTTAGAAGCAGATATTGCCCTGTGCTTACTGTCCTTTCTTCCATATGCCGGTATTGGGCTGAAAACGCCTGTTATGAGACTCTGCACAGAAAGTGTTGGCAGACTGCTGAATCCACACACGGGTTTAACTCTGGAAGTTGAGTGCACACATTCACAATCGTTCTGTTAGATAGCTGCGTTTTGGATTTAGAAGCAGATATTTCCCTGTGCTTACTGCCCTTTCTTCCATATGCCGGTATTGGGCTGAAAACGCCTGTTTTGAGACTCTGCACAGAAAGTGTTTGCAGACTGCTGAATCCACACACGGCTTTAACTCTGCAAGTTGAGTGCACACATTGACAACCGTTGTGTTAGATAGCTGCGTTTGGATTTAGAAGCAGATATTTCCCTGTGCTTACTGCCCTTTCTTCCATATGCCGGTATTGGTCTGAAAACGCCTGTTTTGAGACTCTGCACAGAAAGTGTTTGCAGACTACTGAATCCACACACGGGTTTAACTCTGCAAGTTGAGTGCACACATTGACAACCGTTCTGTTAGATAGCTGCGTTTTCGATTTAGAAACAGATATTTCCCTGTGCTTACTGCCCTTTCTTCCATATGCCGGTATTATGCTGAAAACGCCTGTTTTGAGACTCTGCACAGAAAGTGTTTGCAGACTGCTGAATCCACACACGGGTTTAACTCTCGAAGTTGAGTGCACACATTGACAACCGTTCTGTTAGACAGCTGCGTTTTGGACTTAGAAGCAGATATTGCCCTGTGCTTACTGTCCTTTCTTCCATATGCCGGTATTGGGCTGAAAACGCCTGTTATGAGACTCTGCACAGAAAGTGTTGGCAGACTGCTGAATCCACACACGGGTTTAACTCTGGAAGTTGAGTGCACACATTCACAATCGTTCTGTTAGATAGCTGCGTTTTGGATTTAGAAGCAGATTTTTCCCTATGCTTACTGCCCTTTCTTCCATATGCCGGTATTGGACTGAAAACGCCTGTTTTGAGACTCTGCACAGAAAGTGTTTGCAGACTGCTGAATCCACACACGGGTTTAACTCTGCAAGTTGAGTGCACACATTGACAACCGTTCTGTTAGACAGCTGCGTTTTGGACTTAGAAGCAGATATTGCCCAGTGCTTACTGTCCTTTCTTCCTTATGCCGGTATTGGGCTGAAAACGCCTGTTATGAGACTCTGCACAGAAAGTGTTTGCAGACTGCTGAATCCACACACGGGTTTAACTCTGGAAGTTGAGTGCACACATTCACAATCGTTCTGTTAGATAGCTGCGTTTTGGATTTAGAAGCAGATATTTCCCTGTGCTTACTGCCCTTTCTTCCATATGCCGGTATTGGGCTGAAAACGCCTGTTTTGAGACTCTGCACAGAAAGTGTTTGCAGACTGCTGAATCCACACACGGCTTTAACTCTGCAAGTTGAGTGCACACATTGACAACCGTTGTGTTAGATAGCTGCGTTTGGATTTAGAAGCAGATATTTCCCTGTGCTTACTGCCCTTTCTTCCATATGCCGGTATTGGTCTGAAAACGACTGTTTTGAGACTCTGCACAGAAAGTGTTTGCAGACTACTGAATCCACACACGGGTTTAACTCTGCAAGTTGAGTGCACACATTGACAACCGTTCTGTTAGATAGCTGCGTTTTGGATTTAGAAGCAGATATTTCCCTGTGCTTACTGCCCTTTCTTCCGTATGCCGGTATTGGGCTGAAAACGCCTGTTTTGAGACTCTGCACAGAAAGTGTTTGCAGACTGCTGAATCCACACACGGGTTTAACTCTGTAAGTTGAGTGCACACATTGACAACCGTTCTGTTAGATACCTGCGTTTTGGATTTAGAAGCAGATATTTCCATGTGCTTACTGACCTTTCTTCCATATGCCAGTATTGGGCTGAAAACGCCTGTTTTTGAGACTCTACACAGAAAGTGTTTGCAGACTGGTGAATCCACACACGGCTTTAGCTCTGGAAGCTGAGTGCGCACATTGACAACCGTTCTGTTAGATAGCTGCGTTTTGGATTTAGAAGCACATATTTACCTGTGCTTACTGCCCTTTCTTCCATATGCCGGTATTGGGCTGAAAACGCCTGTTTTGAGACTCTGCACAGAAAGTGTTTGCAGACTGCTGAATCCACACACGGGTTTAACTCTGGAAGTTGAGTGCACACATTGACAACCGTTCTGTTAGATGGCTGCATTTTCGATTTAGAAGCATATATTTAACTGTGCTTACTGCCGTTTCTTCCATATGCCAGTATTGGGCTGAAAACGCCTGTTTTGAGACTCTGCACAGAAAGTATTTGCAGACAGCTGAATCAACAAACGGGTTTAACTCTGGAAGTTGAGTGCACACATTGAAAACCGTTCTGTTAGATAGCTGCGTTTTGGATTTAGAAGCAGATATTTCCCCGTGCTTAATGCCCTTTTTTCCATATGTCGGTATTGGGCTGAAAACGAATGTTTTGAGACTCTGCAGAGAAAGTGTTTGCAGACTGCTGAATCCACACACGGGTTTAACTCTGCAAGTTGAGTGCACACATTGTCAACCGTTCTGTTAGATAGCTGCGTTTTCGATTTAGAAGCAGATATTTCCCTGTGCTTACTGCCCTTTCTTCCATATGCCGGTATTGGGCTGAAAACGCCTGTTTTGAGACTCTGCACAGAAAGTGTTTTCAGACTGCTGAATCCACACACGGGTTTAACTCTGCAAGTTGAGTGCACACATTGACAACCGTTCTGTTAGACAGCTGCGTTTTGGACTTAGAAGCAGATATTGCCCTGTGCTTACTGTCCTTTCTTCCATATGCCGGTATTGGGCTGAAAACGCCTGTTATGAGACTCTGCACAGAAAGTGTTTGCAGACTGCTGAATCCACACACGGGTTTAACTCTGGAAGTTGAGTGCACACATTCACAATCGTTCTGTTAGATAGCTGCGTTTTGGATTTAGAAGCAGATTTTTCCCTATGCTTACTGCCCTTTCTTCCATATGCCGGTATTGGGCTGAAAACGCCTGTTTTGAGACTCTGCACAGAAAGTGTTTGCAGACTGCTGAATCCACACACGGGTTTAACTCTGCAAGTTGAGTGCACACATTGACAACCCTTCTGTTAGACAGCTGCTTTTTGGACTTAGAAGCAGATATTGCCCAGTGCTTACTGTCCTTTCTTCCATATGCCGGTATTGGGCTGAAAACGCCTGTTATGAGACTCTGCACAGAAAGTGTTTGCAGACTGCTGAATCCACACACGGGTTTAACTCTGGAAGTTGAGTGCACACATTCACAATCGTTCTGTTAGATAGCTGCGTTTTGGATTTAGAAGCAGATATTTCCCTGTGCTTACTGCCCTTTCTTCCATATGCCGGTATTGGGCTGAAAACGCCTGTTTTGAGACTCTGCACAGAAAGTGTTTGCAGACTGCTGAATCCACACACGGCTTTAACTCTGCAAGTTGAGTGCACACATTGACAACCGTTGTGTTAGATAGCTGCGTTTGGATTTAGAAGCAGATATTTCCCTGTGCTTACTGCCCTTTCTTCCATATGCCGGTATTGGTCTGAAAACGCCTGTTTTGAGACTCTGCACAGAAAGTGTTTGCAGACTACTGAATCCACACACGGGTTTAACTCTGCAAGTTGAGTGCACACATTGACAACCGTTCTGTTAGATAGCTGCGTTTTCGATTTAGAAACAGATATTTCCCTGTGCTTACTGCCCTTTCTTCCATATGCCGGTATTATGCTGAAAACGCCTGTTTTGAGACTCTGCACAGAAAGTGTTTGCAGACTGCTGAATCCACACACGGGTTTAACTCTCGAAGTTGAGTGCACACATTGACAACCGTTCTGTTAGACTGCTGCGTTTTGGACTTAGAAGCAGATATTGCCCTGTGCTTACTGTCCTTTCTTCCATATGCCGGTATTGGGCTGAAAACGCCTGTTATGAGACTCTGCACAGAAAGTGTTGGCAGACTGCTGAATCCACACACGGGTTTAACTCTGGAAGTTGAGTGCACACATTCAAAATCGTTCTGTTAGATAGCTGCGTTTTGGATTTAGAAGCAGATTTTTCCCTATGCTTACTGCCCTTTCTTCCATATGCCGGTATTGGACTGAAAACGCCTGTTTTGAGACTCTGCACAGAAAGTGTTTGCAGACTGCTGAATCCACACACGGGTTTAACTCTGCAAGTTGAGTGCACACATTGACAACCGTTCTGTTAGACAGCTGCGTTTTGGACTTAGAAGCAGATATTGCCCAGTGCTTACTGTCCTTTCTTCCTTATGCCGGTATTGGGCTGAAAACGCCTGTTATGAGACTCTGCACAGAAAGTGTTTGCAGACTGCTGAATCCACACACGGGTTTAACTCTGGAAGTTGAGTGCACACATTCACAATCGTTCTGTTAGATAGCTGCGTTTTGGATTTATAAGCAGATATTTCCCTGTGCTTACTGCCCTTTCTTCCATATGCCGGTATTGGGCTGAAAACGCCTGTTTTGAGACTCTGCACAGAAAGTGTTTGCAGACTGCTGAATCCACACACGGCTTTAACTCTGCAAGTTGAGTGCACACATTGACAACCGTTGTGTTAGATAGCTGCGTTTGGATTTAGAAGCAGGTATTTCCCTGTGCTTACTGCCCTTTCTTCCATATAACGGTATTGGTCTGAAAACGACTGTTTTGAGACTCTGCACAGAAAGTGTTTGCAGACTACTGAATCCACACACGGGTTTAACTCTGCAAGTTGAGTGCACACATTGACAACCGTTCTGTTAGATAGCTGCGTTTTGGATTTAGAAGCAGATATTTCCCTGTGCTTACTGCCCTTTCTTCCGTATGCCGGTATTGGGCTGAAAACGCCTGTTTTGAGACTCTGCACAGAAAGTGTTTGCAGACTGCTGAATCCACACACGGGTTTAACTCTGTAAGTTGAGTGCACACATTGACAACCGTTCTGTTAGATACCTGCGTTTTGGATTTAGAAGCAGATATTTCCATGTGCTTACTGACCTTTCTTCCATATGCCAGTATTGGGCTGAAAACGCCTGTTTTTGAGACTCTACACAGAAAGTGTTTGCAGACTGGTGAATCCACACACGGGTTTAGCTCTGGAAGCTGAGTGCGCACATTGACAACCGTTCTGTTAGATAGCTGCGTTTTGGATTTAGAAGCACATATTTACCTGTGCTTACTGCCCTTTCTTCCATATGCCGGTATTGGGCTGAAAACGCCTGTTTTGAGACTCTGCACAGAAAGTGTTTGCAGACTGCTGAATCCACACACGGGTTTAACTCTGGAAGTTGAGTGCACACATTGACAACCGTTGTGTTAGATAGCTGCGTTTGGATTTAGAAGCAGATATTTCCCTGTGCTTACTGCCCTTTCTTCCATATGCCGGTATTGGTCTGAAAACGCCTGTTTTGAGACTCTGCACAGAAAGTGTTTGCAGACTACTGAATCCACACACGGGTTTAACTCTGCAAGTTGAGTGCACACATTGACAACCGTTCTGTTAGATAGCTGCGTTTTCGATTTAGAAACAGATATTTCCCTGTGCTTACTGCCCTTTCTTCCATATGCCGGTATTATGCTGAAAACGCCTGTTTTGAGACTCTGCACAGAAAGTGTTTGCAGACTGCTGAATCCACACACGGGTTTAACTCTCGAAGTTGAGTGCACACATTGACAACCGTTCTGTTAGACAGCTGCGTTTTGGACTTAGAAGCAGATATTGCCCTGTGCTTACTGTCCTTTCTTCCATATGCCGGTATTGGGCTGAAAACGCCTGTTATGAGACTCTGCACAGAAAGTGTTGGCAGACTGCTGAATCCACACACGGGTTTAACTCTGGAAGTTGAGTGCACACATTGACAACCGTTCTGTTAGATGGCTGCATTTTCGATTTAGAAGCATATATTTAACTGTGCTTACTGCCGTTTCTTCCATATGCCGGTATTGGGCTGAAAACGCCTGTTTTGAGACTCTGCACAGAAAGTATTTGCAGACAGCTGAATCAACAAACGGGTTTAACTCTGGAAGTTGAGTGCACACATTGAAAACCGTTCTGTTAGATAGCTGCGTTTTGGATTTAGAAGCAGATATTTCCCCGTGCTTAATGCCCTTTTTTCCATATGTCGGTATTGGGCTGAAAACGAATGTTTTGAGACTCTGCAGAGAAAGTGTTTGCTGACTGCTGAATCCACACACGGGTTTAACTCTCGAAGTTGAGTGCACACATTGACAACCGTTCTGTTAGACAGCTGCGTTTTGGACTTAGAAGCAGATATTGCCCTGTGCTTACTGTCCTTTCTTCCATATGCCGGTATTGGGCTGAAAACGCCTGTTATGAGACTCTGCACAGAAAGTGTTGGCAGACTGCTGAATCCACACACGGGTTTAACTCTGGAAGTTGAGTGCACACATTCACAATCGTTCTGTTAGATAGCTGCGTTTTGGATTTAGAAGCAGATTTTTCCCTATGCTTACTGCCCTTTCTTCCATATGCCGGTATTGGACTGAAAACGCCTGTTTTGAGACTCTGCACAGAAAGTGTTTGCAGACTGCTGAATCCACACACGGGTTTAACTCTGCAAGTTGAGTGCACACATTGACAACCGTTCTGTTAGACAGCTGCGTTTTGGACTTAGAAGCAGATATTGCCCAGTGCTTACTGTCCTTTCTTCCTTATGCCGGTATTGGGCTGAAAACGCCTGTTATGAGACTCTGCACAGAAAGTGTTTGCAGACTGCTGAATCCACACACGGGTTTAACTCTGGAAGTTGAGTGCACACATTCACAATCGTTCTGTTAGATAGCTGCGTTTTGGATTTAGAAGCAGATATTTCCCTGTGCTTACTGCCCTTTCTTCCATATGCCGGTATTGGGCTGAAAACGCCTGTTTTGAGACTCTGCACAGAAAGTGTTTGCAGACTGCTGAATCCACACACGGCTTTAACTCTGCAAGTTGAGTGCACACATTGACAACCGTTGTGTTAGATAGCTGCGTTTGGATTTAGAAGCAGATATTTCCCTGTGCTTACTGCCCTTTCTTCCATATGCCGGTATTGGTCTGAAAACGACTGTTTTGAGACTCTGCACAGAAAGTGTTTGCAGACTACTGAATCCACACACGGGTTTAACTCTGCAAGTTGAGTGCACACATTGACAACCGTTCTGTTAGATAGCTGCGTTTTGGATTTAGAAGCAGATATTTCCCTGTGCTTACTGCCCTTTCTTCCGTATGCCGGTATTGGGCTGAAAACGCCTGTTTTGAGACTCTGCACAGAAAGTGTTTGCAGACTGCTGAATCCACACACGGGTTTAACTCTGTAAGTTGAGTGCACACATTGACAACCGTTCTGTTAGATACCTGCGTTTTGGATTTAGAAGCAGATATTTCCATGTGCTTACTGACCTTTCTTCCATATGCCAGTATTGGGCTGAAAACGCCTGTTTTTGAGACTCTACACAGAAAGTGTTTGCAGACTGGTGAATCCACACACGGCTTTAGCTCTGGAAGCTGAGTGCGCACATTGACAACCGTTCTGTTAGATAGCTGCGTTTTGGATTTAGAAGCACATATTTACCTGTGCTTACTGCCCTTTCTTCCATATGCCGGTATTGGGCTGAAAACGCCTGTTTTGAGACTCTGCACAGAAAGTGTTTGCAGACTGCTGAATCCACACACGGGTTTAACTCTGGAAGTTGAGTGCACACATTGACAACCGTTCTGTTAGATGGCTGCATTTTCGATTTAGAAGCATATATTTAACTGTGCTTACTGCCGTTTCTTCCATATGCCAGTATTGGGCTGAAAACGCCTGTTTTGAGACTCTGCACAGAAAGTATTTGCAGACAGCTGAATCAACAAACGGGTTTAACTCTGGAAGTTGAGTGCACACATTGAAAACCGTTCTGTTAGATAGCTGCGTTTTGGATTTAGAAGCAGATATTTCCCCGTGCTTAATGCCCTTTTTTCCATATGTCGGTATTGGGCTGAAAACGAATGTTTTGAGACTCTGCAGAGAAAGTGTTTGCAGACTGCTGAATCCACACACGGGTTTAACTCTGCAAGTTGAGTGCACACATTGTCAACCGTTCTGTTAGATAGCTGCGTTTTCGATTTAGAAGCAGATATTTCCCTGTGCTTACTGCCCTTTCTTCCATATGCCGGTATTGGGCTGAAAACGCCTGTTTTGAGACTCTGCACAGAAAGTGTTTTCAGACTGCTGAATCCACACACGGGTTTAACTCTGCAAGTTGAGTGCACACATTGACAACCGTTCTGTTAGACAGCTGCGTTTTGGACTTAGAAGCAGATATTGCCCTGTGCTTACTGTCCTTTCTTCCATATGCCGGTATTGGGCTGAAAACGCCTGTTATGAGACTCTGCACAGAAAGTGTTTGCAGACTGCTGAATCCACACACGGGTTTAACTCTGGAAGTTGAGTGCACACATTCACAATCGTTCTGTTAGATAGCTGCGTTTTGGATTTAGAAGCAGATTTTTCCCTATGCTTACTGCCCTTTCTTCCATATGCCGGTATTGGGCTGAAAACGCCTGTTTTGAGACTCTGCACAGAAAGTGTTTGCAGACTGCTGAATCCACACACGGGTTTAACTCTGCAAGTTGAGTGCACACATTGACAACCCTTCTGTTAGACAGCTGCTTTTTGGACTTAGAAGCAGATATTGCCCAGTGCTTACTGTCCTTTCTTCCATATGCCGGTATTGGGCTGAAAACGCCTGTTATGAGACTCTGCACAGAAAGTGTTTGCAGACTGCTGAATCCACACACGGGTTTAACTCTGCAAGTTGAGTGCACACATTGACAACAGTTCTGTTAGATAGCTGCGTTTTGGATTTAGAAGCAGATATTTCCCTGTGCTTACTGCCCTTTCTTCCATATGCCGGTGTTGGGCTGAAAACGCCTGTTTTGAGACTCTGCACAGAAAGTGTTTGCAGACTGCTGAATGCACACACGGGTTTAACTCTGTAGGTTGAATGCACACATTGTCAACCGTTCTGTTAGATAGCTGCGTTTTGGATTTAGAAGCAGATATTTCCCTGTGCTTACTGCCCTTTCTTCCATATGCCAGTATTGGGCTGAAAACGCCTGTTTTTGAGACTCTGCACAGAAAGTGTTTGCAGACTGGTGAATCCACACACGGGTTTAACTCTGCAAGTTGAGTGCACACATTCACAACCGTTCTGTTAGATAGCTGCGTTTTGGATTTAGAAGCAGCTATTTCCCTGTGCTTACTGCGCTTTCTTCCAGATGCCGGTATTGGGCTGAAAACGCCTGTTTTGAGACTGCATAGAAAGGGTTTGCAGACTGCTGAATCCACACACGGGTTTAACTCTGGAAGTTGAGTGCACACATTGACAACCGTTCTGTTAGGTAGCTGCGTTTTGGATTTAGAAGCAGATATTTTCCTGTACTTACTGCCCTTTCTTCCATATGCCGGTATTGGGCTGAAAACGACTGTTTTGGGACTCTGCACAGAAATTATTTGCAGACTGCACATCCACAAACGGGTTTTATTCTGGAAGTTGAGTGCACCCTTAGACAACCGATCTGTTAGATAGCTGCGTTTTGGATTTAGAAGCAGATATTTCCCTTTGCCTACTGCCATTTCTTCCATATGCCGGTATTGGGCTGAAAACGCCTGTTTTGAGACTCTGCACAGAAAGTGTTTGCAGACTGCTGAATCCACACACGGGTTTAACACTGGAATTTGAGTGCACACATTGACATCCGCTCTGTTAGATGGCTGCATTTTGGATTTAGAATCATATATTTAACTGTGCTTACTGCCGTTTCTTCCATATGCCGGTATTGGGCTGAAAACGCCTGTTTTGAGACTCTGCACAGAAAGTATTTGCAGACTGCTGAATCCACACACGGGTTTATCTCTGGAAGTTGAGTGCACACATTGAAAACCGTTCTGTTAGATAGCTGCGTTTTGGATTTAGAAGCAGATATTTCCCCGTGCTTAATGCCCTTTCTTCCATATGTCGGTATTGGGCTGAAAACGCCTGTTTTGAGACTCTGCACAGAAAGTGTTTGCTGACTGCTGAATCCACACACGGATTTACCTCTGGAAGTTGAGTGCACACATTGACAACCGTTCTGTTAGATAGCTGCGTTTTGGATTTAGAAGCAGATATTTCCCCGTTCTTATTGCCCTTTCTTCCATATGTCGGTATTGGGCTGAAAACGCCTGTTTTGAGACTCTGCACAGAAAGTGTTTGCAGACTGCTGAATCCACTCACGGGTTTAACTCTGGAAGTTGAGTGCACACATTGACAACCGTTCTGTTAGATAGCTGCGTTTACGATTTAGAAGCAGATATTTCCCCGTGCTTTTTGCCCTTTCGTCCATATGTCGGTAATGGGCTGAAAACGCCTGTTTTGATACTCTGCACAGAAAGTGTTTGCAGACTGCTGAATCCACACACGGGTTTAACTCTGCAAGTTGAGTGCACACATTCACAACCGTTCTGTTAGATAGCTGCGTTTTGAATTTAGAAGCAGCTATTTTCCTGTGCTTACTGCCCTTTCTTCCATATGCCGGGATTGGGCTGAAAACGCCTGTTTTGAGACTCTGCACAGAAAGGGTTTGCAGACTGCTGAATCCACACACGGGTTTAACTCTGGAAGTTGAGTGCACACATTGACAACCGTTCTGTTAGGTTGCTGCGTTTTGGATTTAGAAGCAGATATTTCCCTGTACTTACTGCCCTTTCTTCCGTATGCCGGTATTGGGCTGAAAACGCCTGTTTTGAGACTCTGCACAGAAAGTGTTTGCAGACTGCTGAATCCACACACGGGTTTAACTCTGCAAGTTGAGTGCACACATTGTCAACCGTTCTGTTAGATAGCTGCGTTTTCGATTTAGAAGCAGATATTTCCCTGTGCTTACTGCCCTTTCTTCCATATGCCGGTATTGGGCTAAAAACACTTGTTTTCAGACTCTGCACAGAAAGTGTTTGCAGACTGCTGTATCCACACACGGGTTTAACTCTGGAAGTTGAGTGCACACATTGACAACCGTTCTGTTAGACAGCTGCATTTTGGACTTAGAAGCAGATATTGCCCTGTGCTTACTGCCCTTTCTTCCATATGCCGGTTTTGGGCTGAAAGCGCCTGTTATGAGACTCTGCACAGAAAGTGTTTGCAGACTGCTGAATCCACTCACGGGTTTAACTCTGGAAGTTGAGTGCACACATTTATATCCGTTCTCTTAGATAGCTGCGTTTTGGATTTAGAAGCAGATATTTCCCTGTGCTTACTGCCCTTTCTTCCATATGCCGGTATTGGGCTAAAAACACTTGTTTTCAGACTCTGCACAGAAAGTGTTTGCAGACTGCTGTATCCACACACGGGTTTAACTCTGGAAGTTGAGTGCACACATTGACAACCGTTCTGTTAGACAGCTGCATTTTGGACTTAGAAGCAGATATTGCCCTGTGCTTACTGCCCTTTATTCCATATGCCGGTTTTGGGCTGAAAGCGCCTGTTATGAGACTCTGCACAGAAAGTGTTTGCAGACTGCTGAATCCACTCACGGGTTTAACTCTGGAAGTTGAGTGCACACATTTATATCCGTTCTCTTAGATAGCTGCGTTATGGATTTAGAAGCAGATATTTCCCTTTGCCTACTGACCTTTCTTCCCTACGCCGGTATTGGGCTGAAAAGGCCTGTTTTGAGACTCTGCACAGAAAGTGTTTGCAGACTGCAGAATCCACACCCGGGTTTAACTCTGCATGTTGAGTGCACACATTGACAACCGTTTCTGTTAGATAGCTGCGTTTTGGATTTAGAAGCAGATATATCCCTGTGCTTACGGCCCTTTCTTCCATATGCCGGTATTGGGCTGAAAACGCCTGTTTTGAGACTCTGCACAGAAAGTGTTTGCAGACTGCTGAATCCACACACGGGTTTAACTCTTCAAGTTGAGTGCACACATTCACAACCGTTCTGTTAGATAGCTGCGTTTTGAATTTAGAAGCAGCTATTTTCCTGGGCTTACTGCCCTTTCTTCCATATGCCGGGATTGGGCTGAAAACGCCTGTTTTGAGACTCTGCACAGAAAGTGTTTGCAGACTGCTGAATCCACACACGGGTTTAACTCTGCATGTTGAGTGCACACATTGGCAACCGTTCTGTTAGATAGCTGCGTTTTGGATTTAGAAGCAGATATATCCCTGTGCTTACGGCCCTTTCTTACATATGCCGGTATTGGGCTGAAAACGCCTGTTTTGATACTCTGCACAGAAAGTGTTTGCAGACTGCTGAATCCACACACGGGTTTAACTCTGCAAGTTGAGTGCACACATTCACAACCGTTCTGTTAGATAGCTGCGTTTTGAATTTAGAAGCAGCTATTTTCCTGTGCTTACTGCCCTTTCTTCCATATGCCGGGATTGGGCTGAAAACGCCTGTTTTGAGACTCTGCACAGAAAGGGTTTGCAGACTGCTGAATCCACACACGGGTTTAACTCTGGAAGTTGAGTGCACACATTGACAACCGTTCTGTTAGGTAGCTGCGTTTTGGATTTAGAAGCAGATATTTCCCTGTACTTACTGCCCTTTCTTCCGTATGCCGGTATTGGGCTGAAAACGCCTGTTTTGAGACTCTGCACAGAAAGTGTTTGCAGACTGCTGAATCCACACACGGGTTTAACTCTGCAAGTTGAGTGCACACATTGTCAACCGTTCTGTTAGATAGCTGCGTTTTCGATTTAGAAGCAGATATTTCCCTGTGCTTACTGCCCTTTCTTCCATATGCCGGTATTGGGCTAAAAACACTTGTTTTCAGACTCTGCACAGAAAGTGTTTGCAGACTGCTGTATCCACACACGGGTTTAACTCTGCAAGTTGAGTGCACACATTGACAACCGTTCTGTTAGACATCTGCATTTTGGACTTAGAAGGAGATATTGCCCTGTGCTTACTGCCCTTTCTTCCATATGCCGATTTTGGGCTGAAAACGCCTGTTATGAGACTCTGCACAGAAAGTGTTTGCAGACTGCTGAATCCACACACGGGTTTAACTCTGGAAGTTGAGTGCACACATTGACAACAGTTCTGTTAGATAGCTGCGTTTTGGATTTAGAAGCACATATTTCCCTGTGCTTACTGCCCTTTCTTCCATATGCCAGTATTGGGCTGAAAACGCCTGTTTTGGGACTCTGCACAGAAAGTGTTTGCAGACTGCTGAATCCACACACAGGTTTTATTCTGGAAGTTGAGTGCAGCCATAGACAACCATTCTGTTAGATAGCTGCGTTTTGGATTTAGAAGCAGATATTTCCCTTTGCCTACTGACCTTTCCTCCCTATGCCGGTATTGGGCTGAAAACGCCTGTTTTGAGACTCTGCACAGAAAGTGTTTGCAGACTGCTGAATCCACACACGGGTTTAACTCTGCATGTTGAGTGCACACATTGACAACCGTTCTGTTAGATAGCTGCACTTTGGATTTAGAAGCAGATATTTCCCTTTGCCTACTGCCATTTCTTCCATATGCCGGTATTGGGCTGAAAACGCCTGTTTTGAGACTCTGCACAGAAAGTGTTTGCAGACTGCTGAATCCACACACGGGTTTAACACTGGAATTTGAGTGCACACATTGACAACCGCTCTGTTAGATGGCTGCATTTTCGATTTAGAAGCATATATTTAACTGTGCTTACTGCCGTTTCTTCCATATGCCGGTATTGGGCTGAAAACGCCTGTTTTGAGACTCTGCACAGAAAGTATTTGCAGACAGCTGAATCAACAAACGGGTTTAACTCTGGAAGTTGAGTGCACACATTGAAAACCGTTCTGTTAGATAGCTGCGTTTTGGATTTAGAAGCAGATATTTCCCCGTGCTTAATGCCCTTTTTTCCATATGTCGGTATTGGGCTGAAAACGAATGTTTTGAGACTCTGCAGAGAAAGTGTTTGCTGACTGCTGAATCCACACACGGGTTTACCTCTGGAAGTTGAGTGCACACATTGACAACCGTTCTGTTAGATAGCTGCGTTTTGGATTTAGAAGCAGATATTTCCCCGTGCTTATTGCCCTTTCTTCCATATGTCGGTATTGGGCTGAAAACGCCTGTTTTGAGACTCTGCACAGAAAGTGTTTGCAGACTGCTGAATCCACACACGGGTTTAACTCTGCAAGTTGAGTGCACACATTGTCAACCGTTCTGTTAGATAGCTGCGTTTTCGATTTAGAAGCAGATATTTCCCTGTGCTTACTGCCCTTTCTTCCATATGCCGGTATTGGGCTGAAAACGCCTGTTTTGAGACTCTGCACAGAAAGTGTTTGCAGACTGCTGAATCCACACACGGGTTTAACTCTGCAAGTTGAGTGCACACATTGACAACCCTTCTGTTAGACAGCTGCGTTTTGGACTTAGAAGCAGATATTGCCCAGTGCTTACTGTCCTTTCTTCCATATGCCGGTATTGGGCTGAAAACGCCTGTTATGAGACTCTGCACAGAAAGTGTTTGCAGACTGCTGAATCCACACACGGGTTTAACTCTGGAAGTTGAGTGCACACATTCACAATCGTTCTGTTAGATAGCTGCGTTTTGGATTTAGAAGCAGATATTTCCCTGTGCTTACTGCCCTTTCTTCCATATGCCGGTATTGGGCTGAAAACGCCTGTTTTGAGACTCTGCACAGAAAGTGTTTGCAGACTGCTGAATCCACACACGGCTTTAACTCTGCAAGTTGAGTGCACACATTGACAACCGTTGTGTTAGATAGCTGCGTTTGGATTTAGAAGCAGATATTTCCCTGTGCTTACTGCCCTTTCTTCCATATGCCGGTATTGGTCTGAAAACGCCTGTTTTGAGACTCTGCACAGAAAGTGTTTGCAGACTACTGAATCCACACACGGGTTTAACTCTGCAAGTTGAGTGCACACATTGACAACCGTTCTGTTAGATAGCTGCGTTTTCGATTTAGAAACAGATATTTCCCTGTGCTTACTGCCCTTTCTTCCATATGCCGGTATTATGCTGAAAACGCCTGTTTTGAGACTCTGCACAGAAAGTGTTTGCAGACTGCTGAATCCACACACGGGTTTAACTCTCGAAGTTGAGTGCACACATTGACAACCGTTCTGTTAGACAGCTGCGTTTTGGACTTAGAAGCAGATATTGCCCTGTGCTTACTGTCCTTTCTTCCATATTCCGGTATTGGGCTGAAAACGCCTGTTATGAGACTCTGCACAGAAAGTGTTGGCAGACTGCTGAATCCACACACGGGTTTAACTCTGGAAGTTGAGTGCACACATTCACAATCGTTCTGTTAGATAGCTGCGTTTTGGATTTAGAAGCAGATTTTTCCCTATGCTTACTGCCCTTTCTTCCATATGCCGGTATTGGGCTAAAACGCCTGTTTTGAGACTCTGCACAGAAAGTGTTTGCAGACTGCTGAATCCACACACGGGTTTAACTCTGCAAGTTGAGTGCACACATTGACAACCGTTCTGTTAGACAGCTGCGTTTTGGACTTAGAAGCAGATATTGCCCAGTGCTTACTGTCCTTTCTTCCTTATGCCGGTATTGGGCTGAAAACGCCTGTTATGAGACTCTGCACAGAAAGTGTTTGCAGACTGCTGAATCCACACACGGGTTTAACTCTGGAAGTTGAGTGCACACATTCACAATCGTTCTGTTAGATAGCTGCGTTTTGGATTTAGAAGCAGATATTTCCCTGTGCTTACTGCCCTTTCTTCCATATGCCGGTATTGGGCTGAAAACGCCTGTTTTGAGACTCTGCACAGAAAGTGTTTGCAGACTGCTGAATCCACACACGGGTTTAACTCTGCAAGTTGAGTGCACACATTGACAACCGTTGTGTTAGATAGCTGCGTTTGGATTTAGAAGCAGATATTTCCCTGTGCTTACTGCCCTTTCTTCCATATGCCGGTATTGGTCTGAAAACGACTGTTTTGAGACTCTGCACAGAAAGTGTTTGCAGACTACTGAATCCACACACGGGTTTAACTCTGCAAGTTGAGTGCACACATTGACAACCGTTCTGTTAGATAGCTGCGTTTTGGATTTAGAAGCAGATATTTCCCTGTGCTTACTGCCCTTTCTTCCGTATGCCGGTATTGGGCTGAAAACGCCTGTTTTGAGACTCTGCACAGAAAGTGTTTGCAGACTGCTGAATCCACACACGGGTTTAACTCTGTAAGTTGAGTGCACACATTGACAACCGTTCTGTTAGATACCTGCGTTTTGGATTTAGAAGCAGATATTTCCATGTGCTTACTGTCCTTTCTTCCATATGCCAGTATTGGGCTGAAAACGCCTGTTTTTGAGACTCTACACAGAAAGTGTTTGCAGACTGGTGAATCCACACACGGGTTTAGCTCTGGAAGCTGAGTGCGCACATTGACAACCGTTCTGTTAGATAGCTGCGTTTTGGATTTAGAAGCACATATTTACCTGTGCTTACTGCCCTTTCTTCCATATGCCGGTATTGGGCTGAAAACGCCTGTTTTGAGACTCTGCACAGAAAGTGTTTGCAGACTGCTGAATCCACACACGGGTTTAACTCTGGAAGTTGAGTGCACACATTGACAACCGTTCTGTTAGGTAGCTGCGTTTTGGATTTAGAAGCAGATATTTCCCCGTGCTTATTGCCCTTTCTTCCATATGTCGGTATTGGGCTGAAAACGCCTGTTTTGAGACTCTGCACAGAAAGTGTTTGCAGACTGCTGAATCCACACACGGGTTTAACTCTGCAAGTTGAGTGCACACATTGTCAACCGTTCTGTTAGATAGCTGCGTTTTCGATTTAGTAGCAGATATTTCCCTGTGCTTACTGCCCTTTCTTCCATATGCCGGTATTGGGCTGAAAACGCCTGTTTTGAGACTCTGCACAGAAAGTGTTTGCAGACTGCTGAATCCACACACGGGTTTAACTCTGCAAGTTGAGTGCACACATTGACAACCGTTCTGTTAGACAGCTGCGTTTTGGACTTAGAAGCAGATATTGCCCTGTGCTTACTGTCCTTTCTTCCATATGCCGGTATTGGGCTGAAAACGCCTGTTATGAGACTCTGCACAGAAAGAGTTTGCAGACTGCTGAATCCACACACGGGTTTAACTCTGGAAGTTGAGTGCACACATTCACAATCGTTCTGTTAGATAGCTGCGTTTTGGATTTAGAAGCAGATTTTTCCCTATGCTTACTGCCCTTTCTTCCATATGCCGGTATTGGGCTGAAAACGCCTGTTTTGAGACTCTGCACAGAAAGTGTTTGCAGACTGCTGTATCCACACACGGGTTTAACTCTGCAAGTTGAGTGCACACATTGACAACCGTTCTGTTAGACAGCTGCATTTTGGACTTAGAAGGAGATATTGCCCTGTGCTTACTGCCCTTTCTTCCATATGCCGGTTTTGGGCTGAAAACGCCTGTTATGAGACTCTGCACAGAAAGTGTTTGCAGACTGCTGAATCCACACACGGGTTTAACTCTGGAAGTTGAGTGCACACATTGACAACAGTTCTGTTAGATAGCTGCGTTTTCGATTTAGAAGCACATATTTCCCTGTGCTTACTGCCCTTTCTTCCATATGCCAGTATTGGGCTGAAAACGCCTGTTTTGGGACTCTGCACAGAAAGTGTTTGCAGACTGCTGAATCCACACACAGGTTTTATTCTGGAAGTTGAGTGCAGCCATAGACAACCATTCTGTTAGATAGCTGCGTTTTGGATTTAGAAGCAGATATTTCCCTTTGCCTACTGACCTTTCTTCCCTATGCCGGTATTGGGCTGAAAACGCCTGTTTTGAGACTCTGCACAGAAAGTGTTTGCAGACTGCTGAATCCACACACGGGTTTAACTCTGCATGTTGAGTGCACACATTGACAACCGTTCTGTTAGATAGCTGCACTTTGGATTTAGAAGCAGATATTTCCCTTTGCCTACTGCCATTTCTTCCATATGCCGGTATTGGGCTGAAAACGCCTGTTTTGAGACTCTGCACAGAAAGTGTTTGCAGACTGCTGAATCCACACACGGGTTTAACACTGGAATTTAAGTGCACACATTGACAACCGCTCCGTTAGATGGCTGCATTTTCGATTTAGAAGCATATATTTAACTGTGCTTACTGCCGTTTCTTCCATATGCCGGTATTGGGCTGAAAACGCCTGTTTTGAGACTCTGCACAGAAAGTATTTGCAGACAGCTGAATCCACAAACGGGTTTAACTCTGGAAGTTGAGTGCACACATTGAAAACCGTTCTGTTAGATAGCTGCGTTTTGGATTTAGAAGCAGATATTTCCCCGTGCTTAATGCCCTTTTTTCCATATGTCGGTACTGGGCTGAAAACGAATGTTTTGAGACTCTGCAGAGAAAGTGTTTGCTGACTGCTGAATCTACACACGGGTTTACCTCTGGAAGTTGAGTGCACACATTGACAACCGTTCTGTTAGATAGCTGCGTTTTGGATTTAGAAGCAGATATTTCCCCGTGTTTATTGCCCTTTCTTCCATATGTCGGTATTGGGCTGAAAACGCCTGTTTTGAGACTCTGCACAGAAAGTGTTTGCAGACTGCTGAATCCACACACGGGTTTAACTCTGCAAGATGAGTGCATACATTGTCAACCGTTCTGTTAGCTAGCTGCGTTTTGGATTTAGAAGCAGATATATCCCGGTGCTTACGGCCCTTTCTTCCATAGGCCGGTATTGGGCTGAAAACGCCTGTTTTGAGACTCTGCACAGAAAGTGTTTGCAGACTGCTGAATCCACACACGGGTTTAACTCTGCAAGTTGAGTGCACACATTCACAACCGTTCTGTTAGATAGCTGCGTTTCGGATTTAGAAGCAGCTATTTCCCTGTGCTTACTGCCCTTTCTTCCATATGCCGGTATTGGGCTGAAAACGCCTGTTTTGAGACTCTGCACAGAAAGGGTTTGCAGACTGCTGAATCCACACACGGGTTTAACTCTGGAAGTTGAGTGCACACATTGACAACCGTTCTGTTAGGTAGCTGCGTTTTGGATTTAGAAGCAGATATTTCCCTTTGCCTACTGACCTTTCTTCCCTATGCCGGTATTGGGCTGAAAACGCCTGTTTTGAGACTCTGCACAGAAAGTGTTTGCAGACTGCTGAATCCACACACGGGTTTAACTCTGAATGTTGAGTGCACACAATGACAACCGTTCTGTTAGATAGCTGCGTTTTGGATTTAGAAGCAGATATATCCCGGTGCTTAGGGCCCTTTCTTCCATATGTCGGTATTGGGCTGAAAACGCCTGTTTTGAGACTCTTCACAGAAAGTGTTTGCAGACTGCTGAATCCACACACGGGTTTAACTCTGCAAGTTGAGTGCACACATTCACAACCGTTCTGTTAGATAGCTGCGTTTTGGATTTAGAAGCAGCTATTTCCCTGTGCTTACTGCCCTTTCTTCCATATGCCGGTATTGGGCTGAAAACACCTGTTTTGAGACTCTGCACAGAAAGGGTTTGCAGACTGCTGAATCCACACACGGGTTTAACTCTGGAAGTTGAGTGCACACATTGACAACCGTTCTGTTAGGTAGCTGCGTTTTGGATTTAGAAGCAGATATTTCCCTGTCCTTACTGCCCTTTCTTCCATATGCCGGTATTGAGCTGAAAACGACTGTTTTGGGACTCTGCACAGAAATTGTTTGCAGACTGCCCATCCACACACGGGTTTTACTCTGGAAGTTGAGTGCACCCTTAGACAACCGTTCTGTTAGATAGCTGCGTTTTGGATTTAGAAGCAGATATTTCCCTTTGCCTACTGCCATTTTTTCCATATGCCGGTATTGGGCTGAAAACGCCTGTTTTGAGACTCTGCACAGAAAGTGTTTGCAGACTGCTGAATCCACACACGGGTTTAACACTGGAATTTGAGGGCACACAATGACAACCGCTCTGTTAGATGGCTGCATTTTGGATTTAGAAGCATATATTTAACTGTGCTTACCGCCCTTTCTTCCATATGCCGGTATTGGGCTGAAAACGCCTGTTTTGAGACTCTGCACAGAAAGTATTTGCAGACTGCTGAATCCACACACGGGTTTAACTCTGGAAGTTGAGTGCACACATTGACAACCGTTCTGTTAGATAGCTGCGTTTTGGATTTAGAAGCAGATATTTCCCTGTGCTTACTGCCCTTTCTTCCATATGCCAGTATTGGGCTGAAAACGACTGTTTTGAGACTCTGCACAGAAAGTGTTTGCAGACAGCTGAATCCACAAACGGGTTTAACTCTGTAAGTTGAGTGCCCACATTGACAACCGTTCTGTTAGATAACTGCGTTTTGGATTTAGAAGCAGATATTTCCCTGTGCTTACTGCCCTTTCATCCATATGCCGGTGTTGGGCTGAAAATGCTTGTTTTGAGACTCTGCACAGAAAGTGTTTGCAGATTGCTGAATCCACACACGGGTTTAACTCTGGAAGTTGCGTGCACACATTGACAACCGTTCTGTTAGATAGCTGCGTTTTGGATTTAGAAGTAGATATTTCCATTTGAATACTGCCCTTTCTTCCATATGCCGGTATTGGGCTGAAAAGACTTGTTTTGAGACTCTGTACAGAAAGTGTTTGCAGACTGCTGAATCCACACACGGGTTTAACTCTGCATGTTCAGTGCACACATTGACAACCGTTCTGTTAGATACCTGCGTTTTGGATTTAGAAGCAGATATATGCCTGTGCTTACGGCCCTTTCTTCCATATGCCGGTATTGGGCTGAAAACGCCTGTTTTCAGACTCTGCACAGAAAGTGTTTGCAGACTGCTGAATCCACACACAGGTTTAACTCTGCAAGTTGAGTGCACACATTCACAACCGTTCTGTTAGATAGCTGCGTTTTGGATTTAGAAGCAGCTATTTCCCTGTGCTTACTGCCCTTTTTTCCATATGCCAGTATTGGGCTAAAAACGCCTGTTTTGAGACTCTGCACAGAAAGGGTTTGCAGACTGCTGAATCCACACACGGGTTTAACCCTGGAAGTTGAGTGCACACATTGACAACCGTTCTGTTAGGTAGCTGCCTTTTGGAATTGGAAGCAGATATTTCCCTGTACTTACTGCCCTTTCTTTCATATGCCGGTATTGGGCTGAAAACGACTGTTTAGGGACTCTGCACAGAAATTGTTTGCAGACTTCACATCCACACACGGGTTTTACTCTGGAAGTTGAGTGCACCCTTAGACAACCGTTCTGTTAGATAGCTGCATTTTGGATTTAGAAGCAGATATTTCCATTTGCCTACTGCCATTTTTTCCATATGCCGGTATTGGGCTTAAAACGCCTGTTTTGAGACTCTGCACATAAAGTGTTTGCAGACTGCTGAATCCACACACGGGTTTTACTCTGGAAGTTGAGTGCACACATTGACAACCGATCTGTTAGATAGCTACGTTTTGGATTTAGAAGCAGATATTTCCTTTTGCCTACTGACCTTTCTTCCCTATGCCGGTATTGGGCTGAAAACGCCTGTTTTGAGACTCTGCACAGAAAGTGTTTGCAGACTGCTGAATCCACACACGGGTTTAACTCTGCATGTTGAGTGCACAAATTGACAACCGTTCTGTTAGATAGCTGCGTTTTGATTTAGAAGCAGATATATCCCTGTGCTTACGGCCCTTTCTTCCATATGCCGGTATTGGGCTGAAAACACCTGTTTTGAGACTCTGCACAGAAAGTGTTTGCAGACTGCTGAATCCACACACGGGTTTAACTCTGCAAGTTGAGTGCACACATTGACAACCGTTCTGTTAGATAGCTGCGTTTTGGATTTAGAAGCAGATATTTCCCTGTGCTTACTGCCCTTTCTTCCATATGCCGGTGTTGGGCTGAAAACGCCTGTTTTGAGACTCTGCACAGAAAGTGTTTGCAGACTGCTGAATGCACACACGGGTTTAACTCTGTAGGTTGAATGCACACATTGTCAACCGTTCTGTTAGATAGCTGCGTTTTGGATTTAGAAGCAGATATTTCCCCGTGCTTAATGCCCTTTCTTCCATATGTCGGTATTGGGCTGAAAACGCCTGTTTTGAGACTCTGCACAGAAAGTGTTTGCTGACTGCTGAATCCACACACGGATTTACCTCTGGAAGTTGAGTGCACACATTGACAACCGTTCTGTTAGATAGCTGCGTTTTGGATTTAGAAGCAGATATTTCCCCGTGCTTATTGCCCTTTCTTCCATATGTCGGTATTGGGCTGAAAACGCCTGTTTTGAGACTCTGCACAGAAAGTGTTTGCAGACTGCTGAATCCACTCACGGGTTTAACTCTGGAAGTTGAGTGCACACATTGACAACCGTTCTGTTAGATAGCTGCGTTTACGATTTAGAAGCAGATATTTCCCCGTGCTTTTTGCCCTTTCGTCCATATGTCGGTATTGGGCTGAAAACGCCTGTTTTGATACTCTGCACAGAAAGTGTTTGCAGACTGCTGAATCCACACACGGGTTTAACTCTGCAAGTTGAGTGCACACATTCACAACCGTTCTGTTAGATAGCTGCGTTTTGGATTTAGAAGCAGCTATTTCCCTGTGCTTACTGCGCTTTCTTCCATATGCCGGTATTGGGCTGAAAACGCCTGTTTTGAGACTGCATAGAAAGGGTTTGCAGACTGCTGAATCCACACACGGGTTTAACTCTGGAAGTTGAGTGCACACATTGACAACCGTTCTGTTAGGTAGCTGCGTTTTGGATTTAGAAGCAGATATTTTCCTGTACTTACTGCCCTTTCTTCCATATGCCGGTATTGGGCTGAAAACGACTGTTTTGGGACTCTGCACAGAAATTATTTGCAGACTGCACATCCACACACGGGTTTTATTCTGGAAGTTGAGTGCACCCTTAGACAACCGATCTGTTAGATAGCTGCGTTTTGGATTTAGAAGCAGATATTTCCCTTTGCCTACTGCCATTTCTTCCATATGCCGGTATTGGGCTGAAAACGCCTGTTTTGAGACTCTGCACAGAAAGTGTTTGCAGACTGCTGAATCCACACACGGGTTTAACACTGGAATTTGAGTGCACACATTGACATCCGCTCTGTTAGATGGCTGCATTTTGGATTTAGAAGCATATATTTAACTGTGCTTACTGCCGTTTCTTCCATATGCCGGTATTGGGCTGAAAACGCCTGTTTTGAGACTCTGCACAGAAAGTATTTGCAGACTGCTGAATCCACACACGGGTTTATCTCTGGAAGTTGAGTGCACACATTGAAAACCGTTCTGTTAGATAGCTGCGTTTTGGATTTAGAAGCAGATATTTCCCCGTGCTTAATGCCCTTTCTTCCATATGTCGGTATTGGGCTGAAAACGCCTGTTTTGAGACTCTGCACAGAAAGTGTTTGCTGACTGCTGAATCCACACACGGATTTACCTCTGGAAGTTGAGTGCACACATTGACAACCGTTCTGTTAGATAGCTGCGTTTTGGATTTAGAAGCAGATATTTCCCCGTTCTTATTGCCCTTTCTTCCATATGTCGGTATTGGGCTGAAAACGCCTGTTTTGAGACTCTGCACAGAAAGTGTTTGCAGACTGCTGAATCCACTCACGGGTTTAACTCTGGAAGTTGAGTGCACACATTGACAACCGTTCTGTTAGATAGCTGCGTTTACGATTTAGAAGCAGATATTTCCCCGTGCTTTTTGCCCTTTCGTCCATATGTCGGTATTGGGCTGAAAACGCCTGTTTTGATACTCTGCACAGAAAGTGTTTGCAGACTGCTGAATCCACACACGGGTTTAACTCTGCAAGTTGAGTGCACACATTCACAACCGTTCTGTTAGATAGCTGCGTTTTGAATTTAGAAGCAGCTATTTTCCTGTGCTTACTGCCCTTTCTTCCATATGCCGGGATTGGGCTGAAAACGCCTGTTTTGAGACTCTGCACAGAAAGGGTTTGCAGACTGCTGAATCCACACACGGGTTTAACTCTGGAAGTTGAGTGCACACATTGACAACCGTTCTGTTAGGTTGCTGCGTTTTGGATTTAGAAGCAGATATTTCCCTGTACTTACTGCCCTTTCTTCCGTATGCCGGTATTGGGCTGAAAACGCCTGTTTTGAGACTCTGCACAGAAAGTGTTTGCAGACTGCTGAATCCACACACGGGTTTAACTCTGCAAGTTGAGTGCACACATTGTCAACCGTTCTGTTAGATAGCTGCGTTTTCGATTTAGAAGCAGATATTTCCCTGTGCTTACTGCCCTTTCTTCCATATGCCGGTATTGGGCTAAAAACACTTGTTTTCAGACTCTGCACAGAAAGTGTTTGCAGACTGCTGAATCCACTCACGGGTTTAACTCTGGAAGTTGAGTGCACACATTTATATCCGTTCTCTTAGATAGCTGCGTTTTGGATTTAGAAGCAGATATTTCCCTGTGCTTACTGCCCTTTCTTCCATATGCCGGTATTGGGCTAAAAACACTTGTTTTCAGACTCTGCACAGAAAGTGTTTGCAGACTGCTGTATCCAAACACGGGTTTAACTCTGGAAGTTGAGTGCACACATTGACAACCGTTCTGTTAGACAGCTGCATTTTGGACTTAGAAGCAGATATTGCCCTGTGCTTACTGCCCTTTCTTCCATATGCCGGTTTTGGGCTGAAAGCGCCTGTTATGAGACTCTGCACAGAAAGTGTTTGCAGACTGCTGAATCCACTCACGGGTTTAACTCTGGAAGTTGAGTGCACACATTTATATCCGTTCTCTTAGATAGCTGCGTTATGGATTTAGAAGCAGATATTTCCCTTTGCCTACTGACCTTTCTTCCCTACGCCGGTATTGGGCTGAAAAGGCCTGTTTTGAGACTCTGCACAGAAAGTGTTTGCAGACTGCAGAGTCCACACACGGGTTTAACTCTGCATGTTGAGTGCACACATTGACAACCGTTTCTGTTAGATAGCTGCGTTTTGGATTTAGAAGCAGATATATCCCTGTGCTTACGGCCCTTTCTTCCATATGCCGGTATTGGGCTGAAAACGCCTGTTTTGAGACTCTGCACAGAAAGTGTTTGCAGACTGCTGAATCCACACACGGGTTTAACTCTTCAAGTTGAGTGCACACATTCACAACCGTTCTGTTAGATAGCTGCGTTTTGAATTTAGAAGCAGCTATTTTCCTGGGCTTACTGCCCTTTCTTCCATATGCCGGGATTGGGCTGAAAACGCCTGTTTTGAGACTCTGCACAGAAAGTGTTTGCAGACTGCTGAATCCACACACGGGTTTAACTCTGCATGTTGAGTGCACACATTGGCAACCGTTCTGTTAGATAGCTGCGTTTTGGATTTAGAAGCAGATATATCCCTGTGCTTACGGCCCTTTCTTACATATGCCAGTATTGGGCTGAAAACGCCTGTTTTGATACTCTGCACAGAAAGTGTTTGCAGACTGCTGAATCCACACACGGGTTTAACTCTGCAAGTTGAGTGCACACATTCACAACCGTTCTGTTAGATAGCTGCGTTTTGAATTTAGAAGCAGCTATTTTCCTGTGCTTACTGCCCTTTCTTCCATATGCCGGGATTGGGCTGAAAACGCCTGTTTTGAGACTCTGCACAGAAAGGGTTTGCAGACTGCTGAATCCACACACGGGTTTAACTCTGGAAGTTGAGTGCACACATTGACAACCGTTCTGTTAGGTAGCTGCGTTTTGGATTTAGAAGTAGATATTTCCCTGTACTTACTGCCCTTTCTTCTGTATGCCGGTATTGGGCTGAAAACGCCTGTTTTGAGACTCTGCACAGAAAGTGTTTGCAGACTGCTGAATCCACACACGGGTTTAACTCTGCAAGTTGAGTGCACACATTGTCAACCGTTCTGTTAGATAGCTGCGTTTTCGATTTAGAAGCAGATATTTCCCTGTGCTTACTGCCCTTTCTTCCATATGCCGGTATTGGGCTAAAAACACTTGTTTTCAGACTCTGCACAGAAAGTGTTTGCAGACTGCTGTATCCACACACGGGTTTAACTCTGCAAGTTGAGTGCACACATTGACAACCGTTCTGTTAGACAGCTGCATTTTGGACTTAGAAGGAGATATTGCCCTGTGCTTACTGCCCTTTCTTCCATATGCCGGTTTTGGGCTGAAAACGCCTGTTATGAGACTCTGCACAGAAAGTGTTTGCAGACTGCTGAATCCACACACGGGTTTAACTCTGGAAGTTGAGTGCACACATTGACAACAGTTCTGTTAGATAGCTGCGTTTTGGATTTAGAAGCACATATTTCCCTGTGCTTACTGCCCTTTCTTCCATATGCCAGTATTGGGCTGAAAACGCCTGTTTTGGGACTCTGCACAGAAAGTGTTTGCAGACTGCTGAATCCACACACAGGTTTTATTCTGGAAGTTGAGTGCAGCCATAGACAACCATTCTGTTAGATAGCTGCGTTTTGGATTTAGAAGCAGATATTTCCCTTTGCCTACTGACCTTTCCTCCCTATGCCGGTATTGGGCTGAAAACGCCTGTTTTGAGACTCTGCACAGAAAGTGTTTGCAGACTGCTGAATCCACACACGGGTTTAACTCTGCATGTTGAGTGCACACATTGACAACCGTTCTGTTAGATAGCTGCACTTTGGATTTAGAAGCAGATATTTCCCTTTGCCTACTGCCATTTCTTCCATATGCCGGTATTGGGCTGAAAACGCCTGTTTTGAGACTCTGCACAGAAAGTGTTTGCAGACTGCTGAATCCACACACGGGTTTAACACTGGAATTTGAGTGCACACATTGACAACCGCTCTGTTAGATGGCTGCATTTTCGATTTAGAAGCATATATTTAACTGTGCTTACTGCCGTTTCTTCCATATGCCGGTATTGGGCTGAAAACGCCTGTTTTGAGACTCTGCACAGAAAGTATTTGCAGACAGCTGAATCAACAAACGGGTTTAACTCTGGAAGTTGAGTGCACACATTGAAAACCGTTCTGTTAGATAGCTGCGTTTTGGATTTAGAAGCAGATATTTCCCCGTGCTTAATGCCCTTTTTTCCATATGTCGGTATTGGGCTGAAAACGAATGTTTTGAGACTCTGCAGAGAATGTGTTTGCTGACTGCTGAATCCACACACGGGTTTACCTCTGGAAGTTGAGTGCACACATTGACAACCGTTCTGTTAGATAGCTGCGTTTTGGATTTAGAAGCAGATATTTCCCCGTGCTTATTGCCCTTTCTTCCATATGTCGGTATTGGGCTGAAAACGCCTGTTTTGAGACTCTGCACAGAAAGTGTTTGCAGACTGCTGAATCCACACACGGGTTTAACTCTGCAAGTTGAGTGCACACATTGTCAACCGTTCTGTTAGATAGCTGCGTTTTCGATTTAGAAGCAGATATTTCCCTGTGCTTACTGCCCTTTCTTCCATATGCCGGTATTGGGCTGAAAACGCCTGTTTTGAGACTCTGCACAGAAAGTGTTTTCAGACTGCTGAATCCACACACGGGTTTAACTCTGCAAGTTGAGTGCACACATTGACAACCGTTCTGTTAGACAGCTGCGTTTTGGACTTAGAAGCAGATATTGCCCTGTGCTTACTGTCCTTTCTTCCATATGCCGGTATTGGGCTGAAAACGCCTGTTATGAGACTCTGCACAGAAAGTGTTTGCAGACTGCTGAATCCACACACGGGTTTAACTCTGGAAGTTGAGTGCACACATTCACAATCGTTCTGTTAGATAGCTGCGTTTTGGATTTAGAAGCAGATTTTTCCCTATGCTTACTGCCCTTTCTTCCATATGCCGGTATTGGGCTGAAAACGCCTGTTTTGAGACTCTGCACAGAAAGTGTTTGCAGACTGCTGAATCCACACACGGGTTTAACTCTGCAAGTTGAGTGCACACATTGACAACCCTTCTGTTAGACAGCTGCGTTTTGGACTTAGAAGCAGATATTGCCCAGTGCTTACTGTCCTTTCTTCCATATGCCGGTATTGGGCTGAAAACGCCTGTTATGAGACTCTGCACAGAAAGTGTTTGCAGACTGCTGAATCCACACACGGGTTTAACTCTGGAAGTTGAGTGCACACATTCACAATCGTTCTGTTAGATAGCTGCGTTTTGGATTTAGAAGCAGATATTTCCCTGTGCTTACTGCCCTTTCATCCATATGCCGGTATTGGGCTGAAAACGCCTGTTTTGAGACTCTGCACAGAAAGTGTTTGCAGACTGCTGAATCCACACACGGCTTTAACTCTGCAAGTTGAGTGCACACATTGACAACCGTTGTGTTAGATAGCTGCGTTTGGATTTAGAAGCAGATATTTCCCTGTGCTTACTGCCCTTTCTTCCATATGCCGGTATTGGTCTGAAAACGCCTGTTTTGAGACTCTGCACAGAAAGTGTTTGCAGACTACTGAATCCACACACGGGTTTAACTCTGCAAGTTGAGTGCACACATTGACAACCGTTCTGTTAGATAGCTGCGTTTTCGATTTAGAAACAGATATTTCCCTGTGCTTACTGCCCTTTCTTCCATATGCCGGTATTATGCTGAAAACGCCTGTTTTGAGACTCTGCACAGAAAGTGTTTGCAGACTGCTGAATCCACACACGGGTTTAACTCTCGAAGTTGAGTGCACACATTGACAACCGTTCTGTTAGACAGCTGCGTTTTGGACTTAGAAGCAGATATTGCCCTGTGCTTACTGTCCTTTCTTCCATATTCCGGTATTGGGCTGAAAACGCCTGTTATGAGACTCTGCACAGAAAGTGTTGGCAGACTGCTGAATCCACACACGGGTTTAACTCTGGAAGTTGAGTGCACACATTCACAATCGTTCTGTTAGATAGCTGCGTTTTGGATTTAGAAGCAGATTTTTCCCTATGCTTACTGCCCTTTCTTCCATATGCCGGTATTGGGCTGAAAACGCCTGTTTTGAGACTCTGCACAGAAAGTGTTTGCAGACTGCTGAATCCACACACGGGTTTAACTCTGCAAGTTGAGTGCACACATTGACAACCGTTCTGTTAGACAGCTGCGTTTTGGACTTAGAAGCAGATATTGCCCAGTGCTTACTGTCCTTTCTTCCTTATGCCGGTATTGGGCTGAAAACGCCTGTTATGAGACTCTGCACAGAAAGTGTTTGCAGACTGCTGAATCCACACACGGGTTTAACTCTGGAAGTTGAGTGCACACATTCACAATCGTTCTGTTAGATAGCTGCGTTTTGGATTTAGAAGCAGATATTTCCCTGTGCTTACTGCCCTTTCTTCCATATGCCGGTATTGGGCTGAAAACGCCTGTTTTGAGACTCTGCACAGAAAGTGTTTGCAGACTGCTGAATCCACACACGGCTTTAACTCTGCAAGTTGAGTGCACACATTGACAACCGTTGTGTTAGATAGCTGCGTTTGGATTTAGAAGCAGATATTTCCCTGTGCTTACTGCCCTTTCTTCCATATGCCGGTATTGGTCTGAAAAGGACTGTTTTGAGACTCTGCACAGAAAGTGTTTGCAGACTACTGAATCCACACACGGGTTTAACTCTGCAAGTTGAGTGCACACATTGACAACCGTTCTGTTAGATAGCTGCGTTTTGGATTTAGAAGCAGATATTTCCCTGTGCTTACTGCCCTTTCTTCCGTATGCCGGTATTGGGCTGAAAACGCCTGTTTTGAGACTCTGCACAGAAAGTGTTTGCAGACTGCTGAATCCACACACGGGTTTAACTCTGTAAGTTGAGTGCACACATTGACAACCGTTCTGTTAGATACCTGCGTTTTGGATTTAGAAGCAGATATTTCCATGTGCTTACTGTCCTTTCTTCCATATGCCAGTATTGGGCTGAAAACGCCTGTTTTTGAGACTCTACACAGAAAGTGTTTGCAGACTGGTGAATCCACACACGGGTTTAGCTCTGGAAGCTGAGTGCGCACATTGACAACCGTTCTGTTAGATAGCTGCGTTTTGGATTTAGAAGCACATATTTACCTGTGCTTACTGCCCTTTCTTCCATATGCCGGTATTGGGCTGAAAACGCCTGTTTTGAGACTCTGCACAGAAAGTGTTTGCAGACTGCTGAATCCACACACGGGTTTAACTCTGGAAGTTGAGTGCACACATTGACAACCGTTCTGTTAGGTAGCTGCGTTTTGGATTTAGAAGCAGATATTTCCCCGTGCTTATTGCCCTTTCTTCCATATGTCGGTATTGGGCTAAAAACGCCTGTTTTGAGACTCTGCACAGAAAGTGTTTGCAGACTGCTGAATCCACACACGGGTTTAACTCTGCAAGTTGAGTGCACACATTGTCAACCGTTCTGTTAGATAGCTGCGTTTTCGATTTAGTAGCAGATATTTCCCTGTGCTTACTGCCCTTTCTTCCATATGCCGGTATTGGGCTGAAAACGCCTGTTTTGAGACTCTGCACAGAAAGTGTTTGCAGACTGCTGAATCCACACACGGGTTTAACTCTGCAAGTTGAGTGCACACATTGACAACCGTTCTGTTAGACAGCTGCGTTTTGGACTTAGAAGCAGATATTGCCCTGTGCTTACTGTCCTTTCTTCCATATGCCGGTATTGGGCTGAAAACGCCTGTTATGAGACTCTGCACAGAAAGAGTTTGCAGACTGCTGAATCCACACACGGGTTTAACTCTGGAAGTTGAGTGCACACATTCACAATCGTTCTGTTAGATAGCTGCGTTTTGGATTTAGAAGCAGATTTTTCCCTATGCTTACTGCCCTTTCTTCCATATGCCGGTATTGGGCTGAAAACGCCTGTTTTGAGACTCTGCACAGAAAGTGTTTGCAGACTGCTGAATCCACACACGGGTTTAACACTGGAATTTGAGTGCACACATTGACAACCGCTCTGTTAGATGGCTGCATTTTCGATTTAGAAGCATATATTTAACTGTGCTTACTGCCGTTTCTTCCATATGCCGGTATTGGGCTGAAAACGCCTGTTTTGAGACTCTGCACAGAAAGTATTTGCAGACAGCTGAATCCACAAACGGGTTTAACTCTGGAAGTTGAGTGCACACATTGAAAACCGTTCTGTTAGATAGCTGCGTTTTGGATTTAGAAGCAGATATTTCCCCGTGCTTAATGCCCTTTTTTCCATATGTCGGTACTGGGCTGAAAACGAATGTTTTGAGACTCTGCAGAGAAAGTGTTTGCTGACTGCTGAATCTACACACGGGTTTACCTCTGGAAGTTGAGTGCACACATTGACAACCGTTCTGTTAGATAGCTGCGTTTTGGATTTAGAAGCAGATATTTCCCCGTGTTTATTGCCCTTTCTTCCATATGTCGGTATTGGGCTGAAAACGCCTGTTTTGAGACTCTGCACAGAAAGTGTTTGCAGACTGCTGAATCCACACACGGGTTTAACTCTGCAAGATGAGTGCATACATTGTCAACCGTTCTGTTAGCTAGCTGCGTTTTGGATTTAGAAGCAGATATATCCCGGTGCTTACGGCCCTTTCTTCCATAGGCCGGTATTGGGCTGAAAACGCCTGTTTTGAGACTCTGCACAGAAAGTGTTTGCAGACTGCTGAATCCACACACGGGTTTAACTCTGCAAGTTGAGTGCACACATTCACAACCGTTCTGTTAGATAGCTGCGTTTCGGATTTAGAAGCAGCTATTTCCCTGTGCTTACTGCCCTTTCTTCCATATGCCGGTATTGGGCTGAAAACGCCTGTTTTGAGACTCTGCACAGAAAGGGTTTGCAGACTGCTGAATCCACACACGGGTTTAACTCTGGAAGTTGAGTGCACACATTGACAACCGTTCTGTTAGGTAGCTGCGTTTTGGATTTAGAAGCAGATATTTCCCTTTGCCTACTGACCTTTCTTCCCTATGCCGGTATTGGGCTGAAAACGCCTGTTTTGAGACTCTGCACAGAAAGTGTTTGCAGACTGCTGAATCCACACACGGGTTTAACTCTGAATGTTGAGTGCACACAATGACAACCGTTCTGTTAGATAGCTGCGTTTTGGATATAGAAGCAGATATATCCCGGTGCTTAGGGCCCTTTCTTCCATATGTCGGTATTGGGCTGAAAACGCCTGTTTTGAGACTCTGCACAGAAAGGGTTTGCAGACTGCTGAATCCACACACGGGTTTAACTCTGGAAGTTGAGTGCACACATTGACAACCGTTCTGTTAGGTAGCTGCGTTTTGGATTTAGAAGCAGATATTTCCCTGTGCTTACTGCGGTTTCTTCCCTATGCCGGTAATTGGCTGAAAACGCCTGTTTTGTGACTCTGCAGAGAAAGTGTCTGCAAACTGCTGAATCCACACACGGGTTTAACTCTGGAAGTTGAGTGCACACATTGACAACCGTTCTGTTAGATAGCTGCGTTTTGAATTTAGAAGCAGCTATTTCCCTGTGCTTACTGCCCTTTCTTCCATATGCCGGTATTGGGCTGAAAACACCTGTTTTGAGACTCTGCACAGAAAGGGTTTGCAGACTGCTGAATCCACACACGGGTTTAACTCTGGAAGTTGAGTGCACACATTGACAACCGTTCTGTTAGGTAGCTGCGTTTTGGATTTAGAAGCAGATATTTCCCTGTCCTTACTGCCCTTTCTTCCATATGCCGGTATTGAGCTGAAAACGACTGTTTTGGGACTCTGCACAGAAATTGTTTGCAGACTGCCCATCCACACACGGGTTTTACTCTGGAAGTTGAGTGCACCCTTAGACAACCGTTCTGTTAGACAGCTGCGTTTTGGATTTAGAAGCAGATATTTCCCTTTGCCTACTGCCATTTTTTCCATATGCCGGTATTGGGCTGAAAACGCCTGTTTTGAGACTCTGCACAGAAAGTGTTTGCAGACTGCTGAATCCACACACGGGTTTAACACTGGAATTTGAGGGCACACAATGACAACCGCTCTGTTAGATGGCTGCATTTTGGATTTAGAAGCATATATTTAACTGTGCTTACCGCCCTTTCTTCCATATGCCGGTATTGGGCTGAAAACGCCTGTTTTGAGACTCTGCACAGAAAGTATTTGCAGACTGCTGAATCCACACACGGGTTTAACTCTGGAAGTTGAGTGCACACATTGACAACCGTTCTGTTAGATAGCTGCGTTTTGGATTTAGAAGCAGATATTTCCCTGTGCTTACTGCCCTTTCTTCCATATGCCGGTGTTGGGCTGAAAATGCTTGTTTTGAGACTCTGCACAGAAAGTGTTTGCAGATTGCTGAATCCACACACGGGTTTAACTCTGGAAGTTGCGTGCACACATTGACAACCGTTCTGTTAGATAGCTGCGTTTTGGATTTAGAAGTAGATATTTCCATTTGAATACTGCCCTTTCTTCCATATGCCGGTATTGGGCTGAAAAGACTTGTTTTGAGACTCTGTACAGAAAGTGTTTGCAGACTGCTGAATCCACACACGGGTTTAACTCTGCATGTTCAGTGCACACATTGACAACCGTTCTGTTAGATACCTGCGTTTTGGATTTAGAAGCAGATATATGCCTGTGCTTACGGCCCTTTCTTCCATATGCCGGTATTGGGCTGAAAACGCCTGTTTTCAGACTCTGCACAGAAAGTGTTTGCAGACTGCTGAATCCACACACAGGTTTAACTCTGCAAGTTGAGTGCACACATTCACAACCGTTCTGTTAGATAGCTGCGTTTTGGATTTAGAAGCAGCTATTTCCCTGTGCTTACTGCCCTTTTTTCAATATGCCAGTATTGGGCTAAAAACGCCTGTTTTGAGACTCTGCACAGAAAGGGTTTGCAGACTGCTGAATCCACACACGGGTTTAACCCTGGAAGTTGAGTGCACACATTGACAACCGTTCTGTTAGGTAGCTGCCTTTTGGAATTGGAAGCAGATATTTCCCTGTACTTACTGCCCTTTCTTTCATATGCCGGTATTGGGCTGAAAACGACTGTTTTGAGACTCTGCACAGAAATTGTTTGCAGACTTCACATCCACACACGGGTTTTACTCTGGAAGTTGAGTGCACCCTTAGACAACCGTTCTGTTAGATAGCTGCATTTTGGATTTAGAAGCAGATATTTCCATTTGCCTACTGCCATTTTTTCCATATGCCGGTATTGGGCTTAAAACGCCTGTTTTGAGACTCTGCACATAAAGTGTTTGCAGACTGCTGAATCCACACACGGGTTTTACTCTGGAAGTTGAGTGCACACATTGACAACCGTTCTGTTAGATAGCTACGTTTTGGATTTAGAAGCAGATATTTCCTTTTGCCTACTGACCTTTCTTCCCTATGCCGGTATTGGGCTGAAAACGCCTGTTTTGAGACTCTGCACAGAAAGTGTTTGCAGACTGCTGAATCCACACACGGGTTTAACTCTGCATGTTGAGTGCACAAATTGACAACCGTTCTGTTAGATAGCTGCGTTTTGGATTTAGAAGCAGATATATCCCTGTGCTTACGGCCCTTTCTTCCATATGCCGGTATTGGGCTGAAAACACCTGTTTTGAGACTCTGCACAGAAAGTGTTTGCAGACTGCTGAATCCACACACGGGTTTAACTCTGCAAGTTGAGTGCACACATTGACAACCGTTCTGTTAGATAGCTGCGTTTTGGATTTAGAAGCAGATATTTCCCTGTGCTTACTGCCCTTTCTTCCATATGCCGGTGTTGGGCTGAAAACGCCTGTTTTGAGACTCTGCACAGAAAGTGTTTGCAGACTGCTGAATGCACACACGGGTTTAACTCTGTAGGTTGAATGCACACATTGTCAACCGTTCTGTTAGATAGCTGCGTTTTGGATTTAGAAGCAGATATTTCCCTGTGCTTACTGCCCTTTCTTCCATATGCCAGTATTGGGCTGAAAACGCCTGTTTTTGAGACTCTGCACAGAAAGTGTTTGCAGACTGGTGAATCCACACACGGGTTTAACTCTGCAAGTTGAGTGCACACATTCACAACCGTTCTGTTAGATAGCTGCGTTTTGGATTTAGAAGCAGCTATTTCCCTGTGCTTACTGCGCTTTCTTCCATATGCCGGTATTGGGCTGAAAACGCCTGTTTTGAGACTGCATAGAAAGGGTTTGCAGACTGCTGAATCCACACACGGGTTTAACTCTGGAAGTTGAGTGCACACATTGACAACCGTTCTGTTAGGTAGCTGCGTTTTGGATTTAGAAGCAGATATTTTCCTGTACTTACTGCCCTTTCTTCCATATGCCGGTATTGGGCTGAAAACGACTGTTTTGGGACTCTGCACAGAAATTATTTGCAGACTGCACATCCACACACGGGTTTTCTTCTGGAAATTGAGTGCACCCTTAGACAACCGATCTGTTAGATAGCTGCATTTTGGATTTAGAAGCAGATATTTCCCTTTGCCTACTGCCATTTCTTCCATATGCCGGTATTGGGCTGAAAACGCCTGTTTTGAGACTCTGCACAGAAAGTGTTTGCAGACTGCTGAATCCACACACGGGTTTAACACTGGAATTTGAGTGCACACATTGACATCCGCTCTGTTAGATGGCTGCATTTTGGATTTAGAAGCATATATTTAACTGTGCTTACTGCCGTTTCTTCCATATGCCGGTATTGGGCTGAAAACGCCTGTTTTGAGACTCTGCACAGAAAGTATTTGCAGACTGCTGAATCCACACACGGGTTTATCTCTGGAAGTTGAGTGCACACATTGAAAACCGTTCTGTTAGACAGCTGCGTTTTGGATTTAGAAGCAGATATTTCCCCGTGCTTAATGCCCTTTCTTCCATATGTCGGTATTGGGCTGAAAACGCCTGTTTTGAGACTCTGCACAGAAAGTGTTTGCTGACTGCTGAATCCACACACGGATTTACCTCTGGAAGTTGAGTGCACACATTGACAACCGTTCTGTTAGATAGCTGCGTTTTGGATTTAGAAGCAGATATTTCCCCGTGCTTATTGCCCTTTCTTCCATATGTCGGTATTGGGCTGAAAACGCCTGTTTTGAGACTCTGCACAGAAAGTGTTTGCAGACTGCTGAATCCACTCACGGGTTTAACTCTGGAAGTTGAGTGCACACATTGACAACCGTTCTGTTAGATAGCTGCGTTTACGATTTAGAAGCAGATATTTCCCCGTGCTTTTTGCCCTTTCGTCCATATGTCGGTATTGGGCTGAAAACGCCTGTTTTGATACTCTGCACAGAAAGTGTTTGCAGACTGCTGAATCCACACACGGGTTTAACTCTGCAAGTTGAGTGCACACATTCACAACCGTTCTGTTAGATAGCTGCGTTTTGAATTTAGAAGCAGCTATTTTCCTGTGCTTACTGCCCTTTCTTCCATATGCCGGGATTGGGCTGAAAACGCCTGTTTTGAGACTCTGCACAGAAAGGGTTTGCAGACTGCTGAATCCACACACGGGTTTAACTCTGGAAGTTGAGTGCACACATTGACAACCGTTCTGTTAGGTTGCTGCGTTTTGGATTTAGAAGCAGATATTTCCCTGTACTTACTGCCCTTTCTTCCATATGCCGGTGTTGGGCTGAAAACGCCTGTTTTGAGACTCTGCACAGAAAGTGTTTGCAGACTGCTGAATGCACACACGGGTTTAACTCTGTAGGTTGAATGCACACATTGTCAACCGTTCTGTTAGATAGCTGCGTTTTGGATTTAGAAGCAGATATTTCCCTGTGCTTACTGCCCTTTCTTCCATATGCCAGTATTGGGCTGAAAACGCCTGTTTTTGAGACTCTGCACAGAAAGTGTTTGCAGACTGGTGAATCCACACACGGGTTTAACTCTGCAAGTTGAGTGCACACATTCACAACCGTTCTGTTAGATAGCTGCGTTTTGGATTTAGAAGCAGCTATTTCCCTGTGCTTACTGCGCTTTCTTCCATATGCCGGTATTGGGCTGAAAACGCCTGTTTTGAGACTGCATAGAAAGGGTTTGCAGACTGCTGAATCCACACACGGGTTTAACTCTGGAAGTTGAGTGCACACATTGACAACCGTTCTGTTAGGTAGCTGCGTTTTGGATTTAGAAGCAGATATTTTCCTGTACTTACTGCCCTTTCTTCCATATGCCGGTATTGGGCTGAAAACGACTGTTTTGGGACTCTGCACAGAAATTATTTGCAGACTGCACATCCACACACGGGTTTTCTTCTGGAAATTGAGTGCACCCTTAGACAACCGATCTGTTAGATAGCTGCATTTTGGATTTAGAAGCAGATATTTCCCTTTGCCTACTGCCATTTCTTCCATATGCCGGTATTGGGCTGAAAACGCCTGTTTTGAGACTCTGCACAGAAAGTGTTTGCAGACTGCTGAATCCACACACGGGTTTAACACTGGAATTTGAGTGCACACATTGACATCCGCTCTGTTAGATGGCTGCATTTTGGATTTAGAAGCATATATTTAACTGTGCTTACTGCCGTTTCTTCCATATGCCGGTATTGGGCTGAAAACGCCTGTTTTGAGACTCTGCACAGAAAGTATTTGCAGACTGCTGAATCCACACACGGGTTTATCTCTGGAAGTTGAGTGCACACATTGAAAACCGTTCTGTTAGATAGCTGCGTTTTGGATTTAGAAGCAGATATTTCCCCGTGCTTAATGCCCTTTCTTCCATATGTCGGTATTGGGCTGAAAACGCCTGTTTTGAGACTCTGCACAGAAAGTGTTTGCTGACTGCTGAATCCACACACGGATTTACCTCTGGAAGTTGAGTGCACACATTGACAACCGTTCTGTTAGATAGCTGCGTTTTGGATTTAGAAGCAGATATTTCCCCGTGCTTATTGCCCTTTCTTCCATATGTCGGTATTGGGCTGAAAACGCCTGTTTTGAGACTCTGCACAGAAAGTGTTTGCAGACTGCTGAATCCACTCACGGGTTTAACTCTGGAAGTTGAGTGCACACATTGACAACCGTTCTGTTAGATAGCTGCGTTTACGATTTAGAAGCAGATATTTCCCCGTGCTTTTTGCCCTTTCGTCCATATGTCGGTATTGGGCTGAAAACGCCTGTTTTGATACTCTGCACAGAAAGTGTTTGCAGACTGCTGAATCCACACACGGGTTTAACTCTGCAAGTTGAGTGCACACATTCACAACCGTTCTGTTAGATAGCTGCGTTTTGAATTTAGAAGCAGCTATTTTCCTGTGCTTACTGCCCTTTCTTCCATATGCCGGGATTGGGCTGAAAACGCCTGTTTTGAGACTCTGCACAGAAAGGGTTTGCAGACTGCTGAATCCACACACGGGTTTAACTCTGGAAGTTGAGTGCACACATTGACAACCGTTCTGTTAGGTTGCTGCGTTTTGGATTTAGAAGCAGATATTTCCCTGTACTTACTGCCCTTTCTTCCGTATGCCGGTATTGGGCTGAAAACGCCTGTTTTGAGACTCTGCACAGAAAGTGTTTGCAGACTGCTGAATCCACACACGGGTTTAACTCTGCAAGTTGAGTGCACACATTGTCAACCGTTCTGTTAGATAGCTGCGTTTTCGATTTAGAAGCAGATATTTCCCTGTGCTTACTGCCCTTTCTTCCATATGCCGGTATTGGGCTAAAAACACTTGTTTTCAGACTCTGCACAGAAAGTGTTTGCAGACTGCTGTATCCACACACGGGTTTAACTCTGGAAGTTGAGTGCACACATTGACAACCGTTCTGTTAGACAGCTGCATTTTGGACTTAGAAGCAGATATTGCCCTGTGCTTACTGCCCTTTCTTCCATATGCCGGTTTTGGGCTGAAAGCGCCTGTTATGAGACTCTGCACAGAAAGTGTTTGCAGACTGCTGAATCCACTCACGGGTTTAACTCTGGAAGTTGAGTGCACACATTTATATCCGTTCTCTTAGATAGCTGCGTTTTGGATTTAGAAGCAGATATTTCCCTTTGCCTACTGACCTTTCTTCCCTACGCCGGTATTGGGCTGAAAACGCCTGTTTTGAGACTCTGCACAGAAAGTGTTTGCAGACTGCTGAATCCACACACGGGTTTAACTCTGCATGTTGAGTGCACACATTGACAACCGTTTCTGTTAGATAGCTGCGTTTTGGATTTAGAAGCAGATATATCCCTGTGCTTACGGCCCTTTCTTCCATATGCCGGTATTGGGCTGAAAACGACTGTTTTGGGTCTCCGCACAGAAATTGTTTGCAGACTGCACATCCACACACGGGTTTTACTCTGGAAGTTGAGTGCACCCTTAGACAACCGTTCTGTTAGATAGCTGCGTTTTGGATATAGAAGCAGATATTTCCCTTTGCCTACTGCCATTTCTTCCATATGCCGGTATTGGGCTGAAAACGCCTGTTTTGAGACTCTGCACAGAAAGTGTTTGCAGACTGCTGAATCCACACACGGGTTTAACACTGAAAATTGAGTGCACACATTGACAACCGCTCTGTTAGATGGCTGCATTTTGGATTTAGAAGCATATATTTAACTGTGCTTACTGCCCTTTCTTCCATATGCCGGTATTGGGCAGAAAACGCCTGTTTTGTGACTCTGCACAGAAAGTATTTGCAGACTGCTGAATCCACACATGGGTTTAACTCTGGAAGTTGAGTGCACACATTGAAAACCGTTCTGTTAGATAGCTGTGTTTTGGAATTAGAAGCAGATATTTCCCCGTGCTTAATGGCCTTTCTTCCATATGTCGGTATTGGGCTGAAAACGCCTGTTTTGAGACTCTGCACAGAAAGTGTTTGCTGACTGCTGAATCCACACACGGGTTTACCTCTGGAAGTTGAGTGCACACATTGACAACCGTTCTGATAGATAGCTGCGTTTTGGATTTAGAAGCAGATATTTCCCCGTGCTTATTGCCCTTTCTACCATATGTCGGTATTGGGCTGAAAACGCGTGTTTTGAGACTCTGCACAGAAAGTGTTTGCAGACTGCTGAATCCGCACACGGGTTTAACTCTGGAAGTTGAGTGCACACATTGACAACAGTTCTGTTAGATAGCTGCGTTTTGGATTTAGAAGCACATATTTCCCTGTGCTTACTGCCCTTTCTTCCATATGCCAGTATTGGCCTGAAAACTCCTGTTTTGGGACTCTGCACAGAAAGTGTTTGCAGACTGCTGAAACCACACACGGGTTTAACTCTGCAAGTTGAGTGCACACATTGACAACAGTTCTGTTAGATAGCTGTGTTTTCGATTTAGAAGCAGATATTTCCCTGTGCTTACTGCCCATTCTTCCATATGCCGGTATTGGGCTGAAAACACTTGTTTTCACACTCTGCACAGAAAGTGTTTGCAGACTGCTGAATCCACACACGGGTTTAACTCTGCAAGTTGAGTGCACACATTGACAACCGTTCTGTTAGACAGCTGCATTTTGGACTTAGAAGCAGATATTGCCCTGTGCTTACTGCCATTTCTTCCATATGCCGGTTTTGGGCTGAAAACGCCTGTTATGAGACTCTGCACAGAAAGTGTTTGCAGCCTGCTGAATCCACTCACGGGTTTAACTCCGGAAGTTGAGTGCACACATTTATATCCGTTCTCTTAGATAGCTGCGTTTTGGATTTAGAAGCAGATATTTCCCTTTGCCTACTGACCTTTCTTCCCTACGCCGGTATTGGGCTGAAAACGCCTGTTTTGAGACTCTGCACAGAAAGTGTTTGCAGACTGCTGAATCCACACACGGGTTTAACTCTGCATGTTGAGTGCACACATTGACAACCGTTTCCGTTAGATAGCTGCGTTTTGGATTTAGAAGCAGATATATCCCTGTGCTTACGGCCCTTTCTTCCATATGCCGGTATTGGGCTGAAAACGCCTGTTTTGATACTCTGCACAGAAAGTGTTTGCAGACTGCTGAATCCACACACGGGTTTAACTCTGCAAGTTGAGTGCACACATTCACAACCGTTCTGTTAGATAGCTGCGTTTTGAATTTAGAAGCAGCTATTTTCCTGTGCTTACTGCCCTTTCTTCCATATGCCGGTTTTGGGCTGAAAACGCCTGCTATGAGACTCTGCACAGAAAGTGTTTGCAGACTGCTGAATCCGCACACGGGTTTAACTCTGGAAGTTGAGTGCACACATTGACAACAGTTCTGTTAGATAGCTGCATTTTGGATTTAGAAGCACATATTTCCCTGTGCTTACTGCCCTTTCTTCTGTATGCCAGTATTGGCCTGAAAACTCCTGTTTTGGGACTCTGCACAGAAAGTGTTTGCAGACTGCTGAATCCACACACGGGTTTAACTCTGCAAGTTGAGTGCACACATTCACAACCGTTCTGTTAGATAGCTGCGTTTTGAATTTAGAAGCAGCTATTTTCCTGTGCTTACTGCCCTTTCTTCCATATGCCGGGATTGGGCTGAAAACGCCTGTTTTGAGACTCTGCTCAGAAAGGGTTTGCAGACTGCTGAATCCACACACGGGTTTAACTCTGGAAGTTGAGTGCACACATTGACAACCGTTCTGTTAGGTAGCTGCGTTTTGGATTTAGAAGCAGATATTTCCCTGTACTTACTGCCCTTTCTTCCGTATGCCGGTATTGGGCTGAAAACGCCTGTTTTGAGACTCTGCACAGAAAGCGTTTGCAGACTGCTGAATCCACACACGGGTTTAACTCTGGAAGTTGAGTGCACACATTGACAACCGTTCTGTTAGGTAGCTGCGTTTTGGATTTAGAAGCAGATATTTCCCTGTACTTACTGCCCTTTCTTCCATATGCCGGTATTGGGCTGAAAACGACAGTTTTGGGTCTCCGCACAGAAATTGTTTGCAGACTGCACATCCACACACGGGTTTTACTATGGAAGTTGAGTGCACCCTTAGACAACCGTTCTGTTAGATAGCTGCGTTTTGGATATAGAAGCAGATATTTCCCTTTGCCTACTGCCATTTCTTCCATATGCCGGTATTGGGCTGAAAACGCCTGTTTTGAGACTCTGCACAGAAAGTGTTTGCAGACTGCTGAATCCACACACGGGTTTAACACTGAAAATTGAGTGCACACATTGACAACCGCTCTGTTAGATGGCTGCATTTTGGATTTAGAAGCATATATTTAACTGTGCTTACTGCCCTTTCTTCCATATGCCGGTATTGGGCAGAAAACGCCTGTTTTGTGACTCTGCACAGAAAGTATTTGCAGACTGCTGAATCCACACACGGGTTTAACTCTGGAAGTTGAGTGCACACATTGAAAACCGTTCTGTTAGATAGCTGTGTTTTGGAATTAGAAGCAGATATTTCCCCGTGCTTAATGGCCTTTCTTCCATATGTCGGTATTGGGCTGAAAACGCCTGTTTTGAGACTCTGCACAGAAAGTGTTTGCTGACTGCTGAATCCACACACGGGTTTACCTCTGGAAGTTGAGTGCACACATTGACAACCGTTCTGATAGATAGCTGCGTTTTGGATTTAGAAGCAGATATTTCCCCGTGCTTATTGCCCTTTCTACCATATGTCGGTATTGGGCTGAAAACGCCTGTTTTGAGACTCTGCACAGAAAGTGTTTGCAGACTGCTGAATCCGCACACGGGTTTAACTCTGGAAGTTGAGTGCACACATTGACAACAGTTCTGTTAGATAGCTGCGTTTTGGATTTAGAAGCACATATTTCCCTGTGCTTACTGCCCTTTCTTCCATATGCCAGTATTGGCCTGAAAACTCCTGTTTTGGGACTCTGCACAGAAAGTGTTTGCAGACTGCTGAATCCACACACGGGTTTAACTCTGCAAGTTGAGTGCACACATTGACAACCGTTCTGTTAGATAGCTGTGTTTTCGATTTAGAAGCAGATATTTCCCTGTGCTTACTGCCCATTCTTCCATATGCCGGTATTGGGCTGAAAACACTTGTTTTCACACTCTGCACAGAAAGTGTTTGCAGACTGCTGAATCCACACACGGGTTTAACTCTGCAAGTTGAGTGCACACATTGACAACCGTTCTGTTAGACAGCTGCATTTTGGACTTAGAAGCAGATATTGCCCTGTGCTTACTGCCATTTCTTCCATATGCCGGTTTTGGGCTGAAAACGCCTGTTATGAGACTCTGCACAGAAAGTGTTTGCAGCCTGCTGAATCCACTCACGGGTTTAACTCTGGAAGTTGAGTGCACACATTTATATCCGTTCTCTTAGATAGCTGCGTTTTGGATTTAGAAGCAGATATTTCCCTTTGCCTACTGACCTTTCTTCCCTACGCCGGTATTGGGCTGAAAACGCCTGTTTTGAGACTCTGCACAGAAAGTGTTTGCAGACTGCTGAATCCACACACGGGTTTAACTCTGCATGTTGAGTGCACACATTGACAACCGTTTCTGTTAGATAGCTGCGTTTTGGATTTAGAAGCAGATATATCCCTGTGCTTACGGCCCTTTCTTCCATTTGCCGGTATTGGGCTGAAAACGCCTGTTTTGATACTCTGCACAGAAAGTGTTTGCAGACTGCTGAATCCACACACGGGTTTAACTCTGCAAGTTGAGTGCACACATTCACAACCGTTCTGTTAGATAGCTGCGTTTTGAATTTAGAAGCAGCTATTTTCCTGTGCTTACTGCCCTTTCTTCCATATGCCGGGATTGGGCTGAAAACGCCTGTTTTGAGACTCTGCACAGAAAGTGTTTGCAGACTGCTGAATCCACACACGGGTTTAACTCTGCATGTTGAGTGCACACATTGACAACCGTTCTGTTAGATAGCTGCGTTTTGGATTTAGAAGCAGATATATCCCTGTGCTTACGGCGCTTTCTTACATATGCCGGTATTGGGCTGAAAACGCCTGTTTTGATACTCTACCCAGAAAGTGTTTGCAGACTGCTGAATCCACACACGGGTTTAACTCTGCAAGTTGAGTGCACACATTCACAACCATTCTGTTAGATAGCTGCGTTTTGAATTTAGAAGCAGCTATTTTCCTGTGCTTACTGCCCTTTCTTCCATATGCCGGGATTGGGCTGAAAACGCCTGTTTTGAGACTCTGCACAGAAAGGGTTTGCAGACTGCTGAATCCACACACGGGTTTAACTCTGGAAGTTGAGTGCACACATTGACAACCGTTCTGTTAGGTTGCTGCGTTTTGGATTTAGAAGCAGATATTTCCCTGTACTTACTGCCCTTTCTTCCGTATGCCGGTATTGGGCTGAAAACGCCTGTTTTGAGACTCTGCACAGAAAGTGTTTGCAGACTGCTGAATCCACACACGGGTTTAACTCTGCAAGTTGAGTGCACACATTGTCAACCGTTCTGTTAGATAGCTGCGTTTTCGATTTAGAAGCAGATATTTCCCTGTGCTTACTGCCCTTTCTTCCATATGCCGGTATTGGGCTAAAAACACTTGTTTTCAGACTATGCACAGAAAGTGTTTGCAGACTGCTGTATCCACACACGGGTTTAACTCTGGAAGTTGAGTGCACACATTGACAACCGTTCTGTTAGACAGCTGCATTTTGGACTTAGAAGCAGATATTGCCCTGTGCTTACTGCCCTTTCTTCCATATGCCGGTTTTGGGCTGAAAACGCCTGTTATGAGACTCTGCACAGAAAGTGTTTGCAGACTGCTGAATCCACTCACGGGTTTAACTCTGGAAGTTGAGTGCACACATTTATATCCGTTCTCTTAGATAGCTGCGTTTTGGATTTAGAAGCAGATATTTCCCTTTGTCTACTGACCTTTCTTCCCTACGCCGGTATTGGGCTGAAAACGCCTGTTTTGAGACTCTGCACAGAAAGTGTTTGCAGACTGCTGAATCCACACACGCGTTTAACTCTGCATGTTGAGTGCACACATTGACAACCGTTTCTGTTATATAGCTGCGTTTTGGATTTAGAAGCAGATATATCCCTGTGCTTACGGCCCTTTCTTCCATATGCCGGTATTGGGCTGAAAACGCCTGTTTTGAGACTCTGCACAGAAAGTGTTTGCAGACTGCTGAATCCACACACGGGTTTAACTCTGCAAGTTGAGTGCACACATTCACAACCGTTCTGTTAGATAGCTGCGTTTTGAATTTAGAAGCAGCTATTTTCCTGTGCTTACTGCCCTTTCTTCCATATGCCGGGATTGGGCTGAAAACGCCTGTTTTGAGACTCTGCACAGAAAGTGTTTGCAGACTGCTGAATCCACACACGGGTTTAACTCTGCATGTTGAGTGCACACATTGACAACCGTTCTGTTAGATAGCTGTGTTTTGGATTTAGAAGCAGATATTTCCCTGTGCTTACGGCCCTTTCTACCATATGTCGGTATTGGGCTGAAAACGCCTGTTTTGATACTCTGCACAGAAAGTGTTTGCAGACTGCTGAATCCACACACGGGTTTAACTCTGCAAGTTGAGTGCACACATTCACAACCGTTCTGTTAGACAGCTGCATTTTGGACTTAGAAGTAGATATTGCCCTGTGCTTACTGCCCTTTCTTCCATATGCCGGTTTTGGGCTGAAAACGCCTGCTATGAGACTCTGCACAGAAAGTGTTTGCAGATTGCTGAATCCGCACACGGGTTTAACTCTGGAATTTGAGTGCACACATTGACAACAGTTCTGTTAGATAGCTGCGTTTTGGATTTAGAAGCACATATTTCCCTGTGCTTACTGCCCTTTCTTCCATATGCCAGTATTGGCCTGAAAACTCCTGTTTTGGGACTCTGCACAGAAAGTGTTTGCAGACTGCTGAATCCACACACGGGTTTAACTCTGCAAGTTGAGTGCACACATTGACAACCGTTCTGTTAGATAGCTGCGTTTTCGATTTAGAAGCAGATATTTCCCTGTGCTTACTGCCCATTCTTCCATATGCCGGTATTGGGCTGAAAACACTTGTTTTCACACTCTGCACAGAAAGTGTTTGCAGACTGCTGAATCCACACACGGGTTTAACTCTGGAAGTTGAGTGCACACATTGACAACCGTTCTGTTAGACAGCTGCATTTTGGACTTAGAAGCAGATATTGCCCTGTGCTTACTGCCCTTTCTTCCATATGCCGGTTTTGGGCTGAAAGCGCCTGTTATGAGACTCTGCACAGAAAGTGTTTGCAGACTGCTGAATCCACTCACGGGTTTAACTCTGGAAGTTGAGTGCACACATTTATATCCGTTCTCTTAGATAGCTGCGTTTTGGATTTAGAAGCAGATATTTCCCTTTGCCTACTGACCTTTCTTCCCTACGCCGGTATTGGGCTGAAAACGCCTGTTTTGAGACTCTGCACAGAAAGTGTTTGCAGACTGCTGAATCCACACACGGGTTTAACTCTGCATGTTGAGTGCACACATTGACAACCGTTTCTGTTAGATAGCTGCGTTTTGGATTTAGAAGCAGATATATCCCTGTGCTTACGGCCCTTTCTTCCATATGCCGGTATTGGGCTGAAAACGCCTGTTTTGAGACTCTGCACAGAAAGTGTTTGCAGACTGCTGAATCCACACACGGGTTTAACTCTGCAAGTTGAGTGCACACATTCACAACCGTTCTGTTAGATAGCTGCGTTTTGAATTTAGAAGCAGCTATTTTCCTGTGCTTACTGCCCTTTCTTCCATATGCCGGGATTGGGCTGAAAACGCCTGTTTTGAGACTCTGCACAGAAAGGGTTTGCAGACTGCTGAATCCACACACGGGTTTAACTCTGGAAGTTGAGTGCACACATTGACAACCGTTCTGTTAGGTAGCTGCGTTTTGTATTTAGAAGCAGATATTTCCCTGTACTTACTGCCCTTTCTTCCGTATGCCGGTATTGGGCTGAAAACGCCTGTTTTGAGACTCTGCACAGAAAGTGTTTGCAGACTGCTGAATCCACAAACGGGTTTAACTCTGCAAGTTGAGTGCACACATTGTCAACCGTTCTGTTAGATAGCTGCGTTTTCGATTTAGAAGCAGATATTTCCCTGTGCTTACTGCCCTTTCTTCCATATGCCGGTATTGGGCTAAAAACACTTGTTTTCAGACTCTGCACAGAAAGTGTTTGCAGACTGCTGTATCCACACACGGGTTTAACTCTGCAAGTTGAGTGCACACATTGACAACCGTTCTGTTAGACAGCTGCATTTTGGACTTAGAAGGAGATATTGCCCTGTGCTTACTGCCCTTTCTTCCATATGCCGGTTTTGGGCTGAAAACGCCTGTTATGAGACTCTGCACAGAAAGTGTTTGCAGACTGCTGAATCCACACACGGGTTTAACTCTGGAAGTTGAGTGCACACATTGACAACAGTTCTGTTAGATAGCTGCGTTTTGGATTTAGAAGCACATATTTCCCTGTGCTTACTGCCCTTTCTTCCATATGCCAGTATTGGGCTGAAAACGCCTGTTTTGGGACTCTGCACAGAAAGTGTTTGCAGACTGCTGAATCCACACACAGGTTTTATTCTGGAAGTTGAGTGCAGCCATAGACAACCATTCTGTTAGATAGCTGCGTTTTGGATTTAGAAGCAGATATTTCCCTTTTCCTACTGACCTTTCTTCCCTATGCCGGTATTGGTCTGAAAACGCCTGTTTTGAGACTCTGCACAGAAAGTGTTTGCAGACTGCTGAATCCACACACGGGTTTAACTCTGCATGTTGAGTGCACACATTGACAACCGTTCTGTTAGATAGCTTCGTTTTGGATTTAGAAGCAGATATATCCCTGTACTTACTGCCCTTTCTTCCATATGCCGGTATTGGGCTAAAAACGCCTGTTTTGAGACTCTGCACAGAAAGGGTTTGCAGACTGCTGAATCTACACACGGGTTTACCTCTGGAAGTTGAGTGCACGCATTGACAACCGTTCTGTTAGGTAGCTGCGTTTTGGATTTAGAAGCAGATATTTCCCTGTACTTACTGCCCTTTCTTCCATATGCCGGTATTGGGCTGAAAACGACTGTTTTGGGACTCTGCAGAGAAATTGTTTGCAGACTGCACATCCACACACGGGTTTTACTCTGGAAGTTGAGTGCACACATTGACAACCGTTCTGTTAGATAGCTGCATTTTGGATTTAGAAGCAGATATTTCCCTTTGCCTACTGCCATTTCTTCCATATGCCGGTATTGGGCTGAAAACGCCTGTTTTGAGACTCTGCACAGAAAGTGTTTGCAGACTGCTGAATCCACACACGGATTTAACACTGGAATTTGAGTGCACACATTGACAACCGCTCTGTTAGATGGCTGCATTTTGGATTTAGAAGCATATATTTAACTGTGCTTACTGCCCTTTCTTCCATATGCCGGTATTGGGCTGAAAACGCCTGTTTTGAGACTCTGCACAGAAAGTATTTGCAGACAGCTGAATCCACAAACGGGTTTAACTCTGGAAGTTGAGTGCACACATTGAAAACCGTTCTGTTAGATAGCTGCGTTTTGGATTTAGAAGCAGATATTTCCCCGTGCTTAATGCCCTTTTTTCCATATGTCGGTATTGGGCTGAAAACGAATGTTTTGAGACTCTGCAGAGAAAGTGTTTGCTGACTGCTGAATCCACACCCGGGTTTACCTCTGGAAGTTGAGTGCACACATTGACAACCGTTCTGTTAGATAGCTGCGTTTTGGATTTAGAAGCAGATATTTCCCCGTGCTTATTGCCCTTTCTTCCATATGTCGGTATTGGGCTGAAAACGCCTGTTTTGAGACTCTGCACAGAAAGTGTTTGCAGACTGCTGAATCCACTCACGGGTTTAACTCTGGAAGTTGAGTGCACACACTGACAACCCTTCTGTTAGATAGCTGCGTTTAGGATTTAGAAGCAGATATTTCCCCGTGCTTTTTGCCCTTTCTTCAATATGTCGGTATTGAGCTGAAAACGCTTGTTTTGAGATTCTGCACAGAAAGTGTTTGCAGACTGCTGAATCCACACACGGGTTTAGCTCTGGAAGTTGAGTGCGCACATTGACAACCGTTGTGTTAGATAGCTGTGTTTTAGATTTAGAAGCAGATATTTCCCTGTGCTTACTGCCCTTTCTTCCGTATGCCGGTATTGGGCTGAAAACGCCTGTTTTGAGACTCTGCACAGAAAGTGTTTGCAGACTGCTGAATCCACACACGGGTTTAACTCTGCAAGATGAGTGCACACATTGTCAACCGTTCTGTTAGATAGCTGCGTTTTCGATTTAGAAGCAGATATTTCCCTTTGCCTACTGCCCTTTCTTCCATATGCCGGTATTGGGCTGAAAACACTTGTTTTCAGACTCTGCACAGAAAGTGTTTGCAGACTGCTGAATCCACACACGTGTTTAACTCTGCAAGTTGAGTGCACACATTGACAACCGTTCTGTTAGACAGCTGCATTTTGGACTTAGAAGCAGATATTGCCCTGTGCTTACTGCCCTTTCTTCCATATGCCGGTTTTGGGCTGAAAACGCCTGTTATGAGACTCTGCACAGAAAGTGTTTGCAGACTGCTGAATCCACACACGGGTTTAACTCTGGACGTTGAGTGTACACATTGACATCCGTTCTCTTAGATAGCTGCGTTTTGGATTTAGAAGCAGATATATCCCGGTGCTTACGGCCCTTTCTTCCATATGCCGGTATTGGGCTGAAAACGCCTGTTTTGAGACTCTGCACAGAAAGTGTTTGCAGACTGCTGAATCCACACACGGGTTTAACTCTGCAAGTTGAGTGCACACATTCACAACCGTTCTGTTAGATAGCTGCGTTTCGGATTTAGAAGCAGCTATTTCCCTGTGCTTACTGCCCTTTCTTCCATATGCCGGTATTGGGCTGAAAACGCCTGTTTTGAGACTCTGCACAGAAAGGGTTTGCAGACTGCTGAATCCACACACGGGTTTAACTCTGGAAGTTGAGTGCACACATTGACAACCGTTCTGTTAGGTGGCTGCGTTTTGGATTTAGAAGCAGATATTTCCCTGTCCTTACTGCCTTTTCTTCCATATGCCGGTATTCAGCTGAAAACGACTGTTTTGGGACTCTGCACAGAAATTGTTTGCAGACTGCCCATCCACACACGGGTTTTACTCTGGAAGTTGAGTGCACCCTTAGACAACCGTTCTGTTAGATAGCTGCATTTTGGATTTAGAAGCAGATATTTCCATTTGCCTACTGCCATTTTTTCCATATGCCGGTATTGGGCTTAAAACGCCTGTTTTGAGACTCTGCACATAAAGTGTTTGCAGACTGCTGAATCCACACACGGGTTTTACTCTGGAAGTTGAGTGCACCCATAGACAACCGTTCTGTTAGATAGCTACCTTTTGGATTTAGAAGCAGATATTTCCTTTTGCCTACTGACCTTTCTTCCCTATGCCGGTATTGGGCTGAAAACGCCTGTTTTGAGACTCTGCACAGAAAGTGTTTGCAGACTGCTGAATCCACACACGGGTTTAACTCTGCATGTTGAGTGCACACATTGACAACCGTTCTGTTAGATAGCTGCGTTTTGGATTTAGAAGCAGATATATCCCTGTGCTTACGGCCCTTTCTTCCATATGCCGGTATTGGGCTGAAAACACCTGTTTTGAGACTCTGCCCAGAAAGTGGTTGCAGACTGCTGAATCCACACACGGGTTTAACTCTGCAAGTTGAGTGCACACATTCACAACCGTTTTGTTAGATAGCTGCATTTTGGATTTAGAAGCAGCTATTTCCCTGTGCTTACTACCCTTTCTTCCATATGCCGGTATTGGGCTGAAAACGCCTGTTTTGAGACTCTGCACAGAAAGTGTTTGCAGACTGCTGAATCCACACACGGGTTTAACTCTGCAAGTTGAGTGCACACATTGACAACCGTTCTGTTAGATAGCTGCGTTTTGGATTTAGAAGTAGATATTTCCCTGTGCTTACTGCCCTTTCTTCCATATGCCGGTGTTGGGCTGAAAACGCCTGTTTTGAGACTCTGCACAGAAAGTGTTTGCAGACTGCTGAATGCACACACGGGTTTAACTCTGTAAGTTGAATGCACACATTGACAACCGTTCTGTTAGATAGCTGCGTTTTGGATTTAGAAGAAGATATTTCCCTGTGCTTACTGCCCTTTCTTCCATATGCCAGTATTGGGCTGAAAACGCCTGTTTTTGAGACTCTGCACAGAAAGTGTTTGCAGACTGGTGAATCCACACACGGGTTTAACTCTGCAAGTTGAGTGCACACATTCACAACCGTTCTGTTAGATAGCTGCGTTTTGGATTTAGAAGCAGCTATTTCACTGTGCTTACTGCGCTTTCTTCCATATGCCGGTATTGGGCTGAAAACGCCTGTTTTGAGACTGCATAGAAAGGGTTTGCAGACTGCTGAATCCACACACGGGTTTAACTCTGTAAGTTGAATGCACACATTGACAACCGTTCTGTTAGATAGCTGCGTTTTGGATTTAGAAGCAGATATTTCCCCGTGCTTATTGCCCTTTCTTCCATATGTCGGTATTGGGCTGAAAACGCCTGTTTTGAGACTCTGCACAGAAAGTGTTTGCAGACTGCTGAATCCACTCACGGGTTTAACTCTGGAAGTTGAGTGCACACATTGACAACCGTTCTGTTAGATAGCTGCGTTTGCGATTTAGAAGCAGATATTTCCCCGTGCTTTTTGCCCTTTCGTCCATATGTCGGTATTGGGCTGAAAACGCCTGTTTTGAGACTCTGCACAGAAAGTGTTTGCAGACTGCTGAATCCACACACGGGTTTAACTCTGGAAGTTGAGTGTACACATTGACAACCGTTCTGTTAGATAGCTGCGTTTTGGATTTAGAAGCAGCTATTTCCCTGTGCTTACTACCCTTTCTTCCATATGCCGGTATTGGGCTGAAAACGACTGTTTTGGGACTCTGCACAGAAATTGTTTGCAGACTGCACATCCACACACGGGTTTTACTCTGGAAGTTGAGTGCACCCTTAGACAACCGTTCTGTTAGATAGCTGCATTTTGTATTTAGAAGCAGATATTTCCCTTTGCCTACTGCCATTTCTTCCATATGCCGGTATTGGGCTGAAAACGCCTGTTTTGAGACTCTGCACAGAAAGTGTTTACAGACTGCTGAATCCACACACGGATTTAACACTGGAATTTGAGTGCACACATTGACAACCGCTCTGTTAGATGGCTGCATTTTGGATTTAGAAGCATATATTTAACTGTGCTTACTGCACTTTCTTCCATATGCCGGTATTGGGCTGAAAACGCCTGTTTTGGGAATTGGCGCATAAAGTTTTTGCAGACTGATGAACACACACAGGGCTTTAACTCTGGAAGTTGAGTGCACACATTGACAACCGTTGTGTTAGATAGCTGCGTTTTGGATTTAGAAGCAGATATTTCCCTGTGCTTACTGCTGTTTCTTCCCTATGCCGGTAATGGGCTGAAAACGCCTGTTTTGGGACTCTGCAGAGAAAGTGTTTGCAGACTGCTGAATCCACTCACGGGTTTAACTCTGGAAGTTGAGTGCACACATTGACAACCGTTCTGTTAGATAGCTGCGTTAAGGAATTAGAAGCAGATATTTCCCCGTGCTTTTTGCCCTTTCTTCCATATGTCAGTATTGGGCTGAAAACGCCTGTTTTGAGACTCTGCACAGAAAGTGTTTGCAGACAGCTGAATCCACACACGGGTTGAACTCTGCAAGTTGAGTGCACACATTGTCAACCGTTCTGTTAGATACCTGCGTTTTCGATTAAGAAGCAGATATTTCCCTGTGTTTACTGCCCTTTCTTCCATATGTCAGTATTGGGCTGAAAACGCCTGTTTTGAGACTCTGCACAGAAAGTGTTTGCAGACAGCTGAATCCACACACGGGTTGAACTCTGCAAGTTGAGTGCACACATTGTCAACCGTTCTGTTAGATACCTGCGTTTTGGATTTAGAAGCAGATATATCCCGGTGCTTACGGCCCTTTCTTCCATATGCCGGTATTGGGCTGAAAACGCCTGTTTTGAGACTCTGCACAGAAAGTGTTTGCAGACTGCTGAATCCACACACGGGTTTAACTCTGCAAGTTGAGTGCACACATTCACAACCGTTCTGTTAGATAGCTGCGTTTCGGATTTAGAAGCAGCTATTTCCCTGTGCTTACTGCCCTTTCTTCCATATGCCGGTATTGGGCTGAAAACGCCTGTTTTGAGACTCTGCACAGAAAGGGTTTGCAGACTGCTGAATCCACACACGGGTTTAACTCTGGAAGTTGAGTGCACACATTGACAACCGTTCTGTTAGGTGGCTGCGTTTTGGATTTAGAAGCAGATATTTCACTGTCCTTACTGCCTTTTCTTCCATATGCCGGTATTCAGCTGAAAACGACTGTTTTGGGACTCTGCACAGAAATTGTTTGCAGACTGCCCATCCACACACGGGTTTTACTCTGGAAGTTGAGTGCACCCTTAGACAACCGTTCTGTTAGATAGCTGCATTTTGGATTTAGAAGCAGATATTTCCATTTGCCTACTGCCATTTTTTCCATATGCCGGTATTGGGCTTAAAACGCCTGTTTTGAGACTCTGCACATAAAGTGTTTGCAGACTGCTGAATCCACACACGGGTTTTACTCTGGAAGTTGAGTGCACCCATAGACAACCGTTCTGTTAGATAGCTACCTTTTGGATTTAGAAGCAGATATTTCCTTTTGCCTACTGACCTTTCTTCCCTATGCCGGTATTGGGCTGAAAACGCCTGTTTTGAGACTCTGCACAGAAAGTGTTTGCAGACTGCTGAATCCACACACGGGTTTAACTCTGCATGTTGAGTGCACACATTGACAACCGTTCTGTTAGATAGCTGCGTTTTGGATTTAGAAGCAGATATATCCCTCTGCTTACGGCCCTTTCTTCCATATGCCGGTATTGGGCTGAAAACACCTGTTTTGAGACTCTGCCCAGAAAGTGGTTGCAGACTGCTGAATCCACACACGGGTTTAACTCTGCAAGTTGAGTGCACACATTCACAACCGTTTTGTTAGATAGCTGCATTTTGGATTTAGAAGCAGCTATTTCCCTGTGCTTACTACCCTTTCTTCCATATGCCGGTATTGGGCTGAAAACGCCTGTTTTGAGACTCTGCACAGAAAGTGTTTGCAGACTGCTGAATCCACACACGGGTTTAACTCTGCAAGTTGAGTGCACACATTGACAACCGTTCTGTTAGATAGCTGCGTTTTGGATTTAGAAGTAGATATTTCCCTGTGCTTACTGCCCTTTCTTCCATATGCCGGTGTTGGGCTGAAAACGCCTGTTTTGAGACTCTGCACAGAAAGTGTTTGCAGACTGCTGAATGCACACACGGGTTTAACTCTGTAAGTTGAATGCACACATTGACAACCGTTCTGTTAGATAGCTGCGTTTTGGATTTAGAAGAAGATATTTCCCTGTGCTTACTGCCCTTTCTTCCATATGCCAGTATTGGGCTGAAAACGCCTGTTTTTGAGACTCTGCACAGAAAGTGTTTGCAGACTGGTGAATCCACACACGGGTTTAACTCTGCAAGTTGAGTGCACACATTCACAACCGTTCTGTTAGATAGCTGCGTTTTGGATTTAGAAGCAGCTATTTCACTGTGCTTACTGCGCTTTCTTCCATATGCCGGTATTGGGCTGAAAACGCCTGTTTTGAGACTGCATAGAAAGGGTTTGCAGACTGCTGAATCCACACACGGGTTTAACTCTGTAAGTTGAATGCACACATTGACAACCGTTCTGTTAGATAGCTGCGTTTTGGATTTAGAAGCAGATATTTCCCCGTGCTTATTGCCCTTTCTTCCATATGTCGGTATTGGGCTGAAAACGCCTGTTTTGAGACTCTGCACAGAAAGTGTTTGCAGACTGCTGAATCCACTCACGGGTTTAACTCTGGAAGTTGAGTGCACACATTGACAACCGTTCTGTTAGATAGCTGCGTTTGCGATTTAGAAGCAGATATTTCCCCGTGCTTTTTGCCCTTTCGTCCATATGTCGGTATTGGGCTGAAAACGCCTGTTTTGAGACTCTGCACAGAAAGTGTTTGCAGACTGCTGAATCCACACACGGGTTTAACTCTGGAAGTTGAGTGTACACATTGACAACCGTTCTGTTAGATAGCTGCGTTTTGGATTTAGAAGCAGCTATTTCCCTGTGCTTACTACCCTTTCTTCCATATGCCGGTATTGGGCTGAAAACGACTGTTTTGGGACTCTGCACAGAAATTGTTTGCAGACTGCACATCCACACACGGGTTTTACTCTGGAAGTTGAGTGCACCCTTAGACAACCGTTCTGTTAGATAGCTGCATTTTGTATTTAGAAGCAGATATTTCCCTTTGCCTACTGCCATTTCTTCCATATGCCGGTATTGGGCTGAAAACGCCTGTTTTGAGACTCTGCACAGAAAGTGTTTACAGACTGCTGAATCCACACACGGATTTAACACTGGAATTTGAGTGCACACATTGACAACCGCTCTGTTAGATGGCTGCATTTTGGATTTAGAAGCATATATTTAACTGTGCTTACTGCACTTTCTTCCATATGCCGGTATTGGGCTGAAAACGCCTGTTTTGGGAATTGGCGCATAAAGTTTTTGCAGACTGATGAACACACACAGGGCTTTAACTCTGGAAGTTGAGTGCACACATTGACAACCGTTGTGTTAGATAGCTGCGTTTTGGATTTAGAAGCAGATATTTCCCTGTGCTTACTGCTGTTTCTTCCCTATGCCGGTAATGGGCTGAAAACGCCTGTTTTGGGACTCTGCAGAGAAAGTGTTTGCAGACTGCTGAATCCACTCACGGGTTTAACTCTGGAAGTTGAGTGCACACATTGACAACCGTTCTGTTAGATAGCTGCGTTAAGGAATTAGAAGCAGATATTTCCCCGTGCTTTTTGCCCTTTCTTCCATATGTCAGTATTGGGCTGAAAACGCCTGTTTTGAGACTCTGCACAGAAAGTGTTTGCAGACAGCTGAATCCACACACGGGTTGAACTCTGCAAGTTGAGTGCACACATTGTCAACCGTTCTGTTAGATACCTGCGTTTTCGATTAAGAAGCAGATATTTCCCTGTGTTTACTGCCCTTTCTTCCATATGCCGGTATTGGGCTGAAAACACTTGTTTTCAGACTCTGCACAGAAAGTGTTTGCATACTGCTGAATCCACACATGGGTTTAACTCTGCAAGTTGAGTGCACACATTGACAACCGTTCTCTTAGACACCTGCATTTTGGACTTAGAAGCAGATATTGCCCTGTGCATACTGCCCTTTCTTCCATATGCCGGTTTTGGGCTGAAAACGCCTGTTATGAGACTCTGCACAGAAAGTGTTTGCAGACTGCTGAATCCACACATGGGTTTAACTCTGGAAGTTGAGTGCACACATTGACATCCGTTCTCTTAGATAGCTGCGTTTTGGATTTAGAAGCAGATATTTCCCTGTGCTTACTGCCCTTTATTCCATATGCCGGTATTGGGCTGAAAACACCTGTTTTGAGACTCTGCACAGAAAGTGTTTGCAGACTGCTGAATCCACACACGGGTTTAACTCTGCAAGTTGAGTGCACACATTGACAACCGTTCTGTTAGATTTCTGCGTTTTGGATTTAGAAGCAGATATTTCCCTGTGCTTACTGCCCTTTCTTCCATATGCCGGTATTGGGCTGAAAACGCCTGTTTTGAGACTCTGCACAGAAAGTGTTTGCAGACTGCTGAATCCACACACGGGTTTTACTCTGGAAGTTGAGTGCACCCATAGACAACCGTTCTGTTAGATAGCTGCGTTTTGGATTTAGAAGCAGATATTTCCCTTTGCCTACTGACCTTTCTTCCCTATGCCGGTATTGGGCTGAAAACGCCTGTTTTGAGACTCTGCACAGAAAGTGTTTGCAGACTGCTGAATCCACACACGGGTTTAACTCTGGAAGTTGAGTGCACACATTGACAGCCGTTCGGTTACATAGCTGAGTTTTGGATTTAGAAGCAGATATTTCCCTGTGCTTGCTGCCCGTTCTTCCATATGCCGGTATTGGGCTGAAAACGCCTGTTTTGAGACTCTGCACAGAAAGTGTTTGCAGACTGCTGAATGCACACACGGCTTTAACTCTGCATGTTGAGTGCACACATTGACAACCTTTCTGTTAGATGGCTGCATTTTGGATTTAGAAGCAGATATTTAACTGTGCTTACTGCCCTTTCTTCCATATGACGGTATTGGGCTGAAAACGCCTGTTTTGAGACACTGCACAGAAAGTGTTTGCAGACTGCTGAATCCACACACGGGTTTAACTCTGGAAGCTGAGTGCACACATTGACAACCGTTCTGTTAGATAGCTGCGTTTTGAATTTTGAAGTAGATATTTCCCTGTGGTTACTGTCCTATCTTCCTTATGCCGGTATTGGGCTGAAAACGCCTGTTTTGAGACTCTGCACAGAAAGTGTTTGCAGACTGCTGAATCCACACACGGGTTTAACTCTGAATGTTGAGTGCACACATTGACAACTGTTCTGTTAGATAGCTGCATTTTGGATTTAGAAACAGATATTTCCCTTTGCCTACTGCTCTTTCTTCCATATGCCGGTATTGGGCTGAAAACGCCTGTTTTGAGACTCTGCACAGAAAGTGTTTGCAGACTGCTGAATCCACACACGGGTTTAACACTGGAATTTGAGTGCACACATTGACAACCGTTGTGTTAGATAGCTGCGTTTTGGATTTAGAAGCACATATTTCCCTGTGCTTACTGCGATTCCTTCCATATGCTGGTATTGGGCTGAAAACGCCTGTTTTGAGACTCTGCACAGAAACTGTTTGCAGACTGCTGAATCCACACACGGGTTTAGCACTGGAATTTGAGTGCACACATTGACAACCGTTGTGTTAGATAGCTGCGTTTTGGATTTAGAAGCACATATTTCCCTGTGCTTACTGCCCTTTCTTCCATATGCCGGTATTGGGCTGAAATCGCCTGTTTTGAGACTCTGCACAGAAAGTGTTAGCAGACTGCTGAATCCACACACGGGTTTAACTCTGCAAGTTGAGCGCACACATTGACAACCGTTCTGTTAGATAGCTGCGTTTGCGATTTAGAAGCAGATATTTCCCCGTGCTTTTTGCCCTTTCGTCCATATGTCGGTATTGGGCTGAAAACGCCTGTTTTGAGACTCTGCACAGAAAGTGTTTGCAGACTGCTGAATCCACACACGGGTTTAACTCTGGAAGTTGAGTGTACACATTGACAACCGTTCTGTTAGATAGCTGCGTTTTGGATTTAGAAGCAGCTATTTCCCTGTGCTTACTACCCTTTCTTCCATATGCCGGTATTGGGCTGAAAACGACTGTTTTGGGACTCTGCACAGAAATTGTTTGCAGACTGCACATCCACACACGGGTTTTACTCTGGAAGTTGAGTGCACCCTTAGACAACCGTTCTGTTAGATAGCTGCATTTTGTATTTAGAAGCAGATATTTCCCTTTGCCTACTGCCATTTCTTCCATATGCCGGTATTGGGCTGAAAACGCCTGTTTTGAGACTCTGCACAGAAAGTGTTTACAGACTGCTGAATCCACACACGGATTTAACACTGGAATTTGAGTGCACACATTGACAACCGCTCTGTTAGATGGCTGAATTTTGGATTTAGAAGCATATATTTAACTGTGCTTACTGCACTTTCTTCCATATGCCGGTATTGGGCTGAAAACGCCTGTTTTGGGAATTGGCGCATAAAGTTTTTGCAGACTGATGAACACACACAGGGCTTTAACTCTGGAAGTTGAGTGCACACATTGACAACCGTTGTGTTAGATAGCTGCGTTTTGGATTTAGAAGCAGATATTTCCCTGTGCTTACTGCTGTTTCTTCCCTATGCCGGTAATGGGCTGAAAACGCCTGTTTTGGGACTCTGCAGAGAAAGTGTTTGCAGACTGCTGAATCCACTCACGGGTTTAACTCTGGAAGTTGAGTGCACACATTGACAACCGTTCTGTTAGATAGCTGCGTTAAGGAATTAGAAGCAGATATTTCCCCGTGCTTTTTGCCCTTTCTTCCATATGTCAGTATTGGGCTGAAAACGCCTGTTTTGAGACTCTGCACAGAAAGTGTTTGCAGACAGCTGAATCCACACACGGGTTGAACTCTGCAAGTTGAGTGCACACATTGTCAACCGTTCTGTTAGATACCTGCGTTTTCGATTAAGAAGCAGATATTTCCCTGTGTTTACTGCCCTTTCTTCCATATGCCGGTATTGGGCTGAAAACACTTGTTTTCAGACTCTGCACAGAAAGTGTTTGCATACTGCTGAATCCACACATGGGTTTAACTCTGCAAGTTGAGTGCACACATTGACAACCGTTCTCTTAGACACCTGCATTTTGGACTTAGAAGCAGATATTGCCCTGTGCATACTGCCCTTTCTTCCATATGCCGGTTTTGGGCTGAAAACGCCTGTTATGAGACTCTGCACAGAAAGTGTTTGCAGACTGCTGAATCCACACATGGGTTTAACTCTGGAAGTTGAGTGCACACATTGACATCCGTTCTCTTAGATAGCTGCGTTTTGGATTTAGAAGCAGATATTTCCCTGTGCTTACTGCCCTTTATTCCATATGCCGGTATTGGGCTGAAAACACCTGTTTTGAGACTCTGCACAGAAAGTGTTTGCAGACTGCTGAATCCACACACGGGTTTAACTCTGCAAGTTGAGTGCACACATTGACAACCGTTCTGTTAGATTTCTGCGTTTTGGATTTAGAAGCAGATATTTCCCTGTGCTTACTGCCCTTTCTTCCATATGCCGGTATTGGGCTGAAAACGCCTGTTTTGAGACTCTGCACAGAAAGTGTTTGCAGACTGCTGAATCCACACACGGGTTTTACTCTGGAAGTTGAGTGCACCCATAGACAACCGTTCTGTTAGATAGCTGCGTTTTGGATTTAGAAGCAGATATTTCCCTTTGCCTACTGACCTTTCTTCCCTATGCCGGTATTGGGCTGAAAACGCCTGTTTTGAGACTCTGCACAGAAAGTGTTTGCAGACTGCTGAATCCACACACGGGTTTAACTCTGGAAGTTGAGTGCACACATTGACAGCCGTTCGGTTACATAGCTGAGTTTTGGATTTAGAAGCAGATATTTCCCTGTGCTTGCTGCCCGTTCTTCCATATGCCGGTATTGGGCTGAAAACGCCTGTTTTGAGACTCTGCACAGAAAGTGTTTGCAGACTGCTGAATGCACACACGGCTTTAACTCTGCATGTTGAGTGCACACATTGACAACCTTTCTGTTAGATGGCTGCATTTTGGATTTAGAAGCAGATATTTAACTGTGCTTACTGCCCTTTCTTCCATATGACGGTATTGGGCTGAAAACGCCTGTTTTGAGACACTGCACAGAAAGTGTTTGCAGACTGCTGAATCCACACACGGGTTTAACTCTGGAAGCTGAGTGCACACATTGACAACCGTTCTGTTAGATAGCTGCGTTTTGAATTTTGAAGTAGATATTTCCCTGTGGTTACTGTCCTATCTTCCTTATGCCGGTATTGGGCTGAAAACGCCTGTTTTGAGACTCTGCACAGAAAGTGTTTGCAGACTGCTGAATCCACACACGGGTTTAACTCTGAATGTTGAGTGCACACATTGACAACTGTTCTGTTAGATAGCTGCATTTTGGATTTAGAAACAGATATTTCCCTTTGCCTACTGCTCTTTCTTCCATATGCCGGTATTGGGCTGAAAACGCCTGTTTTGAGACTCTGCACAGAAAGTGTTTGCAGACTGCTGAATCCACACACGGGTTTAACACTGGAATTTGAGTGCACACATTGACAACCGTTGTGTTAGATAGCTGCGTTTTGGATTTAGAAGCACATATTTCCCTGTGCTTACTGCGATTCCTTCCATATGCTGGTATTGGGCTGAAAACGCCTGTTTTGAGACTCTGCACAGAAACTGTTTGCAGACTGCTGAATCCACACACGGGTTTAGCACTGGAATTTGAGTGCACACATTGACAACCGTTGTGTTAGATAGCTGCGTTTTGGATTTAGAAGCACATATTTCCCTGTGCTTACTGCCCTTTCTTCCATATGCCGGTATTGGGCTGAAATCGCCTGTTTTGAGACTCTGCACAGAAAGTGTTAGCAGACTGCTGAATCCACACACGGGTTTAACTCTGCAAGTTGAGCGCACACATTGACAACCGTTCTGTTAGGCAGCTGCATTTTGGACTTAGAAGCAGAAATTGCCCTGTGCTTACTGCCCTTTCTTCCATATGCCGGTTTTGGGCTGAAAACGCCTGTTTTGAGACTCTGCACAGAAAGTGTTTGCAGACTGCTGAATCCACACACGGGTTTAACTCTGGAAGTTGAGTGTACACATTGACAACCGTTGTGTTAGATAGCTGCGTTTTGGATTTAGAAGCAGATATTTCCCTGTGCTTACTGCCCTTTCTTCCATATGCCGGTATTGGGCTGAAAACGCCTGTTTTGAGACTCTGCACAGAAAGTGTTTGCAGACTGCTGAATGCACTCACGGGTTTAACTCGGCATGTTGAGTGCGCAAATTGACAAACGTTCTGTTAGATGGCTGCATTTTGGATTTAGAAGCAGATATTTCCATGTGCTTACTGTCCTTTCTTCCATATGCCGGTATTGGGCTGAAAACGCCTGTTTTGAGACTCTGCACAGAAAGTGTTTGCAGACTGCTGAATCCACACACGGGTTTAACTCTGGAAGTTGAGTGCACCCATAGACAACCGTTCTGTTAGATAGCTGCGTTTTGGATTTAGAAGCAGGTATTTCCCTTTGCCTACTGACCTTTCTTCCCTATGCCGGTATTGGGCTGAAAACGCCTGTTTTGAGACTCTGCACAGAAAGTGTTTGCAGACTGCTGAATCCACACACGGGTTTAACTCTGCATGTTGAGTGCACACATTGACAACCGTTCTGTTAGATAGCTGCGTTTTGGATTTAGAAGCAGATATATCCCTCTGCTTACGGCCCTTTCTTCCATATCCGGTATTGGGCTGAAAACGCCTGTTTTGAGACTCTGCACAGAAAGTGTTTGCAGACTGCTGAATTCACACACGGGTTTAACTCTGCAAGTTGAGTGCACACATTCACAACCGTTCTGTTAGATAGCTGCGTTTTGGATTTAGAAGCAGCTATTTCCCTGTGCTTACTGCCCTTTCTTCCATATGCCGGTATTGGGCTGAAAACGCCTGTTTTGAGACTCTGCACAGAAAGGGTTTGCAGACTGCTGAATCCACACACGGGTTTAACTCTGGAAGTTGAGCGCACAGATTGACAACCGTTCTGTTAGGTAGCTGAGTTTTGGATTTAGAAGCAGATATTTCCCTGTACTGACTGCCCTTTCTTCCATATGCCGGTATTGGGCTGAAAACGACTGTTTTGGGACTCTGCACAGAAATTATTTTCAGACTGCACATCCACACACGGGTTTTACTCTGGAAGTTGAGTGCACCCTTAGACAATCGTTCTGTTAGATAGCTGCGTTTTGGATTTAGAAGCAGATATTTCCCTTTGCCTACTGCCATTTCTTCCATATGCCGGTATTGGGCTGAAAACGCCTCTTTTGAGACTCTGCACAGAAAGTGTTTGCAGACTGCTGAATCCACACACGGGTTTAACTCTGCATGTTGAGTGCACACATTGACAACCATTGTGTTTGACAGCTGCGTTTTGGACTTAGAAGCAGATATTTCCCTGTGCTTTCTGCCCTTTCTTCCATACGCCGGTATTGGGCTGAAAAAGCCTGTTTTGGGAATTGGCACATAAAGTTTTTGCAGACTGCTGAATCCACACAGGGTTTTAACTCTGGAAGTTGAGTGCACACATTGACAACCGTTGTGTTAGATAGCTGCGTTTTGGATTTAGAAGCAGATATTTCCCTGCGCTTACTGCCCTTTCTTCCATATGCCGGTATTGGGCTGAAAACGCCTGTTTTGAGACTCTGCAAAGAGAGTGTTTGCAGACTGCTGAATCCACACACGGGATTAACTCTGGAAGTTGAGTGCACACATTGACAGCCGTTCTGTTAGATAGCTGCGTTTTGGATTTAGAAGCAGATATTTCCCTGTGCTTACTGCCCTTTCTTCCATATGCCGGTATTGGGCTGAAAACGCCTGCTTTGAGACTCTGCACAGAAAGTGTTTGCAGACTGCTGAATCCACACACGGGTTTAACTCTGGAAGTTGAGTGCACACATTGACAGCCGTTCGGTTACATAGCTGAGTTTTGGATTTAGAAGCAGATATTTCCCTGTGCTTGCTGCCCGTTCTTCCATATGCCGGTATTGGGGTGAAAACGCCTGTTTTGAGACTCTGCACAGAAAGTGTTTGCAGACTGCTGAATCCACACACGGCTTTAACTCTGCATGTTGAGTGCACACATTGACAACCGTTCTGATAGATGGCTGCATTTTGGATTTAGAAGCGGATATTTAACTGTGCTTACTGCCCTTTCTTCCATATGACGGTATTGGGCTGAAAACGCCTGTTTTGAGACTCTGCACAGAAAGTGTTTGCAGACTGCTGAATCCACACATGGGTTTAACTCTGGAAGCTGAGTGCACACATTGACAACCGTTCTGTTAGATAGCTGCGTTTTGAATTTTGAAGCAGATATTTCCCTGTGGTTACTGTCCTATCTTCCTTATGCCGGTATTGGGCTGAAAACGCCTGTTTTGAGACTCTGCACAGAAAGTGTTTGCAGACTGCTGAATCCACACACGGGTTTAACTCTGCAAGTTGAGTGCACCCATTGACAACCGTTCTGTTAGATAGCTGCGTTTTGGATTTAGAAGCAGATATTTCCCTGTTCTTTCTGCCCTTTCTTCCATATGCTGGTATTGGGCTGAAAACCCCTGTTTTGGGAATTGGCGCATAAAGCTTTTGCAGACTGCTGAACACACACAGGGCTTTAACTCTGGAAGTTGAGTGCACTCATTCACAACCGTTCTGTTAGATAGCTGCATTTTGGATTTAGAAGCAGATATTTCCCTTTGCCTACTGCCCTTTCTTCCATATGCCGGTATTGGGCTGAAAACGCCTGTTTTGAGACTCTGCACAGAAAGTGTTTGCAGACTGCTGAAACCACACACGGGTTTAACTCTGGAATTTGAGTGCACACAATGACAACCGTTCTGTTAGATAGCTGCGTTTTGGATTTAGAAGCACTTATTTCCCTGTGCTTACTGCCCTTTCTTCCTATGCCTGTATTGGGCTGAAAACGCCTGTTTTGAGACTCTGCACAGAACGTGTTAGCAGACTGCTGAATCCACACACGGGTTTAACTCTGCAAGTTGAGTGCACACACTGACAACCGTTCTGTTAGACAGCTGCGTTTTGGACTCAGAGGCAGATATTGCCCTGTGCTTACTGCCCTTTCTTCGATAAGCCGGTATTTGGCTGAAAACGTCTGTTTTGAGACTCTGCACAGAAAGTGTTTGCAGACTGCTGAATCCACTCACGGGTTTAACTCGGCATGTTGAGTGCACACATTGACAACCGTTCTGTTAGATGGCTGCATTTTGGATTTAGAAGCAGATATTTCCCTGTGCTTACTGCCCTTTCTTCCATATGCCGGTATTGGGCTGAAAACGCCTGTTTTGAGACTCTGCACAGAAAGCGTTTGCAGACTGCTGAATCCACACACGGGTTTAACTCTGAATGTTGAGTGCACACATTGACAACTGTTCTGTTAGATAGCTGCATTTTGGATTTAGAAACAGATATTTCCCTTTGCCTACTGCTCTTTCTTCCATATGCCGGTATTGGGCTGAAAACGCCTGTTTTGAGACTCTGCACAGAAAGTGTTTGCAGACTGCTGAATCCACACACGGGTTTTACACTGGAATTTGAGTGCACACATTGACAACCGTTGTGTTAGATAGCTGCGTTTTGGATTTAGAAGCACATATTTCCCTGTGCTTACTGCGATTCCTTCCATATGCTGGTATTGGGCTGAAAACGCCTGTTTTGAGACTCTGCACAGAAAGTGTTTGCAGACTGCTGAATCCACACACGGGTTTAACACTGGAATTTGAGTGCACACATTGACAACCGTTGTGTTAGATAGCTGCGTTTTGGATTTGAAGCACATATTTCCCTGTGCTTACTGCCCTTTCTTCCATATGCCGGTATTGGGCTGAAATCGCCTGTTTTGAGACTCTGCACAGAAAGTGTTAGCAGACTGCTGAATCCACACACGGGTTTAACTCTGCAAGTTGAGCGCACACATTGACAACCGTTCTGTTAGACAGCTACATTTTGGACTTAGAAGCAGAAATTGCCCTGTGCTTACTGCCCTTTCTTCCATATGCCGGTATTGGGCTGAAAACGCCTGTTTTGAGACTCTGCACAGAAAGTGTTTGCAGACTGCTGAATCCACACACGGGTTTAACTCTGGAAGTTGAGTGTACACATTGACAACCGTTGTGTTAGATAGCTGCGTTTTGGATTTAGAAGCAGATATTTCCCTGTGCTTACTGCCCTTTCTTCCATATGCCGGTATTGGGCTGAAAACGCCGGTTTTGAGACTCTGCACAGAAAGTGTTTGCAGACTGCTGAATCAACAGACAGGTTTAACTCTGGAAGTTGAGTGCACACATTGACAACTGTTCTGTTAGACAGCTGCGTTTTGGACTTAGAAGCAAAAATTGCCCTGTGCTTACTGCCCTTTCTTCCATATGCCGGTATTGGGCTGAAAACGCCTGTTTTGAGACTCTACACAGAAAGAGTTTGCAGACTGCTGAATCCACACACGGGTTTAACTCTGGAAGTTGAGTGCACACATTGACAGCCGTTCTGTTAGATAGCTTTGTTTTGGATTTAGAAGCAGATATTTTCCTGTGCTTACTGCCCGTTCTTCCATATGCCGGTATTGGGCAGAAAACGCCTGTTTTGAGACTCTGCACAGAAAGTGTTTGCAGACTGCTGAATCCACACACGGTTTTAACTCTGGAAGTTGAGTGCACACATTGACAACCGTCCTGTTACATAGCTGAGTTTTGGATTTAGAAGCAGATATATCCCTGTGCTTGCTGCCCTTTCTTCCATATGCCGGTATTGGGATGAAAACGCCTGTTTTGAGACTCTGCAGAGAAAGTATTTGCAGACTGCTGAATCCACACACGGGTTTAACTCTACAAGTTGAGTGCACACACTCACAACCGTTCTGTTAGATAGCGGCGTTTTGGATTTAGAAGCAGATATTTCCCTGTGCTTACTGCCCTTTCTTCCATATGCCGGTATTGGGCTGAAAACGCCTGTTTTGAGACTCTGCACAGAAAGTGTTTGCAGACTGCTGAATGCACTCACGGGTTTAACTCGGCATGTTGAGTGCGCAAATTGACAAACGTTCTGTTAGATGGCTGCATTTTGGATTTAGAAGCAGATATTTCCATGTGCTTACTGCCCTTTCTTCCATATGCCGGTATTGGGCTGAAAACGCCTGTTTTGAGACTCTGCACAGAAAGTGTTTGCAGACTGCTGAATCCACACACGGGTTTAACTCTGAATGTTGAGTGCACACATTGACAACTGTTCTGTAAAAAAGCTGCGATTTGGATTTAGAAGCAGATATTTCCCTGCTCTTTCTGCCCTTTCTTCCATATGCCGGTATTGGGCTGAAAACGCCTGTTTTGGGAATTGGCGCACAAAGTTTTTGCAGACTGCTGAACACACACAGGGCTTTAACTCTGGAAGTTGAGTGCACACATTGACAACCGTTGTGTTAGATAGCTGCGTTTTGGATTTAGAAGCAGATATTTTCCTGTGCTTACTGCCCGTTCTTCCATATGCCGGTATTGGGCTGAAAACGCCTGTTTTGAGACTCTGCACAGAAAGTGTTTGCAGACTGCTGCATCCACACACGGGTTTAACTCTGCATGTTGAGTGCACACATTGACAACCGTTCTGTTAGATAGCTGCGTTTTGGATTTAGAAGCAGATATATCCCTCTGCTTACGGCCCTTTCCTCCATATCCGGTATTGGGCTGAAAACGCCTGTTTTGAGACTCTGCACAGAAAGTGTTTGCAGACTGCTGAATTCACACACGGGTTTAACTCTGCAAGTTGAGTGCACACATTCACAACCGTTCTGTTAGATAGCTGCGTTTAGGATTTAGAAGCAGCTATTTCCCTGTGCTTACTGCCCTTTCTTCCATATGCCGGTATTGGGCTGAAAACGCCTGTTTTGAGACTCTGTACAGAAAGTGTTTGCAGACTGCTGAATCCACACACGGGTTTAACTCTGGAAGTTGTGTGCACAGATTGACAACCGTTCTGTTAGGTAGCTGCGTTTTGGATTTAGAAGCAGTTATTTCCCTGTACTTACTGCCCTTTCTTCGATATGCCGGTATTGGGCTGAAAACGACTGTTTTGGGACTCTGCACAGAAATTGTTTTCAGACTGCACATCCACACACGGGTTTTACTCTGGAAGTTGAGTGCACCCTTAGACAATCGTTCTGTTAGATAGCTGCGTTTTGGATTTAGAAGCAGATATTTCCCTTTGCCTACTGCCATTTCTTCCATATGCCGGTATTGGGCTGAAAACGCCTCTTTTGAGACTCTGCACAGAAAGTGTTTGCAGACTGCTGAATCCACACACGGGTTTAACTCTGCATGTTGAGTGCACACATTGACAACCGTTGTGCTTGACAGCTGCGTTTTGGACTTAGAAGCAGATATTTCCCTGTGCTTTCTGCCCTTTCTTCCATACGCCGGTATTGGGCTGAAAAAGCCTGTTTTGGGAATTGGCACATAAAGTTTTTGCAGACTGCTGAATCCACACAGGGTTTTAACTCTGGAAGTTGAGTGCACACATTGACAACCGTTGTGTTAGATAGCTGCGTTTTGGATTTAGAAGCAGATATTTCCCTGCGCTTACTGCCCTTTCTTCCATATGCCGGTATTGGGCTGAAAACGCCTGTTTTGAGACTCTGCACAGAAAGTGTTTGCAGACTGCTGAATCCACACACGGGTTTAACTCTGGAAGTTGAGTGCACACATTGACAGCCGTTCTGTTAGATAGCTGCGTTTTGGATTTAGAAGCAGATATTTCCCTGTGCTTACTGCCCTTTCTTCCATATGCCGGTATTGGGCTGAAAACGCCTGTTTTGAGACTCTGCACAGAAAGTGTTTGCAGACTGCTGAATCCACACACGGGTTTAACTCTGGAAGTTGAGTGCACACATTGACAGCCGTTCGGTTACATAGATGAGTTTTGGATTTAGAAGCAGATATTTCCCTGTGCTTGCTGCCCGTTCTTCCATATGCCGGTATTGGGCTGAAAACGCCTGTTTTGTGACTCAGCACAGAAAGTGTTTGCAGACTGCTGAATCCACACACGGCTTTAACTCTGCATGTTGAGTGCACACATTGAGAACCGTTCTGTTAGATGGCTGCATTTTGGATTTAGAAGCAGATATTTCCCTGTGCCTACTGACCTTTCTTCCATATGCCGGTATTGGGCTGAAAACGCCTGTTTTGAGACTCTGCACAGAAAGTGTTTGCAGACTGCTGAATCCACACACGGGTTTGACTCTGGAAGTTGAGTGCACCCATTGACAACCGTTGTGTTAGATAGCTGCGTTTTGGATTTAGAAGCTGATATTTCCCTGTGCTTACTGCCCTTTCTTCCATATGCCGGTATTGGGCTGAAAACGCCAGTTTTGTGACTCTGCACAGAAAGTGTTTGCAGACTGCTGAATCCACACACGGGTTTAACTCTGCAAGTTGTGTGCACACACTGACAACCGTTCTGTTAGATAGCTGCGTTTTGGATTTAGAAGCAGATATTTCCCTGTGATTACTTCCCTTTCTTCCATATGCCGGTATTGGGCTGAAAACGCCTGTTTTGCGAATTGGCGCATAAAGTTTTTGCAGACTGCTGAACACACACAGGGCTTTAACTCTGGAAGTTGAGTGCACACATTGACAACCGTTGTGTTAGACAGCTGCGTTTTGGATTTAGAAGCAGATATTTCCCTGTGCTTACTGCCCTTTCTTCCATATGCCGGTATTGGGCTGAAAACGCCAGTATTGAGACTCTGCACAGAAAGTGTTTGCAGACTGCTGAATCAACACACGGGTTTAACTCTGGAAGTTGAGTGCACACATTGACAACTGTTCTGTTAGACAGCTGCGTTTTGGACTTAGAAGCAAAAATTGCCCTGTGCTTACTGCCCTTTCTTCCATATGCCGGTATTGGGCTGAAAACGCCTGTTTTGAGACTCTACACACAAAGAGTTTGCAGACTGCTGAATCCACACACGGGTTTAACTCTGGAAGTTGAGTGCACACATTGACAGCCGTTCTGTTAGATAGCTGTGTTTTGGATTTAGAAGCAGATATTTTCCTGTGCTTACAGCCCGTTCTTCCATATGCCGGTATTGGGCTGAAAACGTCTGTTTTGAGACTCTGCACAGAAAGTGTTTGCAGACTGCTGAATGCACACACGGGTTTAACTCAGCATGTTGAGTGCACACATTGACAAACGTTCTGTTAGATGGCTGCATTTTGGATTTAGAAGCAGATATTTCCATGTGCTTACTGCCCTTTCTTCCATATGCCGGTATTGGGCTGAAAACGCCTGTTTTGAGACTCTGCACAGAAAGTGTTTGCAGACTGCTGAATCCACACACGGGTTTAACTCTGAATGTTGAGTGCACACATTGACAACTGTTCTGTAAAAAAGCTGCGTTTTGGATTTAGAAGCAGATATTTCCCTGCTCTTTCTGCCCTTTCTTCCATATGCCGGTATTGGGCTGAAAACGCCTGTTTTGGGAATTGGCGCACGAAGTTTTTGCAGACTGCTGAACACACACAGGGCTTTAACTCTGGAAGTTGAGTGCACACATTGACAACCGTTGTGTTAGATAGCTGCGTTTTGGATTTAGAAGCAGATATTTCCCTGTGCTTACTGCACTTTCTTCCATATGTCTGTATTGGGCTGAAAACGCCTGTTTTGAGACTCTGCACAGAATGTGTTTGCAGATTGCTGAATCAACACACGTGTTTAACTGTGGAAGTTGAGTGCACACATTGACAACCGTTCTGTTAGACAGCTGTGTTTTGGACTTAGAAGCAGAAATTGCCCTGTGCTTACTGCCCTTTCTTCCATATGCCGGTATTGGGCTGAAAACGCCTGTTTTGAGACTCTGCACAGAAAGTGTTTGCAGACTGCTGAATCCACACACGGGTTTAACTCTGGAAGTTGAGTGTACACATTGACAACCGTTGTGTTAGATAGCTGCGTTTTGGATTTAGAAGCAGATATTTCCCTGTGCTTACTGCCCTTTCTTCCATATGCCGGTATTGGGCTGAAAACGCCGGTTTTGAGACTCTGCACAGAAAGTGTTTGCAGACTGCTGAATCAACAGACAGGTTTAACTCTGGAAGTTGAGTGCACACATTGACAACTGTTCTGTTAGACAGCTGCGTTTTGGACTTAGAAGCAAAAATTGCCCTGTGCTTACTGCCCTTTCTTCCATATGCCGGTATTGGGCTGAAAACGCCTGTTTTGAGACTCTACACAGAAAGAGTTTGCAGACTGCTGAATCCACACACGGGTTTAACTCTGGAAGTTGAGTGCACACATTGACAGCCGTTCTGTTAGATAGCTTTGTTTTGGATTTAGAAGCAGATATTTTCCTGTGCTTACTGCCCGTTCTTCCATATGCCGGTATTGGGCAGAAAACGCCTGTTTTGAGACTCTGCACAGAAAGTGTTTGCAGACTGCTGAATCCACACACGGTTTTAACTCTGGAAGTTGAGTGCACACATTGACAACCGTCCTGTTACATAGCTGAGTTTTGGATTTAGAAGCAGATATATCCCTGTGCTTGCTGCCCTTTCTTCCATATGCCGGTATTGGGATGAAAACGCCTGTTTTGAGACTCTGCAGAGAAAGTATTTGCAGAGTGCTGAATCCACACACGGGTTTAACTCTACAAGTTGAGTGCACACACTCACAACCGTTCTGTTAGATAGCGGCGTTTTGGATTTAGAAGCAGATATTTCCCTGTGCTTACTGCCCTTTCTTCCATATGCCGGTATTGGGCTGAAAACGCCTGTTTTGAGACTCTGCACAGAAAGTGTTTGCAGACTGCTGAATGCACTCACGGGTTTAACTCGGCATGTTGAGTGCGCAAATTGACAAACGTTCTGTTAGATGGCTGCATTTTGGATTTAGAAGCAGATATTTCCATGTGCTTACTGCCCTTTCTTCCATATGCCGGTATTGGGCTGAAAACGCCTGTTTTGAGACTCTGCACAGAAAGTGTTTGCAGACTGCTGAATCCACACACGGGTTTAACTCTGAATGTTGAGTGCACACATTGACAACTGTTCTGTAAAAAAGCTGCGATTTGGATTTAGAAGCAGATATTTCCCTGCTCTTTCTGCCCTTTCTTCCATATGCCGGTATTGGGCTGAAAACGCCTGTTTTGGGAATTGGCGCACAAAGTTTTTGCAGACTGCTGAACACACACAGGGCTTTAACTCTGGAAGTTGAGTGCACACATTGACAACCGTTGTGTTAGATAGCTGCGTTTTGGATTTAGAAGCAGATATTTTCCTGTGCTTACTGCCCGTTTTTCCATATGCCGGTATTGGGCTGAAAACGCCTGTTTTGAGACTCTGCACAGAAAGTGTTTGCAGACTGCTGCATCCACACACGGGTTTAACTCTGCATGTTGAGTGCACACATTGACAACCGTTCTGTTAGATAGCTGCGTTTTGGATTTAGAAGCAGATATATCCCTCTGCTTACGGCCCTTTCCTCCATATCCGGTATTGGGCTGAAAACGCCTGTTTTGAGACTCTGCACAGAAAGTGTTTGCAGACTGCTGAATTCACACACGGGTTTAACTCTGCAAGTTGAGTGCACACATTCACAACCGTTCTGTTAGATAGCTGCGTTTAGGATTTAGAAGCAGCTATTTCCCTGTGCTTACTGCCCTTTCTTCCATATGCCGGTATTGGGCTGAAAACGCCTGTTTTGAGACTGTGTACAGAAAGTGTTTGCAGACTGCTGAATCCACACACGGGTTTAACTCTGGAAGTTGTGTGCACAGATTGACAACCGTTCTGTTAGGTAGCTGCGTTTTGGATTTAGAAGCAGTTATTTCCCTGTACTTACTGCCCTTTCTTCGATATGCCGGTATTGGGCTGAAAACGACTGTTTTGGGACTCTGCACAGAAATTGTTTTCAGACTGCACATCCACACACGGGTTTTACTCTGGAAGTTGAGTGCACCCTTAGACAATCGTTCTGTTAGATAGCTGCGTTTTGGATTTAGAAGCAGATATTTCCCTTTGCCTACTGCCATTTCTTCCATATGCCGGTATTGGGCTGAAAACGCCTCTTTTGAGACTCTGCACAGAAAGTGTTTGCAGACTGCTGAATCCACACACGGGTTTAACTCTGCATGTTGAGTGCACACATTGACAACCGTTGTGCTTGACAGCTGCGTTTTGGACTTAGAAGCAGATATTTCCCTGTGCTTTCTGCCCTTTCTTCCATACGCCGGTATTGGGCTGAAAAAGCCTGTTTTGGGAATTGGCACATAAAGTTTTTGCAGACTGCTGAATCCACACAGGGTTTTAACTCTGGAAGTTGAGTGCACACATTGACAACCGTTGTGTTAGATAGCTGCGTTTTGGATTTAGAAGCAGATATTTCCCTGCGCTTACTGCCCTTTCTTCCATATGCCGGTATTGGGCTGAAAACGCCTGTTTTGAGACTCTGCACAGAAAGTGTTTGCAGACTGCTGAATCCACACACGGGTTTAACTCTGGAAGTTGAGTGCACACATTGACAGCCGTTCTGTTAGATAGCTGCGTTTTGGATTTAGAAGCAGATATTTCCCTGTGCTTACTGCCCTTTCTTCCATATGCCGGTATTGGGCTGAAAACGCCTGTTTTGAGACTCTGCACAGAAAGTGTTTGCAGACTGCTGAATCCACACACGGGTTTAACTCTGGAAGTTGAGTGCACACATTGACAGCCGTTCGGTTACATAGATGAGTTTTGGATTTAGAAGCAGATATTTCCCTGTGCTTGCTGCCCGTTCTTCCATATGCCGGTATTGGGCTGAAAACGCCTGTTTTGTGACTCAGCACAGAAAGTGTTTGCAGACTGCTGAATCCACACACGGCTTTAACTCTGCATGTTGAGTGCACACATTGAGAACCGTTCTGTTAGATGGCTGCATTTTGGATTTAGAAGCAGATATTTCCCTGTGCCTACTGACCTTTCTTCCATATGCCGGTATTGGGCTGAAAACGCCTGTTTTGAGACTCTGCACAGAAAGTGTTTGCAGACTGCTGAATCCACACACGGGTTTGACTCTGGAAGTTGAGTGCACCCATTGACAACCGTTGTGTTAGATAGCTGCGTTTTGGATTTAGAAGCTGATATTTCCCTGTGCTTACTGCCCTTTCTTCCATATGCCGGTATTGGGCTGAAAACGCCAGTTTTGTGACTCTGCACAGAAAGTGTTTGCAGACTGCTGAATCCACACACGGGTTTAACTCTGCAAGTTGTGTGCACACAGTGACAACCGTTCTGTTAGATAGCTGCGTTTTGGATTTAGAAGCAGATATTTCCCTGTGATTACTTCCCTTTCTTCCATATGCCGGTATTGGGCTGAAAACGCCTGTTTTGCGAATTGGCGCATAAAGTTTTTGCAGACTGCTGAACACACACAGGGCTTTAACTCTGGAAGTTGAGTGCACACATTGACAACCGTTGTGTTAGACAGCTGCGTTTTGGATTTAGAAGCAGATATTTCCCTGTGCTTACTGCCCTTTCTTCCATATGCCGGTATTGGGCTGAAAACGCCAGTATTGAGACTCTGCACAGAAAGTGTTTGCAGACTGCTGAATCAACACACGGGTTTAACTCTGGAAGTTGAGTGCACACATTGACAACTGTTCTGTTAGACAGCTGCGTTTTGGACTTAGAAGCAAAAATTGCCCTGTGCTTACTGCCCTTTCTTCCATATGCCGGTATTGGGCTGAAAACGCCTGTTTTGAGACTCTACACACAAAGAGTTTGCAGACTGCTGAATCCACACACGGGTTTAACTCTGGAAGTTGAGTGCACACATTGACAGCCGTTCTGTTAGATAGCTGTGTTTTGGATTTAGAAGCAGATATTTTCCTGTGCTTACAGCCCGTTCTTCCATATGCCGGTATTGGGCTGAAAACGTCTGTTTTGAGACTCTGCACAGAAAGTGTTTGCAGACTGCTGAATGCACACACGGGTTTAACTCAGCATGTTGAGTGCACACATTGACAAACGTTCTGTTAGATGGCTGCATTTTGGATTTAGAAGCAGATATTTCCATGTGCTTACTGCCCTTTCTTCCATATGCCGGTATTGGGCTGAAAACGCCTGTTTTGAGACTCTGCACAGAAAGTGTTTGCAGACTGCTGAATCCACACACGGGTTTAACTCTGAATGTTGAGTGCACACATTGACAACTGTTCTGTAAAAAAGCTGCGTTTTGGATTTAGAAGCAGATATTTCCCTGCTCTTTCTGCCCTTTCTTCCATATGCCGGTATTGGGCTGAAAACGCCTGTTTTGGGAATTGGCGCACGAAGTTTTTGCAGACTGCTGAACACACACAGGGCTTTAACTCTGGAAGTTGAGTGCACACATTGACAACCGTTGTGTTAGATAGCTGCGTTTTGGATTTAGAAGCAGATATTTCCCTGTGCTTACTGCACTTTCTTCCATATGTCTGTATTGGGCTGAAAACGCCTGTTTTGAGACTCTGCACAGAATGTGTTTGCAGATTGCTGAATCAACACACGTGTTTAACTGTGGAAGTTGAGTGCACACATTGACAACCGTTCTGTTAGACAGCTGTGTTTTGGACTTAGAAGCAGAAATTGCCCTGTGCTTACTGCCCTTTCTTCCATATGCCGGTATTGGGCTGAAAACGCCTGTTTTGAGACTCTGCACAGAAAGTGTTTGCAGACTGCTGAATCCACACACGGGTTTAACTCTGGAAGTTGAGTGCACACATTGACAACCGTTCTGTTACATAGCTGCGTTTTGGATTTAGAAGCAGATATTTCCCTGTGCTTACTGCCCTTTCTTCCATATGCCGGTATTGGGCTGAAAACGCCTGTTTTGAGACTCTGCACAGAAAGTGTTTGCAGACTGCTGAATCCACACACGGGGTTAACTCTGGAAGTTGAGTGCACACATTGACAACCGTTCTGTTAGATAGCTGCGTTTCGGATTTAGAAGCAGATATTTCCCTGTGCTTACTGCCCTTCCTTCCATATGCTGGTATTGGGCTGAAAACGCCTGTTTTGAGACTCTACACAGAAAGAGTTTGCAGACTACTGAATCCACACACGGGTTTAACTCTGGAAGTTGAGTGCACACATTGACAGCCGTTCTCGTAGATAGCTGTGTTTTGGATTTAGAAGCAGATATTTCCCTGTGCTTACTGCCCGTTCTTCCATAGGCCGGTATTGGGCTGAAAACGCCTGTTTTGAGACTCTGCACAGAATGTGTTTGCAGACTGCTGAATCCACACACGGTTTTAACTCTGGAAGTTGAGTGCACACATTGACAATAGTCCTGTTACATAGCTGAGTTTTGGATTTAGAAGCAGATATATCCCTGTGCTTCCTGCCCTTTCTTCCATATGCCGGTATTGGTCTGAAAACGCCTGTTTTGAGACTCTGCACAGAAAGTGTTAGCAGACTGCTGGATCCACACACGGGTTTAACTCTGCAAGTTGAGTGCACACACTGACAACCGTTCTGTTAGATAGCTGCGTTTTGGATTTAGAAGCAGATATTTCCCTGTTCTTTCTGCCCTTTCTTCCATATGCTGGTATTGGGCTGAAAACGCCTGTTTTGGGAATTGGCGCATAAAGCTTTTGCAGACTGCTGAACACACACAGGGCTTTAACTCTGGAAGTTGAGTGCACACATTGACAACCGTTGTGTTAGATAGCTGTGTTTTGGATTTAGAAGCAGATATTTCCCTGTTCTTTCTGCCCTTTCTTCCATATGCTGGTATTGGGCTGAAAACGCCTGTTTTGGAATTGGCGCATAAAGCTTTTGCAGACTGCTGAACACACACAGGGCTTTAACTCTGGAAGTTGAGTGCACACATTGACAACCGTTGTGTTAGATAGCTGCGTTTTGGATTTAGAAGCAGATATTTCCCTGTGCTTACTGCCCTTTCTTCCATATGCCGGTATTGGGCTGAAAACGCCTTTTTTGAGACTCTGCACAGAAAGTGTTTGCAGACTGCTGAAGCCACACACGGGTTTAACTCTGGAAGTTGAGTGCACTCATTCACAACCGTTCTGTTAGATAGCTGCATTTTGGTTTTAGAAGCAGATATTTCCCTGTGCTTACTGCCCTTCCTTCCATATGCCGGTATTGGGCTGAAAACGCCTGTTATGAGACTCTGCACAGAAAGTGTTTGCAGACTGCTGAATCCACACACGGGTTTAACTCTGGAAGTTGAGTGCACACATTGACAACCGTTTTGTTAGATAGCTGCGTTTTGGATTTAGAAGCAGATATTTCCCTGTGCTTACTGCCCTTTCTTCCATATGCCGGTATTGGGCTGAAAACGCCTGTTTTGAGACTCTGCACAGAAAGTGTTTGCAGACTGCTGAAACCACACACGGGTTTAACTCTGGAATTTGAGTGCACAAAATGACAACCGTTCTGTTAGATAGCTGCGTTTTGGATTTAGAAGCACATATTTCCCTGTGCTTACTGCCCTTTCTTCCTATGCCTGTATTGGGCTGAAAACGCCTGTTTTGAGACTCTGCACAGAAAGTGTTAGCAGACTGCTGAATCCACACACGGGTTTAACTCTGCAAGTTGAGTGCACACACTGACAACCGTTCTGTTAGACAGCTGCGTTTTGGACTTAGAAGCAGATATTGCCCTGTTCTTACTGCCCTTTCTTCCATATGCCGGTATTGGGCTGAGAACGCCTGTTATGAGACTCTGCACAGAAAGTGTTTGCAGACTGCTGAATCCACACACGGGTTTGACTCTGGAAGTTGAGTGCACCCATTGACAACCGTTCTGTTAGATAGCTACGTTTTGGATTTAGTAGCAGATATTTCAATGTGCTTACTGCCCTTTCGTCCATAAGCCGGTATTTGGCTGAAAACGTTTGTTTTGAGACTCTGCACAGAAAGTGTTTGCAGACTGCTGAATCCACACACGGGTTTAACTCTGCATGTTGAGTGCACACATTAACAACCGTTCTGTTAGATAGCAGCGTTTTGGATTTAGAAGCAGATATTTCCCCGTGCTTCCTGCCCTTTCTTCCATATGCCGGTATTGGGGTGAAAACGCCTGTTTTGAGACTCTGCACAGAAAGTGTTTGCAGACTGCTGAATCCACACACTGGTTTAACTCTGCAAGTTGATTGAACACATTGACAACCGTTCTGTTAGATAGCTGCGTGTTGGATTTAGAAGCAGATATTTCCCTGTGCTTACTGCCCATTCTTCCATATGCCGTTATTGGGCTGAAAACGCCTGTTTTGTGACTCTGCACAGAAAGTTTTAGCAGACTGCTGAATCCACACACGGGTTAAACTCTGGAAGTTCAGTGCACACATTGACAACCGTTCTGTTAGATAGCTGCGTTTTGGATTTAGAAGCAGATATTTCCCTGTGATTACTTCCCTTTCTTCGATATGCCGGTATTGGGCTGAAAACGCCTGTCTTGCGAATTGGCGCATAAAGTTTTTGCAGACTGCTGAACACACACGGGGCTTTAACTCTGGAAGTTGAGTGCACACATTGACAACCGTTGTGTTAGATAGCTGCGTTTTGGATTTAGAAGCAGATATTTCCCTGTGCTTACTGCCCTTTCTTCCATATGCCGGTATTGGGCTGAAAACGCCAGTTTTGAGACTCTGCACAGAAAGTGTTTGCAGACTGCTGAATCAACACACGGGTTTAACTCTGGAAGTTGAGTGCACACATTGACAACTGTTCTGTTAGACAGCTGCGTTTTGGAATTAGAAGCAAAAATTGCCCTGTGCTTACTGCCCTTTCTTCCATATGCCGGTATTGGGCTGAAAACGCCTATTTTGAGACTCTACACACAAAGAGTTTGCAGACTGCTGAATCCACACACGGGTTTAACTCTGGAAGTTGAGTGCACACATTGACAGCCGTTCTGTTAGATAGCTGTGTTTTGGATTTAGAAGCAGATATTTTCCTGTGCTTACAGCCCGTTCTTCCATATGCCGGTATTGGGCAGAAAATGCCTGTTTTGAGACTCTGCACAGAAAGTGTTTGCAGACTGCTGAATCCACACACGGTTTTAACTCTGGAAGTTGAGTGCACACATTGACAACCGTCCTGTTACATAGCTGAGTTTTGGATTTAGAATCAGATATATCCCTGTGCTTGCTGCCCTTTCTTCCATATGCCGGTATTGGGCTGAAAACGACTGTTTTGAGACTCTGCACAGAAAGTGTTTGCAGACTGCTGAATCCACACACGGGTTTAACTCTGAATGTTGAGTGCACACATTGACAACTGTTCTGTAAAAAAGCTGTGTTTTGGATTTAGAAGCAGATATTTCCCTGCTCTTTCTGCCCTTTCTTCCATATGCCGGTATTGGGCTGAAAACGCCTGTTTTGGGAATTGGCGCACAAAGTTTTTGCAGACTGCTGAACACACACAGGGCTTTAACTCTGGAACTTGAGTACACACATTGACGACCGTTGTGTTAGATAGCTGCGTTTTGGATTTAGAAGCAGATATTTCCCTGTGCTTACTGCCCGTTCTTCCATAGGCCGGTATTGGGCTGAAAACGCCTGCTTTGAGACTCTGCACAGAATGTGTTTGCAGACTGCTGAATCCACACACGGTTTTAACTCTGGAAGTTGAGTGCACACATTGACAACCGTCCTGTTACATAGCTGAGTTTTGTATTTAGAAGCAGATATATCCCTGTGCTTGCTGCCCTTTCTACCATATGCCGGTATTGGGCTGAAAACGCCTGTTCTGAGACTCTGCACAGAAAGTGTTTGCAGACTACTGAATCCACACACGGGTTTACCTCAGCAAGTTGAGTGCACACACTGACAACCGTTCTGTTAGATAGCTGCGTTTTAGATTTAGAAGCAGATATTTCCCTGTGCTTACTGCCCTTTCTTCCATATGCCGGTATTGGGCTGAAAACGTCTGTTTTGAGACTCTGCACAGAAAGTGTTTGCAGACTGCTGAATCCACTCACGGGTTTAACTCGGCATGTTGAGTGCACACATTGACAACCGTTCTGTTAGATGGCTGCATTTTGGATTTAGAAGCAGATATTTCCCTGTGCTTACTGCCCTTTCTTCCATATGCCGGTATTGGGCTGAAAACGCCTGTTTTGAGACTCTGCACAGAAAGTGTTTGCAGACTGCTGAATCCACACAAGGGTTTAACTCTGAATGTTGAGTGCACACATTGACAACTGTTCTGTTAGATAGCTGCATTTTGGATTTAGAAACAGATATTTCCCATTGCCTACTGCTCTTTCTTCCATATGCCGGTATTGGGCTGAAAACGCCTGTTTTGAGACTCTGCACAGAAAGTATTTGCAGACTGCTGAATCCACACACGGAGTTAACTCTACAAGTTGAGTGCACACACTGACAACCGTTCTGTTAGATAGCGGCGTTTTGGATTTAGAAGCAGATATTTCCCTGTGCTTACTGCCCTTTCTTCCATATGCCTGTATTGGGCTGAAAACGCCTGTTTTGAGACTCTGCACAGAAAGTGTTTGCAGACTGCTGAATGCACACACGGGTTTAACTCAGCATGTTGAGTGCACACATTGACAAACGTTCTGTTAGATGGCTGCATTTTGGATTTAGAAGCAGATATTTCCATGTGCTTACTGCCCTTTCTTCCATATGCCGGTATTGGGCTGAAAACGCCTGTTTTGAGACTCTGCACAGAAAGTGTTTGCAGACTGCTGAATCCACACACGGGTTTAACTCTGAATGTTGAGTGCACACATTGACAACTGTTCTGTAAAAAAGCTGCGTTTTGGATTTAGAAGCAGATATTTCCCTGCTCTTTCTGCCCTTTCTTCCATATGCCGGTATTGGGCTGAAAACGCCTGTTTTGGGAATTGGCGCACAAAGTTTTTGCAGACTGCTGAACACACAGGGCTTTAACTCTGGAAGTTGAGTGCACACATTGACAACCGTTGTGTTAGATAGCTGCGTTTTGGATTTAGAAGCAGATATTTCCCTGTGCTTACTGCACTTTCTTCCATATGTCTGTATTGGGCTGAAAACGCCTGTTTTGAGACTCTGCACAGAATGTGTTTGCAGACTGCTGAATCAACACACATGTTTAACTGTGGAAGTTGAGTGCACACATTGACAACCGTTCTGTTAGACAGCTGTGTTTTGGACTTAGAAGCAGAAATTGCCCTGTGCTTACTGCCCTTTCTTCCATATGCCGGTATTGGGCTGAAAACGCCTGTTTTGAGACTCTGCACAGAAAGTGTTTGCAGACTGCTGAATCCACACACGGGTTTAACTCTGGAAGTTGAGTGCACACATTGACAACCGTTCTGTTACATAGCTGCGTTTTGGATTTAGAAGCAGATATTTCCCTGTGCTTACTGCCCTTTCTTCCATATGCCGGTATTGGGCTGAAAACGCCTGTTTTGAGACTCTGCACAGAAAGTGTTTGCAGACTGCTGAATCCACACACGGGGTAAACTCTGGAAGTTGAGTGCACACATTGACAACCGTTCTGTTAGATAGCTGCGTTTCGGATTTAGAAGCAGATATTTCCCTGTGCTTACTGCCCTTCCTTCCATATGCTGGTATTGGGCTGAAAACGCCTGTTTTGAGACTCTACACAGAAAGAGTTTGCAGACTGCTGAATCCACACACGGGTTTAACTCTGGAAGTTGAGTGCACACATTGACAGCCGTTCTTGTAGATAGCTGTGTTTTGGATTTAGAAGCAGATATTTCCCTGTGCTTACTGCCCGTTCTTCCATAGGCCGGTATTGGGCTGAAAACGCCTGTTTTGAGACTCTGCACAGAATGTGTTTGCAGACTGCTGAATCCACACACGGTTTTAACTCTGGAAGTTGAGTGCACACATTGACAATCGTCCTGTTACATAGCTGAGTTTTGGATTTAGAAGCAGATATATCCCTGTGCTTGCTGCCCTTTCTACCATATGCCGGTATTGGGCTGAAAACGCCTGTTTTGAGACTCTGCACAGAAAGTGTTTGCAGACTGCTGAATCCACACACGGGTTTAACTCTGCAAGTTGAGTGCACACACTGACAACCGTTCTGTTAGATAGCTGCGTTTTAGACTTAGAAGCAGATATTTCCCTGTGCTTACTGCCCTTTCTTCCATATGCCGGTATTGGGCTGAAAACGTCTGTTTTGAGACTCTGCACAGAAAGTGTTTGCAGACTGCTGAATCCACACACGGGTTTAACTCTGGAAGTTGAGTGCACACACTGACAACCGTTCTGTTAGATAGCTGCGTTTTAGATTTAGAAGCAGATATTTCCCTGTGCTTACTGCCCTTTCTTCCATATGCCAGTATTGGGCTGAAAACGCCTGTTTTGAGACTCTGCACAGAAAGTGTTTGCAGACTGCTGAATCCACACACGGGTTTAACACTGGAATTTGAGTGCACACATTGACAACCGTTCTGTTAGACAGCTGCATTTTGGACTTAGAAGCAGAAATTGCCCTGTGCTTACTGCCGTTTCTTCCATATGCCGGTATTGGGCTGAAAACGCCTGTTTTGAGACTCTGCACAGAAAGTGTTTGCAGACTGCTGAATCCACACACGGGTTTACCTCTGGAAGTTGAGTGCACACATTGACAACCGTTGTGTTAGATAGCTGCGTTTTGGATTTAGAAGCAGATATTTCCCTGTGCTTACTGCCCTTTCTCCCATATGCCGGTATTGGGCTGAAAACGCCGGTTTTGAGACTCTGCACAGAAAGTGTTTGCAGACTGCTGAATCAACACACGGGTTTAACTCTGGAAGTTGAGTGCACTCATTGACAACTGTTCTGTTAGACAGCTGCGTTTTGGACTTAGAAGCAAAAATTGCCCTGTGCTTACTGCCCTTTCTTCCATATGCCGGTATTGGGCTGAAAACGCCTGTTTTGAGACTCTACACAGAAAGAGTTTGCAGACTGCTGAATCCACACACGGGTTTAACTCTGGAAGTTGAGTGCACACATTGACAGCCGTTCTGTTAGATAGCTGTGTTTTGGATTTAGAAGCAGATATTTTCCTGTGCTTACTGCCCGTTCTTCCATATGCCGGTATTGGGCAGAAAACGCCTGTTTTGAGACTCTGCACAGAAAGTGTTTGCAGACTGCTGAATCCACACACGGTTTTAACTCTGGAAGTTGAGTGCACACATTGACAACCGTCCTGTTACATAGCTGAGTTTTGGATTTAGAAGCAGATATATCCCTGTGCTTGCTGCCCTTTCTTCCATATGCCGGTATTGGGCTGAAAACGCCTGTTTTGAGACTCTGCACAGAAAGTATTTGCAGACTGCTGAATCCACACACGGGTTTAACTCTACAAGTTGAGTGCACACACTCACAACCGTTCTGTTAGATAGCGGCGTTTTGGATTTAGAAGCAGATATTTCCCTGTGCTTACTTCCCTTTCTTCCATATGCCGGTATTGGGCTGAAAACGCCTGTTTTGAGCCTCTGCACAGAAAGTGTTTGCAGACTGCTGAATGCACTCACGGGTTTAACTCGGCATGTTGAGTGCGCAAATTGACAAACGTTCTGTTAGATGGCTGCATTTTGGATTTAAAAGCAGATATTTCCATGTGCTTACTGCCCTTTCTTCCATATGCCGGTATTGGGCTGAAAACGCCTGTTTTGAGACTCTGCACAGAAAGTGTTTGCAGACTGCTGAATCCACACACGGGTTTAACTCTGAATGTTGAGTGCACACATTGACAACTGTTCTGTAAAAAAGCTGCGATTTGGATTTAGAAGCAGATATTTCCCTGCTCTTTCTGCCCTTTCTTCCATATGCCGGTATTGGGCTGAAAACGCCTGTTTTGGGAATTGGCGCACAAAGTTTTTGCAGACTGCTGAACACACACAGGGCTTTAACTCTGGAAGTTGAGTGCACACATTGACAACCGTTGTGTTAGATAGCTGCGTTTTGGATTTAGAAGCAGATTTTACCTGTGCTTACTACACTTTCTTCCATATGCCGGTATTGGGCTGAAAACGCCTGTTTTGAGACTCTGCACAGAAAGTCTTTGCAGACTGCTGAATCAACACACGGGTTTAACTCTGGAAGTTGAGTGCACACATTGACAACCGTTCTGTTAGACAGCTGCGTTTTGGACTTAGAAGCAGAAATTGCCCTGTGCTTACTGCCCTTTCTTCCATATGCCGGTATTGGGCTGAAAACGCCTGTTTTGAGACTCTGCACAGAAAGTGTTTGCAGACTGCTGAATCCACACACGGGTTTAACTCTGGAAGTTGAGTGCACACGTTGACAACCGTTCTGTTAGATAGCTGCGTTTTGGATTTAGAAGCAGATATTTCCCTGTGCTTACTGCCCTTTCTTCCATATGCCGGTATTGGGCTGAAAACGCCTGTTTTGAGACTCTGCACAGAAAGTGTTTGCAGACTGCTGAATCCACACACGGGGTTAACTCTGGAAGTTGAGTGCACACATTGACAACCGTTCTGTTAGATAGCTGCGTTTCGGATTTAGAAGCAGATATTTCCCTGTGCTTACTGCCCTTCCTTCCATATGCTGGTATTGGGCTGAAAACGCCTGTTTTGAGACTCTACACAGAAAGAGTTTGCAGACTGCTGAATCCACACACGGGTTTAACTCTGGAAGTTGAGTGCACCCATTGAAAGCCGTTCTGTTAGATAGCTGTGTTTTGGATTTAGAAGCAGATATTTCCCATTGCCTACTGCCCTTTCTTCCATATGCCGGTATTGGGCTGAAAACGCCTGTTTTGAGACTCTGCACAGAAAGTGTTTGCAGACTGCTGAATCCACACACGGGTTTATCTCTGGAAGTTGAGTGCACACATTGACAACCGTTCTGTTACATAGCTGAGTTTTGGATTTAGAAACAGATATATCCCTGTGCTTCCTGCCCTTTCTTCCATATGCCGGTATTGGTCTGAAAACGCCTGTTTTGAGACTCTGCACAGAAAGTGTTAGCAGACTGCTGGATCCACACACGGGTTTAACTCTGCAAGTTGAGTGCACACACTGACAACCGTTCTGTTAGATAGCTGCGTTTTGGATTTAGAAGCAGATATTTCCCTGTTCTTTCTGCCCTTTCTTCCATATGCTGGTATTGGGCTGAAAACGCCTGTTTTGGGAATTGGCGCATAAAGCTTTTGCAGACTGCTGAACACACACAGGGCTTTAACTCTGGAAGTTGAGTGCACACATTGACAACCGTTGTGTTAGATAGCTGTGTTTTGGATTTAGAAGCAGATATTTCCCTGTTCTTTCTGCCCTTTCTTCCATATGCTGGTATTGGGCTGAAAACGCCTGTTTTGGAATTGGCGCATAAAGCTTTTGCAGACTGCTGAACACACACAGGGCTTTAACTCTGGAAGTTGAGTGCACACATTGACAACCGTTGTGTTAGATAGCTGCGTTTTGGATTTAGAAGCAGATATTTCCCTGTGCTTACTGCCCTTTCTTCCATATGCCGGTATTGGGCTGAAAACGCCTTTTTTGAGACTCTGCACAGAAAGTGTTTGCAGACTGCTGAAGCCACACACGGGTTTAACTCTGGAAGTTGAGTGCACTCATTCACAACTGTTCTGTTAGATAGCTGCATTTTGGTTTTAGAAGCAGATATTTCCCTGTGCTTACTGCCCTTCCTTCCATATGCCAGTATTGGGCTGAAAACGCCTGCTTTGAGACTCTGCACAGAAAGTGTTTGCAGACTGCTGAATCCACACACGGGTTTAACTCTGGAAGTTGAGTGCACACATTGACAACCGTTTTGTTAGATAGCTGCGTTTTGGATTTAGAAGCAGATATTTCCCTGTGCTTACTGCCCTTTCTTCCATATGCCGGTATTGGGCTGAAAACGCCTGTTTTGAGACTCTGCACAGAAAGTGTTTGCAGACTGCTGAAACCACACACGGGTTTAACTCTGGAATTTGAGTGCACAAAATGACAACCGTTCTGTTAGATAGCTGCGTTTTGGATTTAGAAGCACATATTTCCCTGTGCTTACTGCCCTTTCTTCCTATGCCTGTATTGGGCTGAAAACGCCTGTTTTGAGACTCTGCACAGAAAGTGTTAGCAGACTGCTGAATCCACACACGGGTTTAACTCTGCAAGTTGAGTGCACACACTGACAGCCGTTCTGTTAGACAGCTGCGTTTTGGACTTAGAAGCAGATATTGCCCTGTGCTTACTGCCCTTTCTTCCATATGCCGGTATTGGGCTGAGAACGCCTGTTATGAGACTCTGCACAGAAAGTGTTTGCAGACTGCTGAATCCACACACGGGTTTGACTCTGGAAGTTGAGTGCACCCATTGACAACCGTTCTGTTAGATAGCTACGTTTTGGATTTAGTAGCAGATATTTCAATGTGCTTACTGCCTTTCGTCGATAAGCCGGTATTTGGCTGAAAACGTTTGTTTTGAGACTCTGCACAGAAAGTGTTTGCAGACTGCTGAATCCACACACGGGTTTAACTCTGCATGTTGAGTGCACACATTAACAACCGTTCTGTTAGATAGCAGCGTTTTGGATTTAGAAGCAGATATTTCCCCGTGCTTCCTGCCCTTTCTTCCATATGCCGGTATTGGGGTGAAAACGCCTGTTTTGAGACTCTGCACAGAAAGTGTTTGCAGACTGCTGAATCCACACACTGGTTTAACTCTGCAAGTTGATTGAACACATTGACAACCGTTCTGTTAGATAGCTGCGTGTTGGATTTAGAAGCAGATATTTCCCTGTGCTTACTGCCCATTCTTCCATATGCCGTTATTGGGCTGAAAACGCCTGTTTTGTGACTCTGCACAGAAAGTGTTAGCAGACTGCTGAATCCACACACGGGTTAAACTCTGGAAGTTCAGTGCACACATTGACAACCGTTCTGTTAGATAGCTGCATTTTGGATTTAGAAGCAGATATTTCCCTGTGATTACTTCCCTTTCTTCGATATGCCGGTATTGGGCTGAAAACGCCTGTCTTGCGAATTGGCGCATAAAGTTTTTGCAGACTGCTGAACACACACGGGGCTTTAACTCTGGAAGTTGAGTGCACACATTGACAACCGTTGTGTTAGATAGCTGCGTTTTGGATTTAGAAGCAGATATTTCCCTGTGCTTACTGCCCTTTCTTCCATATGCCGGTATTGGGCTGAAAACGCCAGTTTTGAGACTCTGCACAGAAAGTGTTTGCAGACTGCTGAATCAACACACGGGTTTAACTCTGGAAGTTGAGTGCACACATTGACAACTGTTCTGTTAGACAGCTGCGTTTTGGACTTAGAAGCAAAAATTGCCCTGTGCTTACTGCCCTTTCTTCCATATGCCGGTATTGGGCTGAAAACGCCTGTTTTGAGACTCTACACACAAAGAGTTTGCAGACTGCTGAATCCACACACGGGTTTAACTCTGGAAGTTGAGTGCACACATTGACAGCCGTTCTGTTAGATAGCTGTGTTTTGGATTTAGAAGCAGATATTTTCCTGTGCTTACAGCCCGTTCTTCCATATGCCGGTATTGGGCAGAAAATGCCTGTTTTGAGACTCTGCACAGAAAGTGTTTGCAGACTGCTGAATCCACACACGGTTTTAACTCTGGAAGTTGAGTGCACACATTGTCAACCGTCCTGTTACATAGCTGAGTTTTGGATTTAGAAGCAGATATATCCCTGTGCTTGCTGCCCTTTCTTCCATATGCCGGTATTGGGCTGAAAACGCCTGTTTTGAGACTCTGCACAGAAAGTATTTGCAGACTGCTGAATCCACACACGGGGTTAACTCTACAAGTTGAGTGCACACACTGACAACCGTTCTGTTAGATAGCGGCGTTTTGGATTTAGAAGCAGATATTTCCCTGTGCTTACTGCCCTTTCTTCCATATGCCTGTATTGGGCTGAAAACACCTGTTTTGAGACTCTGCACAGAAAGTGTTTGCAGACTGCTGAATGCACACACGGGTTTAACTCAGCATGTTGAGTGCACACATTGACAAACGTTCTGTTATATGGCTGCATTTTGGATTTAGAAGCAGATATTTCCATGTGCTTACTGCCCTTTCTTCCATATGCCGGTATTGGGCTGAAAACGCCTGTTTTGAGACTCTGCACAGAAAGTGTTTGCAGACTGCTGAATCCACACACGGGTTTAACTCTGAATGTTGAGTGCACACATTGACAACTGTTCTGTAAAAAAGCTGTGTTTTGGATTTAGAAGCAGATATTTCCCTGCTCTTTCTGCCCTTTCTTCCATATGCCGGTATTGGGCTGAAAACGCCTGTTTTGGGAATTGGCGCACAAAGTTTTTGCAGACTGCTGAACACACACAGGGCTTTAACTCTGGAAGTTGAGTGCACACATTGACAACCGTTGTGTTAGATAGCTGCGTTTTGGATTTAGAAGCAGATATTTCCCTGTGCTTACTGCACTTTCTTCCATATGCCGGTATTGGGCTGAAAACGCCTGTTTTGAGACTCTGCACAGAATGTGTTTGCAGACTGCTGAATCAACACACGTGTTTAACTGTGGAAGTTGAGTGCACACATTGACAACCGTTCTGTTAGACAGCTGCGTTTTGGACTTAGAAGCAGAAATTGCCCTGTGCTTACTGACCTTTCTTCCATATGCCGGTATTGGGCTGAAAACGCCTGTTTTGAGACTCTGCACAGAAAGTGTTTGCAGACTGCTGAATCCACACACGGGTTTAACTCTGGAAGTTGAGTGCACACATTGACAACCGTTCTGTTACATAGCTGCGTTTTGGATTTAGAAGCAGATATTTCCCTGTGCTTATTGCCCTTTCTTCCATATGGCGGTATTGGGCTGAAAACGCCTGTTTTGAGACTCTGCACAGAAAGTGTTTGCAGACTGCTGAATCCACACACGGGGTTAACTCTGGAAGTAGAGTGCACACATTGACAACCGATCTGTTAGGTAGCTGCGTTTCGGATTTAGAAGCAGATAATTCCCTGTGCTTACTGCCCTTCCTTCCATATGCTGGTATTGGGCTGAAAACGCCTGTTTTGAGACTCTACACAGAAAGAGTTTGCAGACTGCTGAATCCACACACGGGTTTAACTCTGGAAGTTGAGTGCACACATTGACAGCCGTTCTCGTAGATAACTGTGTTTTGGATTTAGAATCAGATATTTCCCTGTGCATACTGCCCGTTCTTCCATAGGCCGGTATTGGGCTGAAAACGCCTGTTTTGAGACTCTGCACAGAATGTGTTTGCAGACTGCTGAATCCACACACGGTTTTAACTCTGGAAGTTGAGTGCACACATTGACAACCGTCCTGTTACATAGCTGAGTTTTGTATTTAGAAGCAGATATATCCCTATGCTTGCTGCGCTTTCTACCATATGCCGGTATTGGGCTGAAAACGCCTGTTCTGAGACTCTGCACAGAAAGTGTTTGCAGACTGCTGAATCCACACACGGGTTTAACTCAGCAAGTTGAGTGCACACACTGACAACCGTTCTGTTAGATAGCTGCGTTTTAGATTTAGAAGCACATATTTCCCTGTGCTTACTGCCCTTTCTTCCATATGCCGGTATTGGGCTGAAAACGTCTGTTTTGAGACTCTGCACAGAAAGTGTTTGCAGACTGCTGAATCCACTCACGGGTTTAACTCGGCATGTTGAGTGCACACATTGACAACCGTTCTGTTAGATGGCTGCATTTTGGATTTAGAAGCAGATATTTCCCTGTGCTTACTGCCCTTTCTTCCATATGCCGGTATTGGGCTGAAAACGCCTGTTTTGAGACTCTGCACAGAAAGTGTTTGCAGACTGCTGAATCCACACACGGGTTTAACTCTGAATGTTGAGTGCACACATTGACAACTGTTCTGTTACATAGCTGCATTTTGGATTTAGAAACAGATATTTCCCATTGCCTACTGCTCTTTCTTCCATATGCCGGTATTGGGCTGAAAACGCCTGTTTTGAGACTCTGCACAGAAAGTGTTTGCAGACTGCTAAATCCACACACGAGTTTAACACTGGAATTTGAGTGCACACATTGACAACCGTTGTGTTAGATAGCTGCGTTTTGGATTTAGAAGCACATATTTCCCTGTGCTTACTGCGATTCCTTCCATATGCTGGTATTGGGCTGAAAACGCCTGTTTTGAGACTCTGCACAGAAAGTGTTTGCAGACTGCTGAATCCACACACGGGTTTAACACTGGAATTTGAGTGCACACATTGACAACCGTTGTGTTAGATAGCTGCGTTTTGGATTTAGAAGCACATATTTCCCTGTGCTTACTGCCCTTTCTTCCATATGCCGGTATTGGGCTGAAGTCGCCTGTTTTGAGACTCTGCACAGAAAGTGTTAGCAGACTGCTGAATCCACACACGGGTTTAACTCTGCAAGTTGAGCGCACACATTGACAACCGTTCTGTTAGACAGCTGCATTTTGGACTTAGAAGCAGAAATTGCCCTGTGCTTACTGCCCTTTCTTCCATATGCCGGTATTGGGCTGAAAATGCCTGTTTTGAGACTGTGCACAGAAAGTATTTGCAGACTGCTGAATCCACACACGGGTTTAACTCTGGAAGTTGAGTGTACACATTGACAACCGTTGTGTTAGATAGCTGCGTTTTGGATTTAGAAGCAGATATTTCCCTGTGCTTACTGCCCTTTCTTCCATATGCCGGTATTGGGCTGAAAACGCCGATTTTGAGACTCTGCACAGAAAGTGTTTGCAGACTGCTGAATCAACACACGGGTTTAACTCTGGAAGTTGAGTGCACACATTGACAACTGTTCTGTTAGACAGCTGCGTTTTGGACTTAGAAGCAAAAATTGCCCTGTGCTTACTGCCCTTTCTTCCATATGCCGGTATTGGGCTGAAAAGGCCTGTTTTGAGACTCTGCACAGAAAGTGTTTGAAGACTGCTGAATCCACACAAGGGTTTAACTCTGAATGTTGAGTGCACACATTGACAACTGTTCTGTAAAAAAGCTGCGATTTGGATTTAGAAGCAGATATTTCCCTGCTCTTTCTGCCCTTTCTTCCATATGCCGGTATTGGGCTGAAGACGCCTGTTTTGGGAATTGGCGCACAAAGTTTTTGCAGACTGCTGAACACACACAGGGCTTTAACTCTGGAAGTTGAGTGCACACATTGACAACCGTTGTGTTAGATAGCTGCGTTTTGGATTTAGAAGCAGATATTTCCCTGTGCTTACTGCCCTTTCTTCCATATGCCGGTATTGGGCTGAAAACGCCTGTTTTGAGACTCTGCACAGAAAGTGTTTGCAGACTGCTGAATCCACACACGGGTTTAACTCTGCATGTTGAGTGCACACATTGACAACCGTTCTGTTAGATAGCTGCGTTTTGGATTTAGAAGCAGATATATCCCTCTGCTTACGGCCCTTTCTTCCATATCCGGTATTGGGCTGAAAACGCCTGTTTTGAGACTCTGCACAGAAAGTGTTTGCCGACTGCTGAATTCACACACGGGTTTAACTCTGCAATTGAGTGCACACATTCACAACCGTTCTGTTAGATAGCTGCGTTTAGGATTTAGAAGCAACTATTTCCCTGTGCTTACTGCCCTTTCTTCCATATGCCGGTATTGGGCTGAAAACGCCTGTTTTGAGACTCTGCACAGAAAGGGTTTGCAGACTGCTGAATCCACACACGGTTTTAACTCTGGAAGTTGTGTGCACTGATTGACAACCGTTCTGTTAGGTAGCTGCGTTTTGGATTTAGAAGCAGATATTTCCCTGTACTTACTGCCCTTTCTTCCATATGCTGGTATTGGGCTGAAAACGACTGTTTTGGGACTCTGCACAGAAATTGTTTTCAGACTGCACATCCACACACGGGTTTTACTCTGGAAGTTGAGTGCACCCTTAGACAATCGTTCTGTTAGATAGCTGCGTTTTGGATTTAGAAGCAGATATTTCCCTTTGCCTACTGCCATTTCTTCCATATGCCGGTATTGGGCTGAAAACGCCTCTTTTGAGACTCTGCACAGAAAGTGTTTGCAGACTGCTGAATCCACACACGGGTTTAACTCTGCATGTTGAGTGCACACATTGACAACCGTTGTGCTTGACAGCTGCGTTTTGGACTTAGAAGCAGATATTTCCCTTTGCCTACTGCCCTTTCTTCCATACGCCGCTATTGGGCTGAAAAAGCCTGATTTGGGAATTGGCACATAAAGTTTTTGCAGACTGCTGAATCCACACAGGGTTTTAACTCTGGAAGTTGAGTGCACACATTGACAACCGTTGTGTTAGATAGCTGCGTTTTGGATTTAGAAGCAGATATTTCCCTGCGCTTACTGCCCTTTCTTCCATATGCCGGTATTGGGCTGAAAACGCCTGTTTTGAGACTCTGCACAGAAAGTGTTTGCAGACTGCTGAATCCACACAGGGGTTTAACTCTGGAAGTTGAGTGCACACATTGACAACCGTTCTGTTAGATAGCTGCGTTTTGGATTTAGAAGCAGATATTTCCCTGTGCTTACTGCCCTTTCTTCCATATGCCGGTATTGGGCTGAAAACGCCTGTTTTGAGACTCTGCACAGAAAGTGTTTGCAGACTGCTGAATCCACACACGGGTTTAACTCTGGAAGTTGAGTGCACACATTGACAGCCGTTCGGTTACATAGCTGTGTTTTGGATTTAGAAGCAGATATTTCCCTGTGCTTGCTGCCCGTTCTTCCATATGCCGGTATTGGGCTGAAAACGCCTGTTTTGAGACTCTGCACAGAAAGTGTTTGCAGACTGCTGAATCCACACACGGCTTTAACTCTGCATGTTGAGTGCACACATTGACAAACGTTCTGTTAGATAGCTGCGTTTTGAATTTTGAAGCAGATATTTCCCTGTGGTTACTGTCCTATCTTCCTTATGCCGGTATTGGGCTGAAAACGCCTGTTTTGAGACTCTGCACAGAAAGTGTTTGCAGACTGCTGAATCCACACACGGGTTTAACTCTGCAAGTTGAGTGCACACATTGACAACCGTTCTGTTAGATAGCTGCGTTTTGGATTTAGAAGCAGATATTTCCCTGTTCTTTCTGCCCTTTCTTCCATATGCTGGTATTGGGCTGAAAACGCCTGTTTTGGGAATTGGCGCATAAAGTTTTTGCAGACTGCTGAACACACACAGGGCTTTAACTCTGGAAGTTGAGTGCACACATTGACAACCGTTGTGTTAGATAGCTGCGTTTTGGATTTAGAAGCAGATATTTACCTGTGCTTACTGCCCTTTCTTCCATATGCCGGTATTGGGCTGAAAACGCCGATTTTGAGACTCTGCACAGAAAGTGTTTGCAGACTGCTGAATCAACACACGGGTTTAACTCTGGAAGTTGAGTGCACACATTGACAACTGTTCTGTTAGACAGCTGCGTTTTGGACTTAGAAGCAAAAATTGCCCTGTGCTTACTGCCCTTTCTTCCATATGCCGGTATTGGGCTGAAAAGGCCTGTTTTGAGACTCTGCACAGAAAGTGTTTGAAGACTGCTGAATCCACACAAGGGTTTAACTCTGAATGTTGAGTGCACACATTGACAACTGTTCTGTAAAAAAGCTGCGATTTGGATTTAGAAGCAGATATTTCCCTGCTCTTTCTGCCCTTTCTTCCATATGCCGGTATTGGGCTGAAGACGCCTGTTTTGGGAATTGGCGCACAAAGTTTTTGCAGACTGCTGAACACACACAGGGCTTTAACTCTGGAAGTTGAGTGCACACATTGACAACCGTTGTGTTAGATAGCTGCGTTTTGGATTTAGAAGCAGATATTTCCCTGTGCTTACTGCCCTTTCTTCCATATGCCGGTATTGGGCTGAAAACGCCTGTTTTGAGACTCTGCACAGAAAGTGTTTGCAGACTGCTGAATCCACACACGGGTTTAACTCTGCATGTTGAGTGCACACATTGACAACCGTTCTGTTAGATAGCTGCGTTTTGGATTTAGAAGCAGATATATCCCTCTGCTTACGGCCCTTTCTTCCATATCCGGTATTGGGCTGAAAACGCCTGTTTTGAGACTCTGCACAGAAAGTGTTTGCCGACTGCTGAATTCACACACGGGTTTAACTCTGCAATTGAGTGCACACATTCACAACCGTTCTGTTAGATAGCTGCGTTTAGGATTTAGAAGCAACTATTTCCCTGTGCTTACTGCCCTTTCTTCCATATGCCGGTATTGGGCTGAAAACGCCTGTTTTGAGACTCTGCACAGAAAGGGTTTGCAGACTGCTGAATCCACACACGGTTTTAACTCTGGAAGTTGTGTGCACTGATTGACAACCGTTCTGTTAGGTAGCTGCGTTTTGGATTTAGAAGCAGATATTTCCCTGTACTTACTGCCCTTTCTTCCATATGCTGGTATTGGGCTGAAAACGACTGTTTTGGGACTCTGCACAGAAATTGTTTTCAGACTGCACATCCACACACGGGTTTTACTCTGGAAGTTGAGTGCACCCTTAGACAATCGTTCTGTTAGATAGCTGCGTTTTGGATTTAGAAGCAGATATTTCCCTTTGCCTACTGCCATTTCTTCCATATGCCGGTATTGGGCTGAAAACGCCTCTTTTGAGACTCTGCACAGAAAGTGTTTGCAGACTGCTGAATCCACACACGGGTTTAACTCTGCATGTTGAGTGCACACATTGACAACCGTTGTGCTTGACAGCTGCGTTTTGGACTTAGAAGCAGATATTTCCCTGTGCTTTCTGCCCTTTCTTCCATACGCCGCTATTGGGCTGAAAAAGCCTGATTTGGGAATTGGCACATAAAGTTTTTGCAGACTGCTGAATCCACACAGGGTTTTAACTCTGGAAGTTGAGTGCACACATTGACAACCGTTGTGTTAGATAGCTGCGTTTTGGATTTAGAAGCAGATATTTCCCTGCGCTTACTGCCCTTTCTTCCATATGCCGGTATTGGGCTGAAAACGCCTGTTTTGAGACTCTGCACAGAAAGTGTTTGCAGACTGCTGAATCCACACAGGGGTTTAACTCTGGAAGTTGAGTGCACACATTGACAACCGTTCTGTTAGATAGCTGCGTTTTGGATTTAGAAGCAGATATTTCCCTGTGCTTACTGCCCTTTCTTCCATATGCCGGTATTGGGCTGAAAACGCCTGTTTTGAGACTCTGCACAGAAAGTGTTTGCAGACTGCTGAATCCACACACGGGTTTAACTCTGGAAGTTGAGTGCACACATTGACAGCCGTTCGGTTACATAGCTGTGTTTTGGATTTAGAAGCAGATATTTCCCTGTGCTTGCTGCCCGTTCTTCCATATGCCGGTATTGGGCTGAAAACGCCTGTTTTGAGACTCAGCACAGAAAGTGTTTGCAGACTGCTGAATCCACACACGGCTTTAACTCTGCATGTTGAGTGCACACATTGACAAACGTTCTGTTAGATAGCTGCGTTTTGAATTTTGAAGCAGATATTTCCCTGTGGTTACTGTCCTATCTTCCTTATGCCGGTATTGGGCTGAAAACGCCTGTTTTGAGACTCTGCACAGAAAGTGTTTGCAGACTGCTGAATCCACACACGGGTTTAACTCTGCAAGTTGAGTGCACACATTGACAACCGTTCTGTTAGATAGCTGCGTTTTGGATTTAGAAGCAGATATTTCCCTGTTCTTTCTGCCCTTTCTTCCATATGCTGGTATTGGGCTGAAAACGCCTGTTTTGGGAATTGGCGCATAAAGTTTTTGCAGACTGCTGAACACACACAGGGCTTTAACTCTGGAAGTTGAGTGCACACATTGACAACCGTTGTGTTAGATAGCTGCGTTTTGGATTTAGAAGCAGATATTTCCCTGTGCTTACTGCCCTTTCTTCCATATGCCGGTATTGGGCTGAAAACGCCTTTTTTGAGACTCTGCACAGAAAGTGTTTGCAGACTGCTGAAGCCACACACGGGTTTAACTCTGGAAGTTGAGTGCACTCATTCACAACCGTTCTGTTAGATAGCTGCATTTTGGATTTAGAAGCAGATATTTCCCTGTGCTTACTGCCCTTCCTTCCATATGCCGGTATTGGGCTGAAAACGCCTGCTTTGAGACTCTGCACAGAAAGTGTTTGCAGACTGCTGAATCCACACACGGGTTTAACTCTGGAAGTTGAGTGCACACATTGACAACCGTTTTGTTAGATAGCTGCGTTTTGGATTTAGAAGCAGATATTTCCCTGTGCCTACTGCCCTTTCTTCCATATGCCGGTATTGGGCTGAAAACGCCTGTTTTGTGACTCTGCACAGAAAGTGTTTGCAGACTGCTGAAACCACACACGGGTTTAACTCTGGAATTTGAGTGCACACAATGACAACCGTTCTGTTAGATAGCTGCGTTTTGGAATTAGAAGCACATATTTCCCTGTGCTTACTGCCCTTTCTTCCTATGCCTGTATTGGGCTGAAAACGCCTGTTTTGAGACTCTGCACAGAAAGTGTTAGCAGACTGCTGAATCCACACACGGGTTTAACTCTGCAAGTTGAGTGCACACACTGACAACCGTTCTGTTAGACAGCTGCGTTTTGGACTTAGAAGCAGATATTGCCCTGTGCTTACTGCCCTTTCTTCCATATGCCGGTATTGGGCTGAAAACACCTGTTATGAGACTCTGCACAGAAAGTGTTTGCAGACTGCTGAATCCACACACGGGTTTGACTCTGGAAGTTGAGTGCACCCATTGACAACCGTTCTGTTAGATAGCTACGTTTTGGATTTAGTAGCAGATATTTCAATGTGCTTACTGCCCTTTCTTCGATAAGCCGGTATTTGGCTGAAAACGTTTGTTTTGAGACTCTGCACAGAAAGTGTTTGCAGACTGCTGAATCCACACACGGGTTTAACTCTGCATGTTGAGTGCACACATTAACAACCGTTCTGTTAGATAGCAGCGTTTTGGATTTAGAAGCAGATATTTCCCCGTGCTTACTGCCCTTTCTTCCATATGCCGGTATTGGGCTGAAAACGCCTGTTTTGAGACTCTGCACAGAAAGTGTTTGCAGACTGCTGAATCCACACACTGGTTTAACTCTGCAAGTTGATTGAACACATTGACAACCGTTCTGTTAGATAGCTGCGTGTTGGATTTAGAAGCAGATATTTCCCTGTGCTTACTGCCCATTCTTCCATATGCCGTTATTGGGCTGAAAACGCCTGTTTTGAGACTCTGCACAGAAAGTGTTTGCAGACTGCTGAATCCACACACGGGTTAAACTCTGGAAGTTGAGTGCACACATTGACAACCGTTCTGTTAGATAGCTGCGTTTTGGATTTAGAAGCAGATATTTCCCTGTGCTTACTGCCCTTTCTTCGATATGCCGGTATTGGGCTGAAAACGCCTGTTTTGAGACTCTGCACAGAAACTGTCTGCAGACTACTGAATCCACACACGGTTTTAACTCTGGAAGTTGCGTGCACCCATTGACAACCGTTGTGTTAGATAGCTGCGTTTTGGATTTAGAAGCTGATATTTCCCTGTGCTTACTGCCCTTTCTTCCATATGCCGGTATTGGGCTGAAAACGCCTGTTTTGTGACTCTGCACAGAAAGTGTTTGCAGACTGCTGAATCCACACACGGGTTTAACTCTGCAAGTTGTGTGCACACACTGACAACCGTTCTGTTAGATAGCTGCGTTTTGGATTTAGAAGCAGATATTTCCCTGTGATTACTTCCCTTTCTTCCATATGCCGGTATTGGGCTGAAAACGCCTGTTTTGCGAATTGGCGCATAAAGTTTTTGCAGACTGCTGAACACACACAGGGCTTTAACTCTGGAAGTTGAGTGCACACATTGACAACCGTTGTGTTAGATAGCTGCGTTTTGGATTTAGAAGCAGATATTTCCCTGTGCTTACTGCCCTTTCTTCCATATGCCGGTATTGGGCTGAAAACGCCAGTTTTGAGACTCTGCAAAGAAAGTGTTTGCAGACTGCTGAATCAACACACGGGTTTAACTCTGGAAGTTGAGTGCACACATTGACAACTGTTCTGTTAGACAGCTGCGTTTTGGACTTAGAAGCAAAAATTGCCCTGTGCTTACTGCCCTTTCTTCCATATGCCGGTATTGGGCTGAAAACGCCTGTTTTGAGACTCTACACACAAAGAGTTTGCAGACTGCTGAATCCACACACGGGTTTAACTCTGGAAGTTGAGTGCACACATTGACAGCCGTTCTGTTAGATGGCTGTGTTTTGGATTTAGAAGCAGATATTTTCCTGTGCTTACAGCCCGTTCTTCCATATGCCGGTATTGGGCAGAAAATGCCTGTTTTGAGACTCTGCACAGAAAGTGTTTGCAGACTGCTGAATCCACACACGGGTTTAACTCTGGAAGTTGAGTGCACACATTGACAACCGTCCTGTTACATAGCTGAGTTTTGGATTTAGAAGCAGATATATTCCTGTGCTTGCTGCCCTTTCTTCCATATGCCGGTATTGGGCTGAAAACGCCTGTTTTGAGACTCTGCACAGAAAGTATTTGCAGACTGCTGAATCCACACACGGGTTTAACTCTACAAGTTGAGTGCACACACTGACAACCGTTCTGTTAGATAGCGGCGTTTTGGATTTAGAAGCAGATATTTCCCTGTGCTTACTGCCCTTTCTTCCATATGCCTGTATTGGGCTGAAAACGCCTGTTTTGAGACTCTGCACAGAAAGTGTTTGCAGACTGCTGAATGCACACACGGGTTTAACTCAGCATGTTGAGTGCACACATTGACAAACGTTCTGTTAGATGGCTGCATTTTGGATTTAGAAGCAGATATTTCCATGTGCTTACTGCCCTTTCTTCCATATGCCGGTATTGGGCTGAAAACGCCTGTTTTGAGACTCTGCACAGAAAGTGTTTGCAGACTGCTGAATCCACACACGGGTTTAACTCTGAATGTTGAGTGCACACATTGACAACTGTTCTGTAAAAAAGCTGCGTTTTGGATTTAGAATCAGATATTTCCCTGCTCTTTCTGCCCTTTCTTCCATATGCCGGTATTGGGCTGAAAACGCCTGTTGTGGGAATTGGCGCACAAAGTTTTTGCAGACTGCTGAACACACACAGGGCTTTAACTCTGGAAGTTGAGTGCACACATTGACAACCGTTGTGTTAGATAGCTGCGTTTTGGATTTAGAAGCAGATATTTCCCTGTGCTTACTGCACTTTCTTCCATATGTCTGTATGGGCTGAAAACGCCTGTTTTGAGACTCTGCACAGAATGTGTTTGCAGACTGCTGAATCAACACACGTGTTTAACTGTGGAAGTTGAGTGCACACATTGACAACCGTTCTGTTAGACAGCTGCGTTTTGGACTTAGAAGCAGAAATTGCCCTGTGCTTACTGCCCTTTCTTCCATATGCCGGTACTGGGCTGAAAACGCCTGTTTTGAGACTCTGCACAGAAAGTGTTTGCACACTGCTGAATCCACACAGGGGTTTAACTCTGGAAGTTGAGTGCACACATTGACAACCGTTTTGTTAGATAGCTGCGTTTTGGATTTAGAAGCAGATATTTCCCTGTGCTTACTGCCCTTTCTTCCATATGCCGGTATTGGGCTGAAAACGCCTGTTTTGAGACTCTGCACAGAAAGTGTTTGCAGACTGCTGAATCCACACACGGGGTTAACTCTGGAAGTTGAGTGCACACATTGACAACCGTTCTGTTAGATAGCTGCGTTTTGGATTTAGAAGCAGATATTTCCCTGTGCTTACTGCCCTTCCTTCCATATGCTGGTATTGGGCTGAAAACGCCTGTTTTGAGACTCTACACAGAAAGAGTTTGCAGACTGCTGAATCCACACACGGGTTTAACTCTGGAAGTTGAGTGCACACATTGACAGCCGTTCTCGTAGATAGCTGTGTTTTGGATTTAGAAGCAGATATTTCCCTGTGCTTACTGCCCGTTCTTCGATAGGCCGGTATTGGGCTGAAAACGCCTGTTTTGAGACTCTGCACAGAATGTGTTTGCAGACTGCTGAATCCACACACGGTTTTAACTCTGGAAGTTGAGTGCACACATTGACAATCGTCCTGTTACATAGCTGAGTTTTGGATTTAGAAGCAGATATATCCCTGTGTTTGCTGCCCTTTCTACCATATGCCGGTATTGGGCTGAAAACGCCTGTTTTGAGACTCTGCACAGAAAGTGTTTGCAGACTGCTGAATCCACACACGGGTTTAACTCTGCAAGTTGAGTGCACACACTGACAACCGTTCTGTTAGATAGCTGCGTTTTAGATTTAGAAGCAGATATTTCCCTGTGCTTACTGCCCTTTCTTCCATATGCCGGTATTGGGCTGAAAGCGTCTGTTTTGAGACTCTGCACAGAAAGTGTTTGCAGACTGCTGAATCCACACACGGGTTTAACTCTGCAAGTTGAGTGCACACACTGACAACCGTTCTGTTAGATAGCTGCGTTTTAGATTTAGAAGCAGATATTTCCCTGTGCTTACTGCCCTTTCTTCCATATGCCGGTATTGGGCTGAAGTCGCCTGTTTTGAGACTCTGCACAGAAAGTGTTAGCAGACTGCTGAATCCACACACGGGTTTAACTCTGCAAGTTGAGCGCACACATTGACAACCGTTCTGTTAGACAGCTGCATTTTGGACTTAGAAGCAGAAATTGCCCTGTGCTTACTGCCCTTTCTTCCATATGCCGGTATTGGGCTGAAAACGCCTGTTTTGAGACTGTGCACAGAAAGTATTTGCAGACTGCTGAATCCACACACGGGTTTAACTCTGGAAGTTGAGTGTACACATTGACAACCGTTGTGTTAGATAGCTGCGTTTTGGATTTAGAAGCAGATATTTCCCTGTGCTTACTGCCCTTTCTTCCATATGCCGGTATTGGGCTGAAAACGCCGATTTTGAGACTCTGCACAGAAAGTGTTTGCAGACTGCTGAATCAACACACGGGTTTAACTCTGGAAGTTGAGTGCACACATTGACAACTGTTCTGTTAGACAGCTGCGTTTTGGACTTAGAAGCAAAAATTGCCCTGTGCTTACTGCCCTTTCTTCCATATGACGGTATTGGGCTGAAAAGGCCTGTTTTGAGACTCTGCACAGAAAGTGTTTGAAGACTGCTGAATCCACACAAGGGTTTAACTCTGAATGTTGAGTGCACACATTGACAACTGTTCTGTAAAAAAGCTGCGATTTGGATTTAGAAGCAGATATTTCCCTGCTCTTTCTGCCCTTTCTTCCATATGCCGGTATTGGGCTGAAGACGCCTGTTTTGGGAATTGGCGCACAAAGTTTTTGCAGACTGCTGAACACACACAGGGCTTTAACTCTGGAAGTTGAGTGCACACATTGACAACCGTTGTGTTAGATAGCTGCGTTTTGGATTTAGAAGCAGATATTTCCCTGTGCTTACTGCCCTTTCTTCCATATGCCGGTATTGGGCTGAAAACGCCTGTTTTGAGACTCTGCACAGAAAGTGTTTGCAGACTGCTGAATCCACACACGGGTTTAACTCTGCATGTTGAGTGCACACATTGACAACCGTTCTGTTAGATAGCTGCGTTTTGGATTTAGAAGCAGATATATCCCTCTGCTTACGGCCCTTTCTTCCATATCCGGTATTGGGCTGAAAACGCCTGTTTTGAGACTCTGCACAGAAAGTGTTTGCCGACTGCTGAATTCACACACGGGTTTAACTCTGCAATTGAGTGCACACATTCACAACCGTTCTGTTAGATAGCTGCGTTTAGGATTTAGAAGCAACTATTTCCCTGTGCTTACTGCCCTTTCTTCCATATGCCGGTATTGGGCTGAAAACGCCTGTTTTGAGACTCTGCACAGAAAGGGTTTGCAGACTGCTGAATCCACACACGGTTTTAACTCTGGAAGTTGTGTGCACTGATTGACAACCGTTCTGTTAGGTAGCTGCGTTTTGGATTTAGAAGCAGATATTTCCCTGTACTTACTGCCCTTTCTTCCATATGCCGGTATTGGGCTGAAAACGCCTGTTTTGAGACTCTACACAGAAAGAGTTTGCAGACTGCTGAATCCACACACGGGTTTAACTCTGGAAGTTGAGTGCACACATTGACAGCCGTTCTGTTAGATAGCTGTGTTTTGGATTTAGAAGCAGATATTTTCCTGTGCTTACTGCCCGTTCTTCCATATGCCGGTATTGGGCAGAAAACGCCTATTTTGAGACTCTGCACAGAAAGTGTTTGCAGACTGCTGAATCCACACACGGGTTTAACTCTGGAAGTTGAGTGCACACATTGACAGCCGTCCTGTTACATAGCTGAGTTTTGGATTTAGAAGCAGATATATCCCTGTGCTTGCTGCCCTTTCTTCCATATGCCGGTATTGGGCTGAAAACGCCTGTTTTGAGACTCTGCACAGAAAGTGTTTGCAGACTGCTGAATCCACACACGGGTTTAACTCTACAAGTTGAGTGCACACACTCACAACCGTTCTGTTAGATAGCGGCGTTTTGGATTTAGAAGCAGATATTTCCCTGTGCTTACTGCGCTTTCTTCCATATGCCGGTATTGGGCTGAAAACGCCTGTTTTGAGACTCTGCACAGAAAGTGTTTGCAGACTGCTGAATGCACTCACGGGTTTAACTCGGCATGTTGAGTGCGCAAATTGACAAACGTTCTGTTAGATGGCTGCATTTTGGATTTAGAAGCAGATATTTCCATGTGCTTACTGCCCTTTCTTCCATATGCCGGTATTGGGCTGAAAACGCCTGTTTTGAGACTCTGCACAGAAAGTGTTTGCAGACTGCTGAATCCACACACGGGTTTAACTCTGAATGTTGAGTGCACACATTGACAACTGTTCTGTAAAAAAGCTGCGGTTTGGATTTAGAAGCAGATATTTCCCTGCTCTTTCTGCCCTTTCTTCCATATGCCGGTATTGGGCTGAAAACGCCTGTTTTGGGAATTGGCGCACAAAGTTTTTGCAGACTGCTGAACACACACAGGGCTTTAACTCTGGAAGTTGAGTGCACACATTGACAACCGTTGTGTTAGATAGCTGCGTTTTGGATTTAGAAGCAGATATTTCCCTGTGCTTACTACACTTTCTTCCATATGCCTGTATTGGGCTGAAAACGCCTGTTTTGAGACTCTGCACAGAATGTGTTTGCAGACTGCTGAATCAACACACGTGTTTAACTGTGGAAGTTGAGTGCACACATTGACAACCGTTCTGTTAGACAGCTGCGTTTTGGACTTAGAAGCAGAAATTGCCCTGTGCTTACTGCCCTTTCTTCCATATGCCGGTATTGGGCTGAAAACGCCTGTTTTGAGACTCTGCACAGAAAGTGTTTGCAGACTGCTGAATCCACACACGGGTTTAACTCTGGAAGTTGAGTGCACACATTGACAACCGTTTTGTTAGATAGCTGCGTTTTGGATTTAGAAGCAGATATTTCCCTGTGCTTACTGCCCTTTCTTCCATAGGCCGGTATTGGGCTGAAAACGCCTGTTTTGAGACTCTGCACAGAAAGTGTTTGCAGACTGCTGAATCCACACACGGGCTTAACTCTGGAAGTTGAGTGCACACATTGACAACCGTTCTGTTAGATAGCTGCGTTTCGGATTTAGAAGCAGATATTTCCCTGTGCTTACTGCCCTTCCTTCCATATGCTGGTATTGGGCTGAAAACGCCTGTTTTGAGACTCTACACAGAAAGAGTTTGCAGACTGCTGAATCCACACACGGGTTTAACTCTGGAAGTTGAGTGCACACATTGACAGCCGTTCTCGTAGATAGCTGTGTTTTGGATTTAGAAGCAGATATTTCCCTGTGCTTACTGACCGTTCTTCCATAGGCCGGTATTGGGCTGAAAACGCCTGTTTTGAGACTCTGCACAGAATGTGTTTGCAGACTGCTGAATCCACACACGGTTTTAACTCTGGAAGTTGAGTGCACACATTGACAATCGTCCTGTTACATAGCTGAGTTTTGGATTTAGAAGCAGATATATCCCTGTGCTTGCTGCCCTTTCTACCATATGCCGGTATTGGGCTGAAAACGCCTGTTTTGATACTCTGCACAGAAAGTGTTTGCAGACTGCTGAATCCACACACGGGTTTAACTCTTCAAGTTGAGTGCACACACTGACAACCGTTCTGTTAGATAGCTGCGTTTTAGATTTAGAAGCAGATATTTCCCTGTGCTTACTGCCCTTTCTTCCATATGCCGGTATTGGGCTGAAAACGTCTGTTTTGAGACTCTGCACAGAAAGTGTTTGCAGACTGCTGAATCCACACACGGGTTTAACTCTGCAAGTTGAGTGCACACACTGACAACCGTTCTGTTAGATAGCTGCGTTTTAGATTTAGAAGCAGATATTTCCCTGTGCTTACTGCCCTTTCTTCCATATGCCGGTATTGGGCTGAAAACGCCTGTTTTGAGACTCTGCACAGAAAGTGTTTGCAGACTGCTGAATCCACACACGGGTTTAACACTGGAATTTGAGTGCACACATTGACAACCGTTGTGTTAGATAGCTGCGTTTTGGATTTAGAAGCACATATTTCCCTCTGCTTACTGCCCTTTCTTCCATATGCCGGTATTGGGCTGAAAACGCCGGTTTTGAGACTCTGCACAGAAAGTGTTTGCAGACTGCTGAATCCACACACGGGTGTACCTCTGGAAGTTGAGTGTACACATTCGCAACTGTTGTGTTAGATAGCTGCGTTTTGGATTTAGAAGCAGATATTTCCCTGTGCTTACTGCCCTTTCTTCCATATGCCGGTATTGGGCTGAAAACGCCGGTTTTGAGACTCTGCACAGAAAGTGTTTGCAGACTGCTGAATCAACACACGAGTTTAACTCTGGAAGTTGAGTGCACTCATTGACAACTGTTCTGTTAGACAGCTGCGTTTTGGACTTAGAAGCAAAAATTGCCCTGTGCTTACTGCCCTTTCTTCCATATGCCGGTATTGGGCTGAAAACGCCTGTTTTGAGACTCCACACAGAAAGAGTTTGCAGACTGCTGAATCCACACACGGGTTTAAATCTGGAAGTTGAGTGCACACATTGACAGCCGTTCTGTTAGATAGCTGTGTTTTGGATTTAGAAGCAGATATTTTCCTGTGCTTACTGCCCGTTCTTCCATATGCCGGTATTGGGCAGAAAATGCCTGTTTTGAAACTCTGCACAGAAAGTGTTTGCAGACTGCTGAATCCACACACGGTTTTAACTCTGGAAGTTGAGTGCACACATTGACAACCGTCCTGTTACATAGCTGAGTTTTGGATTTAGAAGCAGATATATCCCTGTGCTTGCTGCCCTTTCTTCCATATGCCGGTATTGGGCTGAAAACGCCTGTTTTGAGACTCTGCACAGAAAGTATTTGCAGACTGCTGAATCCACACACGGGTTTAACTCTACAAGTTGAGTGCACACACTCACAACCGTTCTGTTAGATAGCGGCGTTTTGGATTTAGAAGCACATATTTCCCTGTGCTTACTGCGCTTTCTTCCATATGCCGGTATTGGGCTGAAAACGCCTGTTTTGAGACTCTGCACAGAAAGTGTTTGCAGACTGCTGAATGCACTCACGGGTTTAACTCGGCATGTTGAGTGCGCAAATTGACAAACGTTCTGTTAGATGGCTGCATTTTGGATTTAGAAGCAGATATTTCCATGTGCTTACTGCCCTTTCTTCCATATGCCGGTATTGGGCTGAAAACGCCTGTTTTGAGACTCTGCACAGAAAGTGTTTGCAGACTGCTGAATCCACACACGGGTTTAACTCTGAATGTTGAGTGCACACATTGACAACTGTTCTGTAAAAAAGCTGCGGTTTGGATTTAGAAGCAGATATTTCCCTGCTCTTTCTGCCCTTTCTTCCATATGCCGGTATTGGGAGGAAAACGCCTGTTTTGGGAATTGGCGCACAAAGTTTTTGCAGACTGCTGAACACACACAGGGCTTTAACTCTGGAAGTTGAGTGCACACATTGACAACCGTTGTGTTAGATAGCTGCGTTTTGGATTTAGAAGCAGATATTTCCCTGTGCTTACTGCACTTTCTTCCATATGCCGGTATTGGGCTGAAAACGCCTGTTTTGAGACTCTGCACAGAAAGTGTTTGCAGACTGCTGAATCAACACACGGGTTTAACTCTGGAAGTTGAGTGCACACATTGACAACCGTTCTGTTAGACAGCTGCGTTTTGGACTTAGAAGCAGAAATTGCCCTGTGCTTACTGCCCTTTCTTCCATATGCCGGTATTGGGATGAAAACGCCTGTTTTGAGACTCTGCACAGAAAGTGTTTGCAGACTGCTGAATCCACACACGGGTTTAACTCTGGAAGTTGAGTGCACACATTGACAACCGATTTGTTAGATAGCTGCGTTTTGGATTTAGAAGCAGATATTTCCCTGTGCTCACTGCCCTTTCTTCCATATGCCGGTATTGGGCTGAAAACGCCTGTTTTGAGACTCTGCACAGAAAGTGTTTGCAGACTGCTGAATCCGCACACGGGGTTAACTCTGGAAGTTGAGTGCACACATTGACAACCGTTCTGTTAGATAGCTGCGTTTTGGATTTAGAAGCAGATATTTCCCTGTGCTTACTGCCCTTCCTTCCATATGCTGGTATTGGGCTGAAAACGCCTGTTTTGAGACTCTACGCAGAAAGAGTTTGCAGACTGCTGAATCCACACACGGGTTTAACTCTGGAAGTTGAGTGCACACAATGACAGCCGTTCTCGTAGATAGCTGTGTTTTGGATTTAGAAGCAGATATTTCCCTGTGCTTACTGCCCGTTCTTCCATATGCCGGTATTGGGCTGAAAACGCCTGTTTTGAGACTCTGCACAGAATGTGTTTGCAGACTGCTGAATCCGCACACGGTTTTAACTCTGGAAGTTGAGTGCACACATTGACAACCGTCCTGTTACATAGCTGAGTTTTGGATTTAGAAGCAGATATATCCCTGTGCTTGCTGCCCTTTCTTCCATATGCCGGTATTGGGCTGAAAACGCCTGTTTTGAGACTCTGCACAGAAAGTGTTTGCAGACTGCTGAATCCACACACGGGTTTAACTCTGCAAGTTGAGTGCACACATTGACAACCGTTCTGTTAGATAGCTGCGTTTTGGATTTAGAAGCAGATATTTCCCTGTGCTTACTGCCCTTTCTTCCATATGCCGGTATTGGGCTGAAAACGTCTGTTTTGAGACTCTGCACAGAAAGTGTTTGCAGACTGCTGAATCCATTCACGGGTTTAACTCGGCATGTTGAGTGCACACATTGACAACCGTTGTGTTAGATGGCTGCATTTTGGATTTAGAAGCAGATATTTCCCTGTGCTTACTGCCCTTTCTTCCATATGCCGGTATTGGGCTGAAAACGCCTGTTTTGAGACTCTGCACAGAAAGTGTTTGCAGACTGCTGAATCCACACACGGGTTTAACTCTGAATGTTGAGTGCACACATTGACAACTGTTCTGTTAGATAGCTGCATTTTGGATTTAGAAACAGATATTTCCCTTTGCCTACTGCTCTTTCTTCCATATGCCGGTATTGGGCTGAAAACGCCTGTTTTGAGACTCTGCACAGAAAGTGTTTGCAGACTGCTGAATCCACACACGGGTTTAACACTGGAATTTGAGTGCACACATTGACAACCGTTGTGTTAGATAGCTGCGTTTTGGATTTAGAAGCACATATTTCCCTGTGCTTACTGCCCTTCCTTCCATATGCTGGTATTGGGCTGAAAACGCCTGTTTTGAGACTCTGCACAGAAAGTGTTTGCAGACTGCTGAATCCACACACGGGTTTAACACTGGAATTTGAGTGCACACATTGACAACCGTTGTGTTAGATAGCTGCGTTTTGGATTTAGAAGCACATATTTCCCTGTGCTTACTGCCCTTTCTTCCATATGTCGGTATTGGGCTGAAATCGCCTGTTTTGAGACTCTGCACAGAAAGTGTTAGCAGACTGCTGAATCCACACACGGGTTTAACTCTGCAAGTTGAGCGCACACATTGACAACCGTTCTGTTAGACAGCTGCGTTTTGGACTTAGAAGCAGAAATTGACCTGTCCTTACTGCCCTTTCTACCATATGCCGGTATTGGGCTGAAAACGCCTGTTTTGAGACTCTGCACAGAAAGTGTTTGCAGACTGCTTAATCCACACACGGGTTTAACTCTGGAAGTTGAGTGTACACATTGACAACCGTTGTGTTAGATGGCTGCATTTTGGATTTAGAAGCAGATATTTCCCTGTGCTTACTGCCCTTTCTTCCATATGCCGGTATTGGGCTGAAAACGCCTGTTTTGAGACTCTACACAGAAAGAGTTTGCAGACTGCTGAATCCACACACGGGTTTAACTCTGGAAGTTGAGTGCACACATTGACAGCCGTTCTCGTAGATAGCTGTGTTTTGGATTTAGAAGCAGATATTTCCCTGTGCTTACTGACCGTTCTTCCATAGGCCGGTATTGGGCTGAAAACGCCTGTTTTGAGACTCTGCACAGAATGTGTTTGCAGACTGCTGAATCCACACACGGTTTTAACTCTGGAAGTTGAGTGCACACATTGACAATCGTCCTGTTACATAGCTGAGTTTTGGATTTAGAAGCAGATATATCCCTGTGCTTGCTGCCCTTTCTACCATATGCCGGTATTGGGCTGAAAACGCCTGTTTTGATACTCTGCACAGAAAGTGTTTGCAGACTGCTGAATCCACACACGGGTTTAACTCTTCAAGTTGAGTGCACACACTGACAACCGTTCTGTTAGATAGCTGCGTTTTAGATTTAGAACCAGATATTTCCCTGTGCTTACTGCCCTTTCTTCCATATGCCGGTATTGGGCTGAAAACGTCTGTTTTGAGACTCTGCACAGAAAGTGTTTGCAGACTGCTGAATCCACACACGGGTTTAACTCTGCAAGTTGAGTGCACACACTGACAACCGTTCTGTTAGATAGCTGCGTTTTAGATTTAGAAGCAGATATTTCCCTGTGCTTACTGCCCTTTCTTCCATATGCCGGTATTGGGCTGAAAACGCCTGTTTTGAGACTCTGCACAGAAAGTGTTTGCAGACTGCTGAATCCACACACGGGTTTAACACTGGAATTTGAGTGCACACATTGACAACCGTTGTGTTAGATAGCTGCGTTTTGGATTTAGAAGCACATATTTCCCTCTGCTTACTGCCCTTTCTTCCATATGCCGGTATTGGGCTGAAAACGCCGGTTTTGAGACTCTGCACAGAAAGTGTTTGCAGACTGCTGAATCCACACACGGGTGTACCTCTGGAAGTTGAGTGTACACATTCGCAACTGTTGTGTTAGATAGCTGCGTTTTGGATTTAGAAGCAGATATTTCCCTGTGCTTACTGCCCTTTCTTCCATATGCCGGTATTGGGCTGAAAACGCCGGTTTTGAGACTCTGCACAGAAAGTGTTTGCAGACTGCTGAATCAACACACGAGTTTAACTCTGGAAGTTGAGTGCACTCATTGACAACTGTTCTGTTAGACAGCTGCGTTTTGGACTTAGAAGCAAAAATTGCCCTGTGCTTACTGCCCTTTCTTCCATATGCCGGTATTGGGCTGAAAACGCCTGTTTTGAGACTCTACACAGAAAGAGTTTGCAGACTGCTGAATCCACACACGGGTTTAAATCTGGAAGTTGAGTGCACACATTGACAGCCGTTCTGTTAGATAGCTGTGTTTTGGATTTAGAAGCAGATATTTTCCTGTGCTTACTGCCCGTTCTTCCATATGCCGGTATTGGGCAGAAAATGCCTGTTTTGAAACTCTGCACAGAAAGTGTTTGCAGACTGCTGAATCCACACACGGTTTTAACTCTGGAAGTTGAGTGCACACATTGACAACCGTCCTGTTACATAGCTGAGTTTTGGATTTAGAAGCAGATATATCCCTGTGCTTGCTGCCCTTTCTTCCATATGCCGGTATTGGGCTGAAAACGCCTGTTTTGAGACTCTGCACAGAAAGTATTTGCAGACTGCTGAATCCACACACGGGTTTAACTCTACAAGTTGAGTGCACACACTCACAACCGTTCTGTTATATAGCGGCGTTTTGGATTTAGAAGCACATATTTCCCTGTGCTTACTGCGCTTTCTTCCATATGCCGGTATTGGGCTGAAAACGCCTGTTTTGAGACTCTGCACAGAAAGTGTTTGCAGACTGCTGAATGCACTCACGGGTTTAACTCGGCATGTTGAGTGCGCAAATTGACAAACGTTCTGTTAGATGGCTGCATTTTGGATTTAGAAGCAGATATTTCCATGTGCTTACTGCCCTTTCTTCCATATGCCGGTATTGGGCTGAAAACGCCTGTTTTGAGACTCTGCACAGAAAGTGTTTGCAGACTGCTGAATACACACACGGGTTTAACTCTGAATGTTGAGTGCACACATTGACAACTGTTCTGTAAAAAAGCTGCGGTTTGGATTTAGAAGCAGATATTTCCCTGCTCTTTCTGCCCTTTCTTCCATATGCCGGTATTGGGAGGAAAACGCCTGTTTTGGGAATTGGCGCACAAAGTTTTTGCAGACTGCTGAACACACACAGGGCTTTAACTCTGGAAGTTGAGTGCACACATTGACAACCGTTGTGTTAGATAGCTGCGTTTTGGATTTAGAAGCAGATATTTCCCTGTGCTTACTGCACTTTCTTCCATATGCCGGTATTGGGCTGAAAACGCCTGTTTTGAGACTCTGCACAGAAAGTGTTTGCAGACTGCTGAATCAACACACGGGTTTAACTCTGGAAGTTGAGTGCACACATTGACAACCGTTCTGTTAGACAGCTGCGTTTTGGACTTAGAAGCAGAAATTGCCCTGTGCTTACTGCCCTTTCTTCCATATGCCGGTATTGGGATGAAAACGCCTGTTTTGAGACTCTGCACAGAAAGTGTTTGCAGACTGCTGAATCCACACACGGGTTTAACTCTGGAAGTTGAGTGCACACATTGACAACCGATTTGTTAGATAGCTGCGTTTTGGATTTAGAAGCAGATATTTCCCTGTGCTCACTGCCCTTTCTTCCATATGCCGGTATTGGGCTGAAAACGCCTGTTTTGAGACTCTGCACAGAAAGTGTTTGCAGACTGCTGAATCCGCACACGGGGTTAACTCTGGAAGTTGAGTGCACACATTGACAACCGTTCTGTTAGATAGCTGCGTTTTGGATTTAGAAGCAGATATTTCCCTGTGCTTACTGCCCTTCCTTCCATATGCTGGTATTGGGCTGAAAACGCCTGTTTTGAGACTCTACGCAGAAAGAGTTTGCAGACTGCTGAATCCACACACGGGTTTAACTCTGGAAGTTGAGTGCACACAATGACAGCCGTTCTCGTAGATAGCTGTGTTTTGGATTTAGAAGCAGATATTTCCCTGTGCTTACTGCCCGTTCTTCCATATGCCGGTATTGGGCTGAAAACGCCTGTTTTGAGACTCTGCACAGAATGTGTTTGCAGACTGCTGAATCCGCACACGGTTTTAACTCTGGAAGTTGAGTGCACACATTGACAACCGTCCTGTTACATAGCTGAGTTTTGGATTTAGAAGCAGATATATCCCTGTGCTTGCTGCCCTTTCTTCCATATGCCGGTATTGGGCTGAAAACGCCTGTTTTGAGACTCTGCACAGAAAGTGTTTGCAGACTGCTGAATCCACACACGGGTTTAACTCTGCAAGTTGAGTGCACACATTGACAACCGTTCTGTTAGATAGCTGCGTTTTGGATTTAGAAGCAGATATTTCCCTGTGCTTACTGCCCTTTCTTCCATATGCCGGTATTGGGCTGAAAACGTCTGTTTTGAGACTCTGCACAGAAAGTGTTTGCAGACTGCTGAATCCATTCACGGGTTTAACTCGGCATGTTGAGTGCACACATTGACAACCGTTGTGTTAGATGGCTGCATTTTGGATTTAGAAGCAGATATTTCCCTGTGCTTACTGCCCTTTCTTCCATATGCCGGTATTGGGCTGAAAACGCCTGTTTTGAGACTCTGCACAGAAAGTGTTTGCAGACTGCTGAATCCACACACGGGTTTAACTCTGAATGTTGAGTGCACACATTGACAACTGTTCTGTTAGATAGCTGCATTTTGGATTTAGAAACAGATATTTCCCTTTGCCTACTGCTCTTTCTTCCATATGCCGGTATTGGGCTGAAAACGCCTGTTTTGAGACTCTGCACAGAAAGTGTTTGCAGACTGCTGAATCCACACACGGGTTTAACACTGGAATTTGAGTGCACACATTGACAACCGTTGTGTTAGATAGCTGCGTTTTGGATTTAGAAGCACATATTTCCCTGTGCTTACTGCCCTTCCTTCCATATGCTGGTATTGGGCTGAAAACGCCTGTTTTGAGACTCTGCACAGAAAGTGTTTGCAGACTGCTGAATCCACACACGGGTTTAACACTGGAATTTGAGTGCACACATTGACAACCGTTGTGTTAGATAGCTGCGTTTTGGATTTAGAAGCACATATTTCCCTGTGCTTACTGCCCTTTCTTCCATATGTCGGTATTGGGCTGAAATCGCCTGTTTTGAGACTCTGCACAGAAAGTGTTAGCAGACTGCTGAATCCACACACGGGTTTAACTCTGCAAGTTGAGCGCACACATTGACAACCGTTCTGTTAGACAGCTGCGTTTTGGACTTAGAAGCAGAAATTGACCTGTCCTTACTGCCCTTTCTACCATATGCCGGTATTGGGCTGAAAACGCCTGTTTTGAGACTCTGCACAGAAAGTGTTTGCAGACTGCTTAATCCACACACGGGTTTAACTCTGGAAGTTGAGTGTACACATTGACAACCGTTCTGTTAGATAGCTGCGTTTTGGATTTAGAAGCAGATATTTCCCTGTGCTTACTGCCCTTTCTTCCATATGCCGGTATTGGGCTGAAAACGCCTGTTTTGAGACTCTGCACAGAAAGTGTTTGCAGACTGCTGAATCCACACACGGTTTTACCTCTGGAAGTTGAGTGCACCCATTGACACCCGTTCTGTTAGATAGCTGCGTTTTGGATTTAGAAGCAGATAATTCCCTGTGCTTACTGCCCTTTCTTCCAAAAGCCGGTATTGGGCTGAAAACGCCTGTTTTGTGACTCTGCACAGAAAGTGTTTGCAGACTGCTGAATCCACACACGGGTTGAACTCTGCAAGTTGAGTGCACACATTGACAACCGTTCTGTTAGATAGCTGCATTTTGGATTTAGAAGTAGATTTTTCCCTTTGCCTACTGCCCTTTCTTCCATATGCCGGTATTGGGCTGAAAACGCCTGTTTTGAGACTCTGCACAGAAAGTGGTAGCAGACTGCTGAGTCCACACACGGGTTTAACTCTGCATGTTGAGTGCACACATTGACAACCGTTCTGTTAGATAGCTGCGTTTTGGATTTAGAAGCAGATATTTCCCTGTGCTTACTGCCCTTCCTTCCATATGCTGGTAATGGGCTGAAAACGCCTGTTTTGAGACTCTGCACAGAAAGTGTTAGCAGACTGCTGAATCCACACACGGGTTTAACTCTGCAAGTTGAGTGCACACATTGACAGCTGTTCTGTTAGATAGCTGTGTTTTGGATTTAGAAGCAGATATTTCCCATTGCCTACTGCCCTTTCTTCCATATGCCGGTATTGGGCTGAAAACGCCTGTTTTGAGACTCTGCACAGAAAGTGTTTGCAGACTGCTGAATCCACACACGGGTTTATCTCTGGAAGTTGAGTGCACACATTGACAACCGTTCTGTTACATAGCTGAGTTTTGGATTTAGAAGCAGATATATCCCTGTGCTTCCTGCCCTTTCTTCCATATGCCGGTATTGGTCTGAAAACGCCTGTTTTGAGATTCTGCACAGAAAGTGTTAGCAGACTGCTGGATCCACACACGGGTTTAACTCTGCAAGTTGAGTGCACACACTGACAACCGTTCTGTTAGATAGCTGCATTTTGGATTTAGAAGCAGATATTTCCCTTTGCCTACTGCCCTTTCTTCCATATGCCGGTATTGGGCTGAAAACGCCTGTTTTGAGATTCTGCACAGAAAGTGTTTGCAGACTGCTGAATCCACACACGGGTTTAACACTGGAATTTGAGTGCACACATTGACAACCGTTGTGTTAGATAGCTGCGTTCTGGATTTAGAAGCAAATATTTCCCTGTGCTTACTGCCCTTTCTTCCATATGCCGGTATTGGGCTGAAATCGCCTGTTTTGAGACTCTGCACAGAAAGTGTTTGCAGACTGCTGAATCCACACACGGGTTGAACTCTGCAAGTTGAGTGCACACGTTGACAACCGTTCTGTTAGATAGCTGCGTTTTGGATTTAGGAGCAGATTTTTCCCTTTGCCTACTGCCCTTTCTTCCATATGCCGGTATTGGGCTGAAAACGCCTGTTTTGAGACTCTGCACAGAAAGTCGTTGCAGACTGCTGAATCCACACACGGGTTTAACTCTGCAAGTTGAGTGCACACATTGACAACCGTTCTGTTAGATAGCTGCGTTTTGGATTTAGAAGCAGATATTTCCCTGTGCTTACTGCCCTTTCTTCCATATGCTGGTATTGGGCTGAAAACGCCTGTTTTGAGACTCTACACAGAAAGAGTTTGCAGACTGCTGAATCCACACACGGGTTTAACTCTGGAAGTTGAGTGCACACATTGACAGCCGTTCTGTTAGATAGCTGTGTTTTGGATTTAGAAGCAGATATTTCCCTTTGCCTACTGCCCTTTCTTCCACATGCCGGTATTGGGCTGAAAACGCATGTTTTGAGACTCTGCACAGAAAGTGTTTGCAGACTGCTAAATCCACACACGGGTTTAACTCTGGAAGTTGAGTGCACTCATTGACAACCGTTCTGTTACATAGCTGAGTTTTGGATTTAGAAGCAGATATATCCCTGTGCTTGCTGCCCTTTCTTCCATATGCCGTTATTGGGCTGAAAACGCCTGTTTTGAGACTCTGCACAGAAAGTGTTAGCAGACTGCTGAATCCACACACGGGTTTAACTCTGCAAGTTGAGGGCACACACTGACAACCGTTCTGTTAGACAGCTGCGTTTTGGACTTAGAAGCAGATATTTCCCTGTGCTTACTGCCCTTTCTTCCATATGCCGGTATTGGGCGGAAAACGCCTGTTTTGAGACTCTGCACAGAAAGTGTTTACAGACTGCTGAATCCACTCACGGGTTTAACTCTGCATGTTGAGTGCACACATTGACAACCGTTCTGTTAGATGGCTGCATTTTGGATTTAAAAGCAGATATTTTCCTGTGCTTACTGCACTTTCTTCCATATGCCGTTATTGGGCTGAAAACGCCTGTTTTGAGACTCTGCACAGAAAGTGTTTGAAGACTGCTGAATCCACACACGGGTTTAACTCTGAAAGTTGAGTGCACACCTTGACAACCGTTCTGTTAGATAGCTGCATTTTGGATTTAGAAGCAGATATTTCCCTTTGCCTACTGCCCTTTCTTCCATATGCCGGTAATGGGCTGAAAACGCCTGTTTTGAGACTCTGCACAGAAAGTTTTTGTAGACTGCTGAATCCACACACGGCTTTAACACTGGAATTTGAGTGCACACATTGACAACCGTTGTGTTAGATAGCTGCGTTTTGGATTTAGATGCAAATATTTCCCTGTGCTTACTGCCCTTTCTTCCATATGCCGGTATTGGGCTGAAATCGCCTGTTTTGAGACTCTGCACAGAACGTGTTAGCAGACTGCTGAATCCACACACGGGTTTAACTCTGCAAGTTGAGTACACACATTGACAACCGTTCTGTTAGACAGCTGCGTTTTGGACTTAGAAACAGAAATTGCCCTGTGCTTACTGCCCTTTCTTCCCTATGCCGGTATTGGGCTGAAAACGCCTGTTTTGAGACTCTGCACAGAAAGTGTTTGCAGACTGCTGAATCCACACACGGGTTTAACTCTGGAATTTGAGTGTACACATTGACATCCGTTCTGTTACATAGCTGCGTTTTGGATTTAGAAGCAGATATTTCCCTGTGCTTACTGCGCTTTCTTCCATATGCCGGTATTGGGCTGAAAACGCCTGTTTTGAGACTCTGCACAGAAAGTGTTTGCAGACTGCTGAATCCACACACGGGTTTAACTCTGGAAGTTGAGTGCACACATTGACAACCGTTCTGTTAGATAGCTGCGTTTTGGATTTAGAAGCAGATATTTCCCTGTGCATACTGCCCTTCCTTCCATATGCTGGTAATGGGCTGAAAACGCCTGTTTTGAGACTCTACACAGAAAGAGTTTGCAGACTGCTGAATCCACACACGGGTTTAACTCTGGAAGTTGAGTGCACACATTGACAGCCGTTCTGTTAGATAGCTGTGTTTTGGATTTAGAAGCAGATATTTCCCATTGCCTACTGCCCTTTCTTCCATATGCCGGTATTGGGCTGAAAACGCCTGTTTTGAGACTCTGCACAGAAAGTGTTTGCAGACTGCTGAATCCACACACGGGTTTATCCTGGAAGTTGAGTGCACACATTGACAACCGTTCTGTTACATAGCTGAGTTTTGGATTTAGAAGCAGATATATCCCTGTGCTTCCTGCCCTTTCTTCCATATGCCGGTATTGGTCTGAAAACGCCTGTTTTGAGACTCTGCACAGAAAGTGTTAGCAGACTGCTGGATCCACACACGGGTTTAACTCTGCAAGTTGAGTGCACACACTGACAACCGTTCTGTTAGATAGCTGCATTTTGGATTTAGAAGCAGATATTTCCCTTTGCCTACTGCCCTTTCTTCCATATGCCGGTATTGGGCTGAAAACGCCTGTTTTGAGACTCTGCACAGAAAGTGTTTGCAGACTGCTGAATCCACACACGGGTTTAACACTGGAATTTGAGTGCACACATTGACAACCGTTGTGTTAGATAGCTGCGTTCTGGATTTAGAAGCAAATATTTCCCTGTGCTTACTGCCCTTTCTTCCATATGCCGGTATTGGGCTGAAATCGCCTGTTTTGAGACTCTGCACAGAAAGTGTTTGCAGACTGCTGAATCCACACACGGGTTGAACTCTGCAAGTTGAGTGCACACGTTGACAACCGTTCTGTTAGATAGCTGCGTTTTGGATTTAGAAGCAGATTTTTCCCTTTGCCTACTGCCCTTTCTTCCATATGCCGGTATTGGGCTGAAAACGCCTGTTTTGAGACTCTGCACAGAAAGTGTTTGCAGACTGCTGAATCCACACACGGGTTTAACTCTGCAAGTTGAGTGCACACATTGACAACCGTTCTGTTAGATAGCTGCGTTTTGGATTTAGAAGCAGATATTTCCCTGTGCTTACTGCCCTTTCTTCCATATGCTGGTATTGGGCTGAAAACGCCTGTTTTGAGACTCTACACAGAAAGAGTTTGCAGACTGCTGAATCCACACACGGGTTTAACTCTGGAAGTTGAGTGCACACATTGACAGCCGTTCTGTTAGATAGCTGTGTTTTGGATTTAGAAGCAGATATGTCCCTTTGCCTACTGCCCTTTCTTCCACACGCCGGTATTGGGCTGAAAACGCATGTTTTGAGACTCTGCACAGAAAGTGTTTGCAGACTGCTAAATCCACACACGGGTTTAACTCTGGAAGTTGAGTGCACTCATTGACAACCGTTCTGTTACATAGCTGAGTTTTGGATTTAGAAGCAGATATATCCCTGTGCTTGCTGCCCTTTCTTCCATATGCCGTTATTGGGCTGAAAACGCCTGTTTTGAGACTCTGCACAGAAAGTGTTAGCAGACTGCTGAATCCACACACGGGTTTAACTCTGCAAGTTGAGGGCACACACTGACAACCGTTCTGTTAGACAGCTGCGTTTTGGACTTAGAAGCAGATATTTCCCTGTGCTTACTGCCCTTTCTTCCATATGCCGGTATTGGGCGGAAAACGCCTGTTTTGAGACTCTGCACAGAAAGTGTTTACAGACTGCTGAATCCACTCACGGGTTTAACTCTGCATGTTGAGTGCACACATTGACAACCGTTCTGTTAGATGGCTGCATTTTGGATTTAAAAGCAGATATTTTCCTGTGCTTACTGCACTTTCTTCCATATGCCGGTATTGGGCTGAAAACGCCTGTTTTGAGACTCTGCACAGAAAGTGTTTGAAGACTGCTGAATCCACACACGGGTTTAACTCTGAAAGTTGAGTGCACCCATAGACAACCGTTCTGTTAGATAGCTGCATTTTGGATTTAGAAGCAGATATTTCCCTTTGCCTACTGCCCTTTCTTCCATATGCCGGTAATGGGCTGAAAACGCCTGTTTTGAGACTCTGCACAGAAAGTTTTTGTAGACTGCTGAATCCACACACGGGTTTAACACTGGAATTTGAGTGCACACATTGACAACCGTTGTGTTAGATAGCTGCGTTTTGGATTTAGATGCAAATATTTCCCTGTGCTTACTGCCCTTTCTTCCATATGCCGGTATTGGGCTGAAATCGCCTGTTTTGAGACTCTGCACAGAACGTGTTAGCAGACTGCTGAATCCACACACGGGTTTAACTCTGGAATTTGAGTGTACACATTGACAACCGTTCTGTTACATAGCTGCGTTTTGGACTTAGAAGCAGATATTTCCCTGTGCTTACTGCCATTTCTTCCATATGCCGGTTTGGGCGGAAAACGCCTGTTTTCAGACTCTGCACAGAAAGTGTTTGCAGACTGCTGAAACCACTCACGGGTTTAACTCTGCATGTTGAGTGCACACATTGACAAACGTTCTGTTAGATGGCTGCATTTTGGATTTAGAAGCAGATATTTCCCCGTGCTTACTGCACTTTCTTCCATATGCCGATATTGGGCTGAAAACACCTGTTTTGAGACTCTGCACAGAAAGTGTTTGCAGACTGCTGAATCCACACACGGGTTTAACTCTGAAAGTTGAGTGCACACATTCACAACCGTTCTGTTAGATAGCTGCATTTTGGATTTAGAAGCAGATATTTCCCTTTGCCTACTGCCCTTTCTTCCATATGCCGGTATTGGGCTGAAAACGCCTGTTTTGAGACTCTGCACAGAAAGTGTTTGCAGACTGCTGAATCCACACACGGGTTTAACACTGGAATTTGAGTGCACACATTGACAACCGTTGTGTTAGATAGCTGCGTTCTGGATTTAGAAGCAAATATTTCCCTGTGCTTACTGCCCTTTCTTCCACATGCCGGTATTGGGCTGAAATCGCCTGTTTTGAGACTCTGCACAGAAAGTGTTTGCAGACTGCTGAATCCACACACGGGTTTAACTCTGGAAGTTGAGTGTACACATTGACAACCGTTCTGTTACATAGCTGCGTTTTGGATTTAGAGGCAGATATTTCCCTGTGCTTACTGCCCTTTATTCCATATGCCGGTATTGGGCTGAAAACGCCTGTTTTGAGACTCTGCACAGAAAGTGTTTGCAGACTGCTTAATCCACACACGGGTTTAACTCCGCAAGTTGAGTGCACACATTGACAACCGTTGTGTTAGATAGCTGCGTTTTGGATTTAGAAGCAGATATTTCCCTGTGCTTACTGCCCTTTCTTCCATATGCCGGTATTGGCCTGAAAACGCATGTTTTGAGACTCTGCACAGAAAGTGTTAGCAGACTGCTGAATACACACACGGGTTTAACTCGGCAAGTTGAGTGCACACATTGACAAACGTTCTGTTAGATAGCTGCGTTTTGGATTTAGAAGCAGATATTTCCCTGTGCTTTCTGCCATTTCTTCCATATGCCGGTATTGGGCTGGAAATGCCTGTTTTGAGACTCTGCAGTGAATGCGTTTGCAGACTGCTGAATCCACACACGGGTTTAACTCTGGAAGTTGAGTGCACAGATTGACAACCATTCTGTTACATAGCTGAGGTTTGGATTTAGAAGCAGATATTTCACAGTGCTTGCTGCCCTTTCTTCCATATGCCGGTATTGGGCTGAAAACGTCTGTTTTGAGACTCTGCACAGAAAGTGTTTGCAGACTGCTGAATCCACACACGGTTTTACCTCTGGAAGTTGAGTGCACCCATTGACAACCGTTGTGTTAGATAGCTGCGTATTGGATTTAGAAGCAGATATTTCCCTGTGCTTACTGCCCTTTCTTCCATAAGCCGGTATTGGGCTGAAAACGCCTGTTTTGAGACTCTGCACAGAAAGTGTTTGCAGACTGCTGAATCCACACACGGGTTGAACTCTGCAAGTTGAGTGCACACATTGACAACCGTTCTGTTAGATAGCTGCGTTTTGGATTTAGAAGCAGATTTTTCCCTTTGCCTACTGCCCTTTCTTCCATATGCCGGTATTGGGCTGAAAACGCCTGTTTTGAGACTCTGCACAGAAAGTGTTTGCAGACTGCTGAATCCACACACGGGTTTAACTCTGCAAGTTGAGTGCACACACTGACAACCGTTCTGTTAGATAGCTGCGTTTTGGATTTAGAAGCAGATATTTCCCTGTGTTTACTGCCCTTTCTTCCATATGCCGGTATTGGGCTGAAAACGCCGGTTTTGATACTCTGCACAAAAAGTGTTTGGAGACTGCTGAATCCACACACGGGTTTAACTCTGGAAGTTGAGTGCACACATTGACAACTGTTCTGTTAGATAGCTGCATTTTGGATTTAGAAACAGACATTTCCCTTTGCCTACTGCCGTTTCTTCCATATGCCGGTATTGGGCTGAAAACGCCTGTTTTTGAGACTCTCCACAGAAAGTGTTTGCATACTGCTGAATCCACACACGGGTTTAACACTGGAATTTGAGTGCACACATTGACAACCGTTGTGTTAGATAGCTGCGTTTTGGATTTAGAAGCACATATTTCCCTGTGCTTACTGCCCTTTCTTCCATATGCCGGTATTGGGTTGAAATCGCGTGTTTTGAGACTCTGCACAGAAAGTGTTAGCAGACTGCTGAATCCACACACGGGTTTAACTCTGCAAGTTGAGTGCACACATTGACAACCGTGCTGTTAGACAGCTGCGTTTTGGACTTAGAAGCAGAAATTGCCCTGTGCTTACTGCCCTTTCTTCCATATGCCGGTATTGGGCTGAAAACGCCTGTTTTGGGACTCTCCACAGAAAGTGTTTGCAGACTGCTGAATCCACACACGGGTTTAACTCTGGAAGTTGAGTGCACACATTGACAACCGTTCTGTTAGATAGCTGCGTTTTGGATTTAGAAGCAGATATTTCCCTGTGCTTACTGCCCCTCCTTCCATTTGCTGGCATTGGGCTGAAAACGCCTGTTTTGAGACTCTACACAGAAAGAGTTTGCAGACTGCTGAATCCACACACGGGTTTAACTCTGGAAGTTGAGTGCACACATTGACAGCCATTCTGTTAGATAGCTGTTTTTTGGATTTAGAAGCAGATATTTCCCTTTGCCTATTCCCCTTTCTTCCATATGCCGGTATTGGGCTGAAAACGCCTGTTTTGAGACTCTGCACAGAAAGTGTTTGCAGACTGCTGAATCCACACACGGGTTTATCTCTGGAAGTTGAGTGCACACATTGACAACCGTTCTGTTATATAGCTGCGTTTTGGATTTAGAAGCACATATTTCCCTGTGCTTACTGCCCTTTCTTCCATATGCCGGTATTGGGTTGAAATCGCCTGTTTTGAGACTCTGCACAGAAAGTGTTAGCAGACTGCTGAATCCACACACGGGTTTAACTCTGCAAGTTGAGTGCACACATTGACAACCGTTCTGTTAGATAGCTGCGTTTTGGATTTAGAAGCAGATATTTCCCTGTGCTTACTGCCCCTCCTTCCATATGCTGGTATTGGGCTGAAAACGCCTGTTTTGAGACTCTACACAGAAAGAGTTTGCAGACTGCTGAATCCACACACGGGTTTAACTCTGGAAGTTGAGTGCACACATTGACAGCCAATCTGGTAGATAGCTGTGTTTTGGATTTAGAAGCAGATATTTCCCTTTGCCTACTGCCCTTTCTTCCATATGCCGGTATTGGGCTGAAAACGCCTGTTTTGAGACTCTGCACAGAAAGTGTTTGCAGACTGCTGAATCCACACACGGGTTTAACTCTGGAAGTTGAGTGCACACATTGACAACCGTTCTGTTACATAGCTGAGTTTGGGATTTAGAAGCAGATATATCCCTGTGCTTGCTGCCCTTTCTTCCATATGCCGGTATTGGGCTGAAAACGCCTGTTTTGAGACTCTGCACAGAACGTGTTTGCAGACTTCTGAATCCACACACGGGTTTAACTCTGCAAGTTGAGTGCACACATTGACAACCGTTCTGTTAGATAGCTGCGTTTTGGATTTAGAAGCAGATATTTCCCTTTGCCTACTGCCCTTTCTTCCATCTGCCGGTATTGGGCTGAAAACGCCTGTTTTGAGATTCTGCACAGAAAGTGTTTGCAGACTGCTGAATCCACACACGGGTTTAACTCTGGAAGTTGAGTGCACACATTGACAGCCGTTCTGTTAGATAGCTGCATTTTGAATTTTGAAGCAGGTATTTCCCTTTGCCTACTGCCCTTTCTTCCATATGCCGGTATTGGGCTGAAAACGCCTGTTTTGAGACTCTGCACAGAAAGTGTTTGCAGACTGCTGAATCCACACACGGGTTTAACACTGGAATTTGAGTGCACACATTGACAACCGTTGTGTTAGATAGCTGCGTTTTGGATTTAGAAGCACATATTTCCCTGTGCTTACTGCCATTTCTTCCATATGCCGGTATTGGGCTGAAATCGCCTGTTTTGAGACTCTGCACAGAAAGTGATAGCAGACTGCTGAATCCACACACGGGTTTAACTCTGCAAGTTGAGTGCACACATTTACAACTGTTCTGTTAGACAGCTGCGTTTTGGACTTCGAAGCAGAAATTACCCTGTGCTTACTGCCCTTTCTTCCATATGCCGGTATTGGGCTGAAAACGCCTGTTTTGAGACTCTGCAGAGAAAGTGTTTGCAGACTGCTGAATCCGCACACGGGTTTAACTCTGGAAGTTGAGTGCACAGATTGACAACCATTCTGTTACATAGCTAAGGTTTGGATTTAGAAGCAGATATTTCACTGTGCTTGCTGCCCTTTCTTCCATATGCCGGTATTGGGCTGAAAACGCCTGTTTTGAGACTCTGCACAGAAAGTGTTTGCAGACTGCTGAATCCACACACGGTTTTACCTCTGGAAGTTGAGTGCACCCATTGACAACCGTTGTGTTAGATAGCTGCGTTTTGGATTTAGAAGCAGTTATTTCCCTGTGCTTACTGCCCTTTCTTCCATAATCCGGTATTGGGCTGAAAACGCCTGTTTTGAGACTCTGCACAGAAAGTGTTTGCAGACTGCTGAATCCACACACGGGTTGAACTCTGCAAGTTGAGTGCACACATTGACAACCGTTCTGTTAGATAGCTGCGTTTTGGATTTAGAAGCAGATTTTTCCCTTTGCCTACTGCCCTTTCTTCCATATGCCAGTATTGGGCTGAAAACGCCTGTTTTGAGACTCTGCACAGAAAGTGTTTGCAGACTGCTGAATCCACACACGGGTTTAACTCTGGAATTTGAGTGAACACATTGACAACCGTTGTGTTAGATAGCTGCGTTTTGGATTTAGAAGCACATATTTCCCTGTGCTTACTGCCCTTTCTTCCATAGGCCGGTATTGGGCTGATAACGCCTGTTTTCAGACTCTGCACAGAAAGTGTTAGCAGGCTGCTGTATCCACACACCGGTTTAACTCTGCAAGTTGAGTGCACACATTGACAACCGTTCTGTTACATAGCTGCGTTTTGGATTTCGAAGCAGATATTTCCCTGTGCTTACAACCCTTCCTTCCATATGCTGGTATTGGGCTGAAAACGCCTGTTTTGAGACTCTACACAGAAAGAGTTTGCAGACTGCTGAATCCAGACACGGGTTTAACTCTGGAAGTTGAGTGCACACATTGACAGCCGTTCTGTTAGATAGCTGTGTTTTGGATTTAGAAGCAGATATTTCCCTTTGCCTACTGCCCTTTCTTCCATATGCCGGTATTGGGCTGAAAACGCCTGTTTTGAGACTCAGCACAGAAAGTGTTTGCAGACTGCTGAATCCACACACGGGTTTAACTCTGCAAGTTGAGTGAACACAGTGACAACCGTTCTGTTAGATAGCTGCGTTTTGGATTTAGAAGCAGATATTTCACTTTGCCTTCTGCCCTTTCTTCCATATGACGGTATTGGGCTGAAAACGCCTGTTTTGAGACTCTGCACAGAAAGTGTTTGCAGACTGCTGAATCCACACACGGATTTAACACTGGAATTTGAGTGCACACATTGACAACCGTTGTGTTAGATAGCTGCGTTTTGGATTTAGAAGCACATATTTCCCTATGCTTACTGCCCTTTCTTCCATAGGCCGGTATTGGGCTGAAATCGAATGTTTTGAGACTCTTCACAGAAAGTGTTAGCAGACTGCTGAATCCACACACGGCTTTAACTCTGCAAGTTGAGTGTACACATTGACAACCGTTCTGTTAGACAGCTGCGTTTTGGACTTAGAAGCAGAAATTGCCCTGTGCTTACTGCCCTTTCTTCCCTATGCCGGTATTGGGCTGAAAACGCCTGTTTTGAGTCTCTGCACAGAAAGTGTTTGCAGACTGCTGAATCCACACACGGGTTTAACTCCGCAAGTTGAGTGTACACATTGACAACCGTTCTGTTACATAGCTGCGTTTTGGATTAAAAGCAGATATTTCCCTGTGCTAACTGCCCTTTCTTCCATATGCCGGTATTGGGCTGAAAACGCCTGTTTTGAGACTCTGCACAGAAAGTGTTTGCAGACTGCTGAATCCACACACGGGTTTAACTCTGGAAGTTGAGTGCACACATTGACAACCGTTCTGTTAGATCGCTGCATTTTGGATTTAGAAGCAGATATTTCCCTGAGCTTACCGCACTTTCTTCCATATGCCGGTATTAGGCTGAAAACGCCTGTTTTTAGACTCTGCACAGAAAGTGTTAGCAGACTGCTGAATCCACACACGGGTTTAACTCTGGAATTTGAGTGCACACATTGACAACCGTTGTGTTAGATAGCTGCGTTTTGGATTTAGAAGCACATATTTCCCTGTGCTTACTGCCCTTTCTTCCATATGCCGGTATTGGGCTGAAATCGCCTGTTTTGAGACTCTGCACAGAAAGTGTTAGCAGACTGCTGAATCCACACACGGGTTTAACTCTGCAAGTTGAGTGTACACATTGACAACCGTTCTGTTAGACAGCTGCGTTTTGGACTTAGAAGCAGAAATTGCCCTGTGCTTACTGCCCTTTCTTCCATATGCCGGTATTGGGCTGAAAACGCCTGTTTTGATACTCTGCACAGAAAGTGTTTGCAGACTGCTGAATCCAAACACGGGTTTAACTCTGGAAGTTGAGTGCACACATTGACAACCGTTCTGTTACATAGCTGAGTTTTGGATTTAGAAGCAGATATATCCCTGTGCTTGCTGCCCTTTCTTCCATATGCTGGTATTGGGTTGAAAACGCCTGTTTTGAGACTCTGCACAGAAAGTGTTTGCAGACTGCTGAATCCACACACGGGTTTAACTCTGCAATTTGAGTGCACACACTGACAACCGTTCTGTTAGATAGCTGCGTTTTGGATTTAGAAGCAGATATTTCCCTGTGCTTACTGCCCTTTCTTCCATGTGCTGCTATTCGGCTGAAAACGCCTGTTTTGAGACTCTGCACAGAAAGTGTTTGCAGACTGCTGAATCCAATCACGGGTTTAACTCTGCATGTTGAGTGCACACATTGACAACCGTTCTGTTAGATGGCTGCATTTTGGATTTAGAAGCAGATATTTCCCTGTGCTTACTGCACTTTCTTCCATATGCCGGTATTGGGCTGAAAACACCTGTTTTGAGACTCTGCACAGAAACTGTTTGCAGACTGCTGAATCCACACACGGGTTTTACTCTGAAAGTTGAGTGCACACATTCACAACCGTTCTGTTAGATAGCTGCATTTTGGATTTAGAAGCAGATATTTCCCTTTGCCTACTGCCCTTTCTTCCATATGCCGGTATTGGGCTGAAAACGCCTGTTTTGAGACTCTGCACAGAAAGTGTTTGCAGACTGCTGAATCCACACACGGGTTTAACACTGGAATTTGAGTGCACACATTGACAACCGTTGTGTTAGATAGCTGCGTTCTGGATTTAGAAGCAAATATTTCCCTGTGCTTACTGCCCTTTCTTCCACATGCCGGTATTGGGCTGAAATCGCCTGTTTTGAGACTCTGCACAGAAAGTGTTTGCAGACTGCTGAATCCACACACGGGTTTAACTCTGGAAGTTGAGTGTACACATTGACAACCGTTGTGTTAGATAGCTGCGTTTTGGATTTAGAAGCAGACATTTCCCTGTGCTTACTGCCCTTTCTTCCATATGCCGGTATTGGCCTGAAACGCATGTTTTGAGACTCTGCACAGAAAGTGTTAGCAGACTGCTGAATCCACACACGGGTTGAACTCTGCAAGTTGAGTGCACACATTGACAACCGTTCTGTTAGATAGCTGCGTTTTGGATTTAGAAGCAGATTTTTCCCTTTGCCTACTGCCCTTTCTTCCATATGCCGGTATTGGGCTGAAAACGCCTGTTTTGAGACTCTGCACAGAAAGTGTTTGCAGACTGCTGAATCCACACACGGGTTTAACTCTGCAAGTTGAGTGCACACACTGACAACCGTTCTGTTAGATAGCTGCGTTTTGGATTTAGAAGCAGATATTTCCCTGTGTTTACTGCCCTTTCTTCCATATGCCGGTATTGGGCTGAAAACGCCGGTTTTGATACTCTGCACAAAAAGTGTTTGGAGACTGCTGAATCCACACACGGGTTTAACTCTGGAAGTTGAGTGCACACATTGACAACTGTTCTGTTAGATAGCTGCATTTTGGATTTAGAAACAGACATTTCCCTTTGCCTACTGCCCTTTCTTCCATATGCCGGTATTGGGCTGAAAACGCCTGTTTTTGAGACTCTCCACAGAAAGTGTTTGCATACTGCTGAATCCACACACGGGTTTAACACTGGAATTTGAGTGCACACATTGACAACCGTTGTGTTAGATAGCTGCGTTTTGGATTTAGAAGCACATATTTCCCTGTGCTTACTGCCCTTTCTTCCATATGCCGGTATTGGGTTGAAATCGCCTGTTTTGAGACTCTGCACAGAAAGTGTTAGCAGACTGCTGAATCCACACACGGGTTTAACTCTGCAAGTTGAGTGCACACATTGACAACCGTGCTGTTAGACAGCTGCGTTTTGGACTTAGAAGCAGAAATTGCCCTGTGCTTACTGCCCTTTCTTCCATATGCCGGTATTGGGCTGAAAACGCCTGTTTTGGGACTCTCCACAGAAAGTGTTTGCAGACTGCTGAATCCACACACGGGTTTAACTCTGGAAGTTGAGTGCACACATTGACAACCGTTCTGTTAGATAGCTGCGTTTTGGATTTAGAAGCAGATATTTCCCTGTGCTTACTGCCCCTCCTTCCATTTGCTGGCATTGGGCTGAAAACGCCTGTTTTGAGACTCTACACAGAAAGAGTTTGCAGACTGCTGAATCCACACACGGGTTTAACTCTGGAAGTTGAGTGCACACATTGACAGCCATTCTGTTAGATAGCTGTTTTTTGGATTTAGAAGCAGATATTTCCCTTTGCCTATTCCCCTTTCTTCCATATGCCGGTATTGGGCTGAAAACGCCTGTTTTGAGACTCTGCACAGAAAGTGTTTGCAGACTGCTGAATCCACACACGGGTTTATCTCTGGAAGTTGAGTCCACACATTGACAACCGTTCTGTTATATAGCTGCGTTTTGGATTTAGAAGCACATATTTCCCTGTGCTTACTGCCCTTTCTTCCATATGCCGGTATTGGGTTGAAATCGCCTGTTTTGAGACTCTGCACAGAAAGTGTTAGCAGACTGCTGAATCCACACACGGGTTTAACTCTGCAAGTTGAGTGCACACATTGACAACCGTTCTGTTAGACAGCTGCGTTTTGGACTTAGAAGCAGAAATTGCCCTGTGCTTACCGCCCTTTCTTCCATATGCCGGTATTGGGCTGAAAACGCCTGTTTTGAGACTCTGCACAGAAAGTGTTTGCAGAATGCTGAATCCACACACGGGTTTAACTCTGGAAGTTGAGTGCACACATTGACAGCCGTTCTGTTGCATAGCTGCGTTTTGGATTTAGAAGCAGACATTTCCCTGTGCTTACTGCCCTTTCTTCCATATGCCGGTATTGGGCTGAAAACGCCTGTTTTGAGACTCTCCACAGAAAGTGTTTGCAGACTGCTGAATCCACACACGGGTTTAACTCTGGAAGTTGAGTGCACACATTGACAACCGTTCTGTTAGATAGCTGCGTTTTGGATTTATAAGCAGATATTTCCCTGTGCTTACTGCCCCTCCTTCCATATGCTGGTATTGGGCTGAAAACGCCTGTTTTGAGACTCTACACAGAAAGAGTTTGCAGACTGCTGAATCCACACACGGGTTTAACTCTGGAAGTTGAGTGCACACATTGACAGCCAATCTGGTAGATAGCTGTGTTTTGGATTTAGAAGCAGATATTTCCCTTTGCCTACTGCCCTTTCTTCCATATGCCGGTATTGGGCTGAAAACGCCTGTTTTGAGACTCTGCACAGAAAGTGTTTGCAGACTGCTGAATCCACACACGGGTTTAACTCTGGAAGTTGAGTGCACACATTGACAACCGTTCTGTTACATAGCTGAGTTTGGGATTTAGAAGCAGATATATCCCTGTGCTTGCTGCCCTTTCTTCCATATGCCGGTATTGGGCTGAAAACGCCTGTTTTGAGACTCTGCACAGAACGTGTTTGCAGACTTCTGAATCCACACACGGGTTTAACTCTGCAAGTTGAGTGCACACATTGACAACCGTTCTGTTAGATAGCTGCGTTTTGGATTTAGAAGCAGATATTTCCCTTTGCCTACTGCCCTTTCTTCCATATGCCGGTATTGGGCTGAAAACGCCTGTTTTGAGATTCTGCACAGAAAGTGTTTGCAGACTGCTGAATCCACACACGGGTTTAACTCTGGAAGTTGAGTGCACACATTGACAGCCGTTCTGTTAGATAGCTGCATTTTGAATTTTGAAGCAGGTATTTCCCTTTGCCTACTGCCCTTTCTTCCATATGCCGGTATTGGGCTGAAAACGCCTGTTTTGAGACTCTGCACAGAAAGTGTTTGCAGACTGCTGAATCCACACACGGGTTTAACACTGGAATTTGAGTGCACACATTGACAACCGTTGTGTTAGATAGCTGCGTTTTGGATTTAGAAGCACATATTTCCCTGTGCTTACTGCCATTTCTTCCATATGCCGGTATTGGGCTGAAATCGCCTGTTTTGAGACTCTGCACAGAAAGTGTTAGCAGACTGCTGAATCCACACACGGGTTTAACTCTGCAAGTTGAGTGCACACATTTACAACTGTTCTGTTAGACAGCTGCGTTTTGGACTTCGAAGCAGAAATTACCCTGTGCTTACTGCCCTTTCTTCCATATGCCGGTATTGGGCTGAAAACGCCTGTTTTGAGACTCTGCAGAGAAAGTGTTTGCAGACTGCTGAATCCGCACACGGGTTTAACTCTGGAAGTTGAGTGCACAGATTGACAACCATTCTGTTACATAGCTAAGGTTTGGATTTAGAAGCAGATATTTCACTGTGCTTGCTGCCCTTTCTTCCATATGCCGGTATTGGGCTGAAAACGCCTGTTTTGAGACTCTGCACAGAAAGTGTTTGCAGACTGCTGAATCCACACACGGTTTTACCTCTGGAAGTTGAGTGCACCCATTGACAACCGTTGTGTTAGATAGCTGCGTTTTGGATTTAGAAGCAGTTATTTCCCTGTGCTTACTGCCCTTTCTTCCATAATCCGGTATTGGGCTGAAAACGCCTGTTTTGAGACTCTGCACAGAAAGTGTTTGCAGACTGCTGAATCCACACACGGGTTGAACTCTGCAAGTTGAGTGCACACATTGACAACCGTTCTGTTAGATAGCTGCGTTTTGGATTTAGAAGCAGATTTTTCCCTTTGCCTACTGCCCTTTCTTCCATATGCCAGTATTGGGCTGAAAACGCCTGTTTTGAGACTCTGCACAGAAAGTGTTTGCAGACTGCTGAATCCACACACGGGTTTAACTCTGGAATTTGAGTGAACACATTGACAACCGTTGTGTTAGATAGCTGCGTTTTGGATTTAGAAGCACATATTTCCCTGTGCTTACTGCCCTTTCTTCCATAGGCCGGTATTGGGCTGATAACGCCTGTTTTCAGACTCTGCACAGAAAGTGTTAGCAGGCTGCTGTATCCACACACCGGTTTAACTCTGCAAGTTGAGTGCACACATTGACAACCGTTCTGTTACATAGCTGCGTTTTGGATTTCGAAGCAGATATTTCCCTGTGCTTACAACCCTTCCTTCCATATGCTGGTATTGGGCTGAAAACGCCTGTTTTGAGACTCTACACAGAAAGAGTTTGCAGACTGCTGAATCCAGACACGGGTTTAACTCTGGAAGTTGAGTGCACACATTGACAGCCGTTCTGTTAGATAGCTGTGTTTTGGATTTAGAAGCAGATATTTCCCTTTGCCTACTGCCCTTTCTTCCATATGCCGGTATTGGGCTGAAAACGCCTGTTTTGAGACTCAGCACAGAAAGTGTTTGCAGACTGCTGAATCCACACACGGGTTTAACTCTGCAAGTTGAGTGAACACAGTGACAACCGTTCTGTTAGATAGCTGCGTTTTGGATTTAGAAGCAGATATTTCACTTTGCCTTCTGCCCTTTCTTCCATATGACGGTATTGGGCTGAAAACGCCTGTTTTGAGACTCTGCACAGAAAGTGTTTGCAGACTGCTGAATCCACACACGGATTTAACACTGGAATTTGAGTGCACACATTGACAACCGTTGTGTTAGATAGCTGCGTTTTGGATTTAGAAGCACATATTTCCCTATGCTTACTGCCCTTTCTTCCATAGGCCGGTATTGGGCTGAAATCGCCTGTTTTGAGACTCTTCACAGAAAGTGTTAGCAGACTGCTGAATCCACACACGGCTTTAACTCTGCAAGTTGAGTGTACACATTGACAACCGTTCTGTTAGACAGCTGCGTTTTGGACTTAGAAGCAGAAATTGCCCTGTGCTTACTGCCCTTTCTTCCCTATGCCGGTATTGGGCTGAAAACGCCTGTTTTGAGTCTCTGCACAGAAAGTGTTTGCAGACTGCTGAATCCACACACGGGTTTAACTCCGCAAGTTGAGTGTACACATTGACAACCGTTCTGTTACATAGCTGCGTTTTGGATTAAAAGCAGATATTTCCCTGTGCTAACTGCCCTTTCTTCCATATGCCGGTATTGGGCTGAAAACGCCTGTTTTGAGACTCTGCACAGAAAGTGTTTGCAGACTGCTGAATCCACACACGGGTTTTACTCTGGAAGTTGAGTGCACACATTGACAACCGTTCTGTTAGATCGCTGCATTTTGGATTTAGAAGCAGATATTTCCCTGAGCTTACCGCACTTTCTTCCATATGCCGGTATTAGGCTGAAAACGCCTGTTTTTAGACTCTGCACAGAAAGTGTTAGCAGACTGCTGAATCCACACACGGGTTTAACTCTGGAATTTGAGTGCACACATTGACAACCGTTGTGCTTGACAGCTGCGTTTTGGATTTAGAAGCACATATTTCCCTGTGCTTACTGCCCTTTCTTCCATATGCCGGTATTGGGCTGAAATCGCCTGTTTTGAGACTCTGCACAGAAAGTGTTAGCAGACTGCTGAATCCACACACGGGTTTAACTCTGCAAGTTGAGTGTACACATTGACAACCGTTCTGTTAGACAGCTGCGTTTTGGACTTAGAAGCAGAAATTGCCCTGTGCTTACTGCCCTTTCTTCCATATGCCGGTATTGGGCTGAAAACGCCTGTTTTGATACTCTGCACAGAAAGTGTTTGCAGACTGCTGAATCCACACACGGGTTTAACTCTGGAAGTTGAGTGCACACATTGACAACCGTTCTGTTACATAGCTGAGTTTTGGATTTAGAAGCAGATATATCCCTGTGCTTGCTGCCCTTTCTTCCATATGCTGGTATTGGGTTGAAAACGCCTGTTTTGAGACTCTGCACAGAAAGTGTTTGCAGACTGCTGAATCCACACACGGGTTTAACTCTGCAATTTGAGTGCACACACTGACAACCGTTCTGTTAGATAGCTGCGTTTTGGATTTAGAAGCAGATATTTCCCTGTGCTTACTGCCCTTTCTTCCATGTGCTGCTATTCGGCTGAAAACGCCTGTTTTGAGACTCTGCACAGAAAGTGTTTGCAGACTGCTGAATCCAATCACGGGTTTAACTCTGCATGTTGAGTGCACACATTGACAACCGTTCTGTTAGATGGCTGCATTTTGGATTTAGAAGCAGATATTTCCCTGTGCTTACTGCACTTTCTTCCATATGCCGGTATTGGGCTGAAAACACCTGTTTTGAGACTCTGCACAGAAACTGTTTGCAGACTGCTGAATCCACACACGGGTTTAACTCTGAAAGTTGAGTGCACACATTCACAACCGTTCTGTTAGATAGCTGCATTTTGGATTTAGAAGCAGATATTTCCCTGTGCTTTCTGCCATTTCTTCCATATGCCGGTATTGGGCTGGAAATGCCTGTTTTGAGACTCTGCAGTGAATGCGTTTGCAGACTGCTGAATCCACACACGGGTTTAACTCTGGAAGTTGAGTGAACAGATTGACAACCATTCTGTTACATAGCTGAGGTTTGGATTTAGAAGCAGATATTTCACTGTGCTTGCTGCCCTTTCTTCCATATGCCGGTATTGGGCTGAAAACGCCTGTTTTGAGACTCTGCACAGAAAGTGTTTGCAGACTGCTGAATCCACACACGGTTTTACCTCTGGAAGTTGAGTGCACCCATTGACAACCGTTGTGTTAGATAGCTGCGTATTGGATTTAGAAGCAGATATTTCCCTGTGCTTACTGCCCTTTCTTCCATAAGCCGGTATTGGGCTGAAAACGACTGTTTTGAGACTCTGCACAGAAAGTGTTTGCAGACTGCTGAATCCACACACGGGTTGAACTCTGCAAGTTGAGTGCACACATTGACAACCGTTCTTTTAGATAGCTGCGTTTTGGATTTAGAAGCAGATTTTTCCCTTTGCCTACTGCCCTTTCTTCCATCTGCCGGTATTGGGCTGAAAACGACTGTTTTGAGACTCTGCACAGAAAGTGTTAGCAAACTGCTGAATCCACACACGGGTTTAACTCTGCAAGTTGAGTGCACACATTGACAACCGTTCTGTTAGATAGCTGCGTTTTGGATTTAGAAGCAGATATTTCCCTGTGCTTACTGCCCTTCCTTCCTTATGCTGGTATTGGGCTGAAAACGCCTGTTTTGAGACTCTACACAGAAAGAGTTTGCAGGCTGCTGAATCCACACACGGGTTTAACTCTGGAAGTTGAGTGCACACATTGACAGCCGTTCTGTTAGATAGCTGTGTTTTGGATTTAGAAGCAGATATTTCCCTTTGCCTACTGCCCTTTCTTCCATATGTCGGTATTGGGCAGAAAACGCCTGTTTTGAGACTCTTTACAGAAAGTGTTTGCAGACTGCTGAATCCACACACGGGTTTAACTCTGGAAGTTGAATGCACACATTGACAACCGTTCTGTTACATAGCTGAGTTTTGGATTTAGAAGCAGATATATCCCTGTGCTTGCTGCCCTTTCTTCCATATGTCGGTATTGGGCTGAAAACGCCTGTTTTGAGACTCTGCACAGAAAGTGTTTGCAGACTGCTGAATCCACACACGGGTTTAACTCTGCAAGTTGAGTGCACACACTGACAACCGTTCTGTTAGATAGCTGCGTTTTGGATTTAGAAGCAGATATTTCCCTGTGTTTACTGCCCTTTCTTCCATATGCCGGTATTGGGCTGAAAACGCCTGTTTTGAGACTCTGCACAGAAAGTGTTTGCAGACTGCTGAATCCACACACGGGTTTCACTCTGGAAGTTGAGTGCACACATTGACAGCCGTTCTGTTGCATAGCTGCGTTTTGGATTTAGAAGCAGACATTTCCCTGTGCTTACTGCCCTTTCTTCCATATGCCGGTATTGGGCTGAAAATGCCTGTTTTGGGACTCCCCACAGAAAGTGTTTGCAGACTGCTGAATCCACACACGGGTTTAACTCTGGAAGTTGAGTGCACACATTGACAACCGTTCTGTTAGATAGCTGCGTTTTGGATTTAGAAGCAGATATTTCCCTGTGCTTACTGCCCCTCCTTCCATTTGCTGGTATTGGGCTGAAAACGCCTGTTTTGAGACTCTACACAGAAAGAGTTTGCAGACTGCTGAATCCACACACGGGTTTAACTCTGGAAGTTGAGTGCACACATTGACAGCCATTCTGTTAGATAGCTGTGTTTTGGATTTAGAAGCAGATATTTCCCTTTGCCTAGTGCCCTTTCTTCCATATGCCGGTATTGGGCTGAAAACGCCTGTTTTGAGACTCTGCACAGAAAGTGTTTGCAGACTGCTGAATCCACACACGGGTTTAACTCTGGAAGTTGAGTGCACACATTGACAACCGTTCTGTTATATAGCTGCGTTTTGGATTTAGAAGCACATATTTCCCTGTGCTTACTGCCCTTTCTTCCATATGCCGGTATTGGGTTGAAATCGCCTGTTTTGAGACTCTGCACAGAAAGTGTTAGCAGACTGCTGAATCCACACACGGGTTTAACTCTGCAAGTTGAGTGCAAACATTGACAACCGTTCTGTTAGACAGCTGCGTTTTGGACTTAGAAGCAGAAATTGCCCTGTGCTTACCGCCCTTTCTTCCATATGCCGGTATTGGGCTGAAAACGCCTGTTTTGAGACTCTGCACAGAAAGTGTTTGCAGACTGCTGAATCCACACACGGGTTTAACTCTGGAAGTTGAGTGCACACATTGACAGCCGTTCTGTTGCATAGCTGCGTTTTGGATTTAGAAGCAGACATTTCCCTGTGCTTACTGCCCTTTCTTCCATATGCCGGTATTGTGCTGAAAACGCCTGTTTTGAGACTCTCCACAGAAAGTGTTTGCAGACTGCTGAATCCACACACGGGTTTAACTCTGGAAGTTGAGTGCACACATTGACAACCGTTCTGTTAGATAGCTGCATTTTGGATTTAGAAACAGACATTTCCCTTTGCCTACTGCCCTTTCTTCCATATGCCGGTATTGGGCTGAAAACGCCCGTTTTTGAGACTCTGCACAGAAAGTGTTTGCATACTGCTGAATCCACACACGGGTTTAACACTGGAATTTGAGTGCACACATTGACAACCGTTGTGTTAGATAGCTGCGTTTTGGATTTAGAAGCACATACTTCCCTGTGCTTACTGCCCTTTCTTCCATATGCCGGTATTGGGTTGAAATCGCCTGTTTTGAGACTCTGCACAGAAAGTGTTAGCAGACTGCTGAATCCACACACGGGTTTAACTCTGCAAGTTGAGTGCACACATTGACAACCGTGCTGTTAGACAGCTGCGTTTTGGACTTAGAAGCAGAAATTGCCCTGTGCTTACCGCCCTTTCTTCCATATGCCGGTATTGGGCTGAAAACGCCTGTTTTGAGACTCTGCACAGAAAGTGTTTGCAGACTGCTGAATCCACACACGGGTTTAACTCTGGAAGTTGAGTGCACACATTGACAGCCGTTCTGTTGCATAGCTGCGTTTTGGATTTAGAAGCAGACATTTCCCTGTGCTTACTGCCCTTTCTTCCATATGCCGGTATTGGGCTGAAAACGCCTGTTTTGGGACTCTCCACAGAAAGTGTTTGCAGACTGCTGAATCCAAACACGGGTTTAACTCTGGAAGTTGAGTGCACACATTGACAACCGTTCTGTTACATAGCTGAGTTTTGGATTTAGAAGCAGATATATCCCTGTGCTTGCTGCCCTTTCTTCCATATGCTGGTATTGGGTTGAAAACGCCTGTTTTGAGACTCTGCACAGAAAGTGTTTGCAGACTGCTGAATCCACACACGGGTTTAACTCTGCAATTTGAGTGCACACACTGACAACCGTTCTGTTAGATAGCTGCGTTTTGGATTTAGAAGCAGATATTTCCCTGTGCTTACTGCCCTTTCTTCCATGTGCTGCTATTCGGCTGAAAACGCCTGTTTTGAGACTCTGCACAGAAAGTGTTTGCAGACTGCTGAATCCAATCACGGGTTTAACTCTGCATGTTGAGTGCACACATTGACAACCGTTCTGTTAGATGGCTGCATTTTGGATTTAGAAGCAGATATTTCCCTGTGCTTACTGCACTTTCTTCCATATGCCGGTATTGGGCTGAAAACACCTGTTTTGAGACTCTGCACAGAAACTGTTTGCAGACTGCTGAATCCACACACGGGTTTTACTCTGAAAGTTGAGTGCACACATTCACAACCGTTCTGTTAGATAGCTGCATTTTGGATTTAGAAGCAGATATTTCCCTTTGCCTACTGCCCTTTCTTCCATATGCCGGTATTGGGCTGAAAACGCCTGTTTTGAGACTCTGCACAGAAAGTGTTTGCAGACTGCTGAATCCACACACGGGTTTAACACTGGAATTTGAGTGCACACATTGACAACCGTTGTGTTAGATAGCTGCGTTCTGGATTTAGAAGCAAATATTTCCCTGTGCTTACTGCCCTTTCTTCCACATGCCGGTATTGGGCTGAAATCGCCTGTTTTGAGACTCTGCACAGAAAGTGTTTGCAGACTGCTGAATCCACACACGGGTTTAACTCTGGAAGTTGAGTGTACACATTGACAACCGTTGTGTTAGATAGCTGCGTTTTGGATTTAGAAGCAGACATTTCCCTGTGCTTACTGCCCTTTCTTCTTTATGCCGGTATTGGCCTGAAAACGCATGTTTTGAGACTCTGCACAGAAAGTGTTAGCAGACTGCTGAATCCACACACGGGTTGAACTCTGCAAGTTGAGTGCACACATTGACAACCGTTCTGTTAGATAGCTGCGTTTAGGATTTAGAAGCAGATTTTTCCCTTTGCCTACTGCCCTTTCTTCCATATGCCGGTATTGGGCTGAAAACGCCTGTTTTGAGACTCTGCACAGAAAGTGTTTGCAGACTGCTGAATCCACACACGGGTTTAACTCTGCAAGTTGAGTGCACACACTGACAACCGTTCTGTTAGATAGCTGCGTTTTGGATTTAGAAGCAGATATTTCCCTGTGTTTACTGCCCTTTCTTCCATATGCCGGTATTGGGCTGAAAACGCCGGTTTTGATACTCTGCACAAAAAGTGTTTGGAGACTGCTGAATCCACACACGGGTTTAACTCTGGAAGTTGAGTGCACACATTGACAACTGTTCTGTTAGATAGCTGCATTTTGGATTTAGAAACAGACATTTCCCTTTGCCTACTGCCCTTTCTTCCATATGCCGGTATTGGGCTGAAAACGCCTGTTTTTGAGACTCTCCACAGAAAGTGTTTGCATACTGCTGAATCCACACACGGGTTTAACACTGGAATTTGAGTGCACACATTGACAACCGTTGTGTTAGATAGCTGCGTTTTGGATTTAGAAGCACATATTTCCCTGTGCTTACTGCCCTTTCTTCCATATGCCGGTATTGGGTTGAAATCGCCTGTTTTGAGACTCTGCACAGAAAGTGTTAGCAGACTGCTGAATCCACACACGGGTTTAACTCTGCAAGATGAGTGCACACATTGACAACCGTGCTGTTAGACAGCTGCGTTTTGGACTTAGAAGCAGAAATTGCCCTGTGCTTACTGCCCTTTCTTCCATATGCCGGTATTGGTCTGAAAACGCCTGTTTTGGGACTCTCCACAGAAAGTGTTTGCAGACTGCTGAATCCACACACGGGTTTAACTCTGGAAGTTGAGTGCACACATTGACAACCGTTCTGTTAGATAGCTGCGTTTTGGATTTAGAAGCAGATATTTCCCTGTGCTTACTGCCCCTCCTTCCATTTGCTGGCATTGGGCTGAAAACGCCTGTTTTGAGACTCTACACAGAAAGAGTTTGCAGACTGCTGAATCCACACACGGGTTTAACTCTGGAAGTTGAGTGCACACATTGACAGCCATTCTGTTAGATAGCTGTTTTTTGGATTTAGAAGCAGATATTTCCCTTTGCCTATTCCCCTTTCTTCCATATGCCGGTATTGGGCTGAAAACGCCTGTTTTGAGACTCTGCACAGAAAGTGTTTGCAGACTGCTGAATCCACACACGGGTTTATCTCTGGAAGTTGAGTCCACACATTGACAACCGTTCTGTTATATAGCTGCGTTTTGGATTTAGAAGCACATATTTCCCTGTGCTTACTGCCCTTTCTTCCATATGCCGGTATTGGGTTGAAATCGCCTGTTTTGAGACTCTGCACAGAAAGTGTTAGCAGACTGCTGAATCCACACACGGGTTTAACTCTGCAAGTTGAGTGCACACATTGACAACCGTTCTGTTAGACAGCTGCGTTTTGGACTTAGAAGCAGAAATTGCCCTGTGCTTACCGCCCTTTCTTCCATATGCCGGTATTGGGCTGAAAACGCCTGTTTTGAGACTCTGCACAGAAAGTGTTTGCAGAATGCTGAATCCACACACGGGTTTAACTCTGGAAGTTGAGTGCACACATTGACAGCCGTTCTGTTGCATAGCTGCGTTTTGGATTTAGAAGCAGACATTTCCCTGTGCTTACTGCCCTTTCTTCCATATGCCGGTATTGGGCTGAAAACGCCTGTTTTGAGACTCTCCACAGAAAGTGTTTGCAGACTGCTGAATCCACACACGGGTTTAACTCTGGAAGTTGAGTGCACACATTGACAACCGTTCTGTTAGATAGCTGCGTTTTGGATTTATAAGCAGATATTTCCCTGTGCTTACTGCCCCTCCTTCCATATGCTGGTATTGGGCTGAAAACGCCTGTTTTGAGACTCTACACAGAAAGAGTTTGCAGACTGCTGAATCCACACACGGGTTTAACTCTGGAAGTTGAGTGCACACATTGACAGCCAATCTGGTAGATAGCTGTGTTTTGGATTTAGAAGCAGATATTTCCCTTTGCCTACTGCCCTTTCTTCCATATGCCGGTATTGGGCTGAAAACGCCTGTTTTGAGACTCTGCACAGAAAGTGTTTGCAGACTGCTGAATCCACACACGGGTTTAACTCTGGAAGTTGAGTGCACACATTGACAACCGTTCTGTTACATAGCTGAGTTTGGGATTTAGAAGCAGATATATCCCTGTGCTTGCTGCCCTTTCTTCCATATGCCGGTATTGGGCTGAAAACGCCTGTTTTGAGACTCTGCACAGAACGTGTTTGCAGACTTCTGAATCCACACACGGGTTTAACTCTGCAAGTTGAGTGCACACATTGACAACCGTTCTGTTAGATAGCTGCGTTTTGGATTTAGAAGCAGATATTTCCCTTTGCCTACTGCCCTTTCTTCCATATGCCGGTATTGGGCTGAAAACGCCTGTTTTGAGATTCTGCACAGAAAGTGTTTGCAGACTGCTGAATCCACACACGGGTTTAACTCTGGAAGTTGAGTGCACACATTGACAGCCGTTCTGTTAGATAGCTGCATTTTGAATTTTGAAGCAGGTATTTCCCTTTGCCTACTGCCCTTTCTTCCATATGCCGGTATTGGGCTGAAAACGCCTGTTTTGAGACTCTGCACAGAAAGTGTTTGCAGACTGCTGAATCCACACACGGGTTTAACACTGGAATTTGAGTGCACACATTGACAACCGTTGTGTTAGATAGCTGCGTTTTGGATTTAGAAGCACATATTTCCCTGTGCTTACTGCCATTTCTTCCATATGCCGGTATTGGGCTGAAATCGCCTGTTTTGAGACTCTGCACAGAAAGTGTTAGCAGACTGCTGAATCCACACACGGGTTTAACTCTGCAAGTTGAGTGCACACATTTACAACTGTTCTGTTAGACAGCTGCGTTTTGGACTTCGAAGCAGAAATTACCCTGTGCTTACTGCCCTTTCTTCCATATGCCGGTATTGGGCTGAAAACGCCTGTTTTGAGACTCTGCAGAGAAAGTGTTTGCAGACTGCTGAATCCGCACACGGGTTTAACTCTGGAAGTTGAGTGCACAGATTGACAACCATTCTGTTACATAGCTAAGGTTTGGATTTAGAAGCAGATATTTCACTGTGCTTGCTGCCCTTTCTTCCATATGCCGGTATTGGGCTGAAAACGCCTGTTTTGAGACTCTGCACAGAAAGTGTTTGCAGACTGCTGAATCCACACACGGTTTTACCTCTGGAAGTTGAGTGCACCCATTGACAACCGTTGTGTTAGATAGCTGCGTTTTGGATTTAGAAGCAGTTATTTCCCTGTGCTTACTGCCCTTTCTTCCATAATCCGGTATTGGGCTGAAAACGCCTGTTTTGAGACTCTGCACAGAAAGTGTTTGCAGACTGCTGAATCCACACACGGGTTGAACTCTGCAAGTTGAGTGCACACATTGACAACCGTTCTGTTAGATAGCTGCGTTTTGGATTTAGAAGCAGATTTTTCCCTTTGCCTACTGCCCTTTCTTCCATATGCCAGTATTGGGCTGAAAACGCCTGTTTTGAGACTCTGCACAGAAAGTGTTTGCAGACTGCTGAATCCACACACGGGTTTAACTCTGGAATTTGAGTGAACACATTGACAACCGTTGTGTTAGATAGCTGCGTTTTGGATTTAGAAGCACATATTTCCCTGTGCTTACTGCCCTTTCTTCCATAGGCCGGTATTGGGCTGATAACGCCTGTTTTCAGACTCTGCACAGAAAGTGTTAGCAGGCTGCTGTATCCACACACCGGTTTAACTCTGCAAGTTGAGTGCCCTCATTGACAACCGTTCTGTTACATAGCTGCGTTTTGGATTTCGAAGCAGATATTTCCCTGTGCTTACAACCCTTCCTTCCATATGCTGGTATTGGGCTGAAAACGCCTGTTTTGAGACTCTACACAGAAAGAGTTTGCAGACTGCTGAATCCAGACACGGGTTTAACTCTGGAAGTTGAGTGCACACATTGACAGCCGTTCTGTTAGATAGCTGTGTTTTGGATTTAGAAGCAGATATTTCCCTTTGCCTACTGCCCTTTCTTCCATATGCCGGTATTGGGCTGAAAACGCCTGTTTTGAGACTCAGCACAGAAAGTGTTTGCAGACTGCTGAATCCACACACGGGTTTAACTCTGCAAGTTGAGTGAACACAGTGACAACCGTTCTGTTAGATAGCTGCGTTTTGGATTTAGAAGCAGATATTTCACTTTGCCTTCTGCCCTTTCTTCCATATGACGGTATTGGGCTGAAAACGCCTGTTTTGAGACTCTGCACAGAAAGTGTTTGCAGACTGCTGAATCCACACACGGATTTAACACTGGAATTTGAGTGCACACATTGACAACCGTTGTGTTAGATAGCTGCGTTTTGGATTTAGAAGCACATATTTCCCTATGCTTACTGCCCTTTCTTCCATAGGCCGGTATTGGGCTGAAATCGCCTGTTTTGAGACTCTTCACAGAAAGTGTTAGCAGACTGCTGAATCCACACACGGCTTTAACTCTGCAAGTTGAGTGTACACATTGACAACCGTTCTGTTAGACAGCTGCGTTTTGGACTTAGAAGCAGAAATTGCCCTGTGCTTACTGCCCTTTCTTCCCTATGCCGGTATTGGGCTGAAAACGCCTGTTTTGAGTCTCTGCACAGAAAGTGTTTGCAGACTGCTGAATCCACACACGGGTTTAACTCCGCAAGTTGAGTGTACACATTGACAACCGTTCTGTTACATAGCTGCGTTTTGGATTAAAAGCAGATATTTCCCTGTGCTAACTGCCCTTTCTTCCATATGCCGGTATTGGGCTGAAAACGCCTGTTTTGAGACTCTGCACAGAAAGTGTTTGCAGACTGCTGAATCCACACACGGGTTTAACTCTGGAAGTTGAGTGCACACATTGACAACCGTTCTGTTAGATCGCTGCATTTTGGATTTAGAAGCAGATATTTCCCTGAGCTTACCGCACTTTCTTCCATATGCCGGTATTAGGCTGAAAACGCCTGTTTTTAGACTCTGCACAGAAAGTGTTAGCAGACTGCTGAATCCACACACGGGTTTAACTCTGGAATTTGAGTGCACACATTGACAACCGTTGTGTTAGATAGCTGCGTTTTGGATTTAGAAGCACATATTTCCCTGTGCTTACTGCCCTTTCTTCCATATGCCGGTATTGGGCTGAAATCGCCTGTTTTGAGACTCTGCACAGAAAGTGTTAGCAGACTGCTGAATCCACACACGGGTTTAACTCTGCAAGTTGAGTGTACACATTGACAACCGTTCTGTTAGACAGCTGCGTTTTGGACTTAGAAGCAGAAATTGCCCTGTGCTTACTGCCCTTTCTTCCATATGCCGGTATTGGGCTGAAAACGCCTGTTTTGATACTCTGCACAGAAAGTGTTTGCAGACTGCTGAATCCACACACGGGTTTAACTCTGGAAGTTGAGTGCACACATTGACAACCGTTCTGTTACATAGCTGAGTTTTGGATTTAGAATCAGATATATCCCTGTGCTTGCTGCCCTTTCTTCCATATGCTGGTATTGGGTTGAAAACGCCTGTTTTGAGACTCTGCACAGAAAGTGTTTGCAGACTGCTGAATCCACACACGGGTTTAACTCTGCAATTTGAGTGCACACACTGACAACCGTTCTGTTAGATAGCTGCGTTTTGGATTTAGAAGCAGATATTTCCCTGTGCTTACTGCCCTTTCTTCCATGTGCTGCTATTCGGCTGAAAACGCCTGTTTTGAGACTCTGCACAGAAAGTGTTTGCAGACTGCTGAATCCAATCACGGGTTTAACTCTGCATGTTGAGTGCACACATTGACAACCGTTCTGTTAGATGGCTGCATTTTGGATTTAGAAGCAGATATTTCCCTGTGCTTACTGCACTTTCTTCCATATGCCGGTATTGGGCTGAAAACACCTGTTTTGAGACTCTGCACAGAAACTGTTTGCAGACTGCTGAATCCACACACGGGTTTAACTCTGAAAGTTGAGTGCACACATTCACAACCGTTCTGTTAGATAGCTGCATTTTGGATTTAGAAGCAGATATTTCCCTGTGCTTTCTGCCATTTCTTCCATAAGCCGGTATTGGGCTGGAAATGCCTGTTTTGAGACTCTGCAGTGAATGCGTTTGCAGACTGCTGAATCCACACACGGGTTTAACTCTGGAAGTTGAGTGAACAGATTGACAACCATTCTGTTACATAGCTGAGGTTTGGATTTAGAAGCAGATATTTCACTGTGCTTGCTGCCCTTTCTTCCATATGCCGGTATTGGGCTGAAAACGCCTGTTTTGAGACTCTGCACAGAAAGTGTTTGCAGACTGCTGAATCCACACACGGTTTTACCTCTGGAAGTTGAGTGCACCCATTGACAACCGTTGTGTTAGATAGCTGCGTATTGGATTTAGAAGCAGATATTTCCCTGTGCTTACTGCCCTTTCTTCCATAAGCCGGTATTGGGCTGAAAACGACTGTTTTGAGACTCTGCACAGAAAGTGTTTGCAGACTGCTGAATCCACACACGGGTTGAACTCTGCAAGTTGAGTGCACACATTGACAACCGTTCTTTTAGATAGCTGCGTTTTGGATTTAGAAGCAGATTTTTCCCTTTGCCTACTGCCCTTTCTTCCATCTGCCGGTATTGGGCTGAAAACGACTGTTTTGAGACTCTGCACAGAAAGTGTTAGCAAACTGCTGAATCCACACACGGGTTTAACTCTGCAAGTTGAGTGCACACATTGACAACCGTTCTGTTAGATAGCTGCGTTTTGGATTTAGAAGCAGATATTTCCCTGTGCTTACTGCCCTTCCTTCCTTATGCTGGTATTGGGCTGAAAACGCCTGTTTTGAGACTCTACACAGAAAGAGTTTGCAGGCTGCTGAATCCACACACGGGTTTAACTCTGGAAGTTGAGTGCACACATTGACAGCCGTTCTGTTAGATAGCTGTGTTTTGGATTTAGAAGCAGATATTTCCCTTTGCCTACTGCCCTTTCTTCCATATGTCGGTATTGGGCAGAAAACGCCTGTTTTGAGACTCTTTACAGAAAGTGTTTGCAGACTGCTGAATCCACACACGGGTTTAACTCTGGAAGTTGAATGCACACATTGACAACCGTTCTGTTACATAGCTGAGTTTTGGATTTAGAAGCAGATATATCCCTGTGCTTGCTGCCCTTTCTTCCATATGTCGGTATTGGGCTGAAAACGCCTGTTTTGAGACTCTGCACAGAAAGTGTTTGCAGACTGCTGAATCCACACACGGGTTTAACTCTGCAAGTTGAGTGCACACACTGACAACCGTTCTGTTAGATAGCTGCGTTTTGGATTTAGAAGCAGATATTTCCCTGTGTTTACTGCCCTTTCTTCCATATGCCGGTATTGGGCTGAAAACGCCTGTTTTGAGACTCTGCACAGAAAGTGTTTGCAGACTGCTGAATCCACACACGGGTTTCACTCTGGAAGTTGAGTGCACACATTGACAGCCGTTCTGTTGCATAGCTGCGTTTTGGATTTAGAAGCAGACATTTCCCTGTGCTTACTGCCCTTTCTTCCATATGCCGGTATTGGGCTGAAAATGCCTGTTTTGGGACTCCCCACAGAAAGTGTTTGCAGACTGCTGAATCCACACACGGGTTTAACTCTGGAAGTTGAGTGCACACATTGACAACCGTTCTGTTAGATAGCTGCGTTTTGGATTTAGAAGCAGATATTTCCCTGTGCTTACTGCCCCTCCTTCCATTTGCTGGTATTGGGCTGAAAACGCCTGTTTTGAGACTCTACACAGAAAGAGTTTGCAGACTGCTGAATCCACACACGGGTTTAACTCTGCAAGTTGAGTGCACACACTGACAACCGTTCTGTTAGATAGCTGCGTTTTGGATTTAGAAGCAGATATTTCCCTGTGTTTACTGCCCTTTCTTCCATATGCCGGTATTGGGCTGAAAACGCCGGTTTTGATACTCTGCACAAAAAGTGTTTGGAGACTGCTGAATCCACACACGGGTTTAACTCTGGAAGTTGAGTGCACACATTGACAACTGTTCTGTTAGATAGCTGCATTTTGGATTTAGAAACAGACATTTCCCTTTGCCTACTGCCCTTTCTTCCATATGCCGGTATTGGGCTGAAAACGCCTGTTTTTGAGACTCTCCACAGAAAGTGTTTGCATACTGCTGAATCCACACACGGGTTTAACACTGGAATTTGAGTGCACACATTGACAACCGTTGTGTTAGATAGCTGCGTTTTGGATTTAGAAGCACATATTTCCCTGTGCTTACTGCCCTTTCTTCCATATGCCGGTATTGGGTTGAAATCGCCTGTTTTGAGACTCTGCACAGAAAGTGTTAGCAGACTGCTGAATCCACACACGGGTTTAACTCTGCAAGATGAGTGCACACATTGACAACCGTGCTGTTAGACAGCTGCGTTTTGGACTTAGAAGCAGAAATTGCCCTGTGCTTACTGCCCTTTCTTCCATATGCCGGTATTGGGCTGAAAACGCCTGTTTTGGGACTCTCCACAGAAAGTGTTTGCAGACTGCTGAATCCACACACGGGTTTAACTCTGGAAGTTGAGTGCACACATTGACAACCGTTCTGTTAGATAGCTGCGTTTTGGATTTAGAAGCAGATATTTCCCTGTGCTTACTGCCCCTCCTTCCATTTGCTGGCATTGGGCTGAAAACGCCTGTTTTGAGACTCTACACAGAAAGAGTTTGCAGACTGCTGAATCCACACACGGGTTTAACTCTGGAAGTTGAGTGCACACATTGACAGCCATTCTGTTAGATAGCTGTTTTTTGGATTTAGAAGCAGATATTTCCCTTTGCCTATTCCCCTTTCTTCCATATGCCGGTATTGGGCTGAAAACGCCTGTTTTGAGACTCTGCACAGAAAGTGTTTGCAGACTGCTGAATCCACACACGGGTTTATCTCTGGAAGTTGAGTCCACACATTGACAACCGTTCTGTTATATAGCTGCGTTTTGGATTTAGAAGCACATATTTCCCTGTGCTTACTGCCCTTTCTTCCATATGCCGGTATTGGGTTGAAATCGCCTGTTTTGAGACTCTGCACAGAAAGTGTTAGCAGACTGCTGAATCCACACACGGGTTTAACTCTGCAAGTTGAGTGCACACATTGACAACCGTTCTGTTAGACAGCTGCGTTTTGGACTTAGAAGCAGAAATTGCCCTGTGCTTACCGCCCTTTCTTCCATATGCCGGTATTGGGCTGAAAACGCCTGTTTTGAGACTCTGCACAGAAAGTGTTTGCAGAATGCTGAATCCACACACGGGTTTAACTCTGGAAGTTGAGTGCACACATTGACAGCCGTTCTGTTGCATAGCTGCGTTTTGGATTTAGAAGCAGACATTTCCCTGTGCTTACTGCCCTTTCTTCCATATGCCGGTATTGGGCTGAAAACGCCTGTTTTGAGACTCTCCACAGAAAGTGTTTGCAGACTGCTGAATCCACACACGGGTTTAACTCTGGAAGTTGAGTGCACACATTGACAACCGTTCTGTTAGATAGCTGCGTTTTGGATTTATAAGCAGATATTTCCCTGTGCTTACTGCCCCTCCTTCCATATGCTGGTATTGGGCTGAAAACGCCTGTTTTGAGACTCTACACAGAAAGAGTTTGCAGACTGCTGAATCCACACACGGGTTTAACTCTGGAAGTTGAGTGCACACATTGACAGCCAATCTGGTAGATAGCTGTGTTTTGGATTTAGAAGCAGATATTTCCCTTTGCCTACTGCCCTTTCTTCCATATGCCGGTATTGGGCTGAAAACGCCTGTTTTGAGACTCTGCACAGAAAGTGTTTGCAGACTGCTGAATCCACACACGGGTTTAACTCTGGAAGTTGAGTGCACACATTGACAACCGTTCTGTTACATAGCTGAGTTTGGGATTTAGAAGCAGATATATCCCTGTGCTTGCTGCCCTTTCTTCCATATGCCGGTATTGGGCTGAAAACGCCTGTTTTGAGACTCTGCACAGAACGTGTTTGCAGACTTCTGAATCCACACACGGGTTTAACTCTGCAAGTTGAGTGCACACATTGACAACCGTTCTGTTAGATAGCTGCGTTTTGGATTTAGAAGCAGATATTTCCCTTTGCCTACTGCCCTTTCTTCCATATGCCGGTATTGGGCTGAAAACGCCTGTTTTGAGATTCTGCACAGAAAGTGTTTGCAGACTGCTGAATCCACACACGGGTTTAACTCTGGAAGTTGAGTGCACACATTGACAGCCGTTCTGTTAGATAGCTGCATTTTGAATTTTGAAGCAGGTATTTCCCTTTGCCTACTGCCCTTTCTTCCATATGCCGGTATTGGGCTGAAAACGCCTGTTTTGAGACTCTGCACAGAAAGTGTTTGCAGACTGCTGAATCCACACACGGGTTTAACACTGGAATTTGAGTGCACACATTGACAACCGTTGTGTTAGATAGCTGCGTTTTGGATTTAGAAGCACATATTTCCCTGTGCTTACTGCCATTTCTTCCATATGCCGGTATTGGGCTGAAATCGCCTGTTTTGAGACTCTGCACAGAAAGTGTTAGCAGACTGCTGAATCCACACACGGGTTTAACTCTGCAAGTTGAGTGCACACATTTACAACTGTTCTGTTAGACAGCTGCGTTTTGGACTTCGAAGCAGAAATTACCCTGTGCTTACTGCCCTTTCTTCCATATGCCGGTATTGGGCTGAAAACGCCTGTTTTGAGACTCTGCAGAGAAAGTGTTTGCAGACTGCTGAATCCGCACACGGGTTTAACTCTGGAAGTTGAGTGCACAGATTGACAACCATTCTGTTACATAGCTAAGGTTTGGATTTAGAAGCAGATATTTCACTGTGCTTGCTGCCCTTTCTTCCATATGCCGGTATTGGGCTGAAAACGCCTGTTTTGAGACTCTGCACAGAAAGTGTTTGCAGACTGCTGAATCCACACACGGTTTTACCTCTGGAAGTTGAGTGCACCCATTGACAACCGTTGTGTTAGATAGCTGCGTTTTGGATTTAGAAGCAGTTATTTCCCTGTGCTTACTGCCCTTTCTTCCATAATCCGGTATTGGGCTGAAAACGCCTGTTTTGAGACTCTGCACAGAAAGTGTTTGCAGACTGCTGAATCCACACACGGGTTGAACTCTGCAAGTTGAGTGCACACATTGACAACCGTTCTGTTAGATAGCTGCGTTTTGGATTTAGAAGCAGATTTTTCCCTTTGCCTACTGCCCTTTCTTCCATATGCCAGTATTGGGCTGAAAACGCCTGTTTTGAGACTCTGCACAGAAAGTGTTTGCAGACTGCTGAATCCACACACGGGTTTAACTCTGGAATTTGAGTGAACACATTGACAACCGTTGTGTTAGATAGCTGCGTTTTGGATTTAGAAGCACATATTTCCCTGTGCTTACTGCCCTTTCTTCCATAGGCCGGTATTGGGCTGATAACGCCTGTTTTCAGACTCTGCACAGAAAGTGTTAGCAGGCTGCTGTATCCACACACCGGTTTAACTCTGCAAGTTGAGTGCCCTCATTGACAACCGTTCTGTTACATAGCTGCGTTTTGGATTTCGAAGCAGATATTTCCCTGTGCTTACAACCCTTCCTTCCATATGCTGGTATTGGGCTGAAAACGCCTGTTTTGAGACTCTACACAGAAAGAGTTTGCAGACTGCTGAATCCAGACACGGGTTTAACTCTGGAAGTTGAGTGCACACATTGACAGCCGTTCTGTTAGATAGCTGTGTTTTGGATTTAGAAGCAGATATTTCCCTTTGCCTACTGCCCTTTCTTCCATATGCCGGTATTGGGCTGAAAACGCCTGTTTTGAGACTCAGCACAGAAAGTGTTTGCAGACTGCTGAATCCACACACGGGTTTAACTCTGCAAGTTGAGTGAACACAGTGACAACCGTTCTGTTAGATAGCTGCGTTTTGGATTTAGAAGCAGATATTTCACTTTGCCTTCTGCCCTTTCTTCCATATGACGGTATTGGGCTGAAAACGCCTGTTTTGAGACTCTGCACAGAAAGTGTTTGCAGACTGCTGAATCCACACACGGATTTAACACTGGAATTTGAGTGCACACATTGACAACCGTTGTGTTAGATAGCTGCGTTTTGGATTTAGAAGCACATATTTCCCTATGCTTACTGCCCTTTCTTCCATAGGCCGGTATTGGGCTGAAATCGCCTGTTTTGAGACTCTTCACAGAAAGTGTTAGCAGACTGCTGAATCCACACACGGCTTTAACTCTGCAAGTTGAGTGTACACATTGACAACCGTTCTGTTAGACAGCTGCGTTTTGGACTTAGAAGCAGAAATTGCCCTGTGCTTACTGCCCTTTCTTCCCTATGCCGGTATTGGGCTGAAAACGCCTGTTTTGAGTCTCTGCACAGAAAGTGTTTGCAGACTGCTGAATCCACACACGGGTTTAACTCCGCAAGTTGAGTGTACACATTGACAACCGTTCTGTTACATAGCTCCTTTTTGGATTAAAAGCAGATATTTCCCTGTGCTAACTGCCCTTTCTTCCATATGCCGGTATTGGGCTGAAAACGCCTGTTTTGAGACTCTGCACAGAAAGTGTTTGCAGACTGCTGAATCCACACACGGGTTTAACTCTGGAAGTTGAGTGCACACATTGACAACCGTTCTGTTAGATCGCTGCATTTTGGATTTAGAAGCAGATATTTCCCTGAGCTTACCGCACTTTCTTCCATATGCCGGTATTAGGCTGAAAACGCCTGTTTTTAGACTCTGCACAGAAAGTGTTAGCAGACTGCTGAATCCACACACGGGTTTAACTCTGGAATTTGAGTGCACACATTGACAACCGTTGTGTTAGATAGCTGCGTTTTGGATTTAGAAGCACATATTTCCCTGTGCTTACTGCCCTTTCTTCCATATGCCGGTATTGGGCTGAAATCGCCTGTTTTGAGACTCTGCACAGAAAGTGTTAGCAGACTGCTGAATCCACACACGGGTTTAACTCTGCAAGTTGAGTGTACACATTGACAACCGTTCTGTTAGACAGCTGCGTTTTGGACTTAGAAGCAGAAATTGCCCTGTGCTTACTGCCCTTTCTTCCATATGCCGGTATTGGGCTGAAAACGCCTGTTTTGATACTCTGCACAGAAAGTGTTTGCAGACTGCTGAATCCACACACGGGTTTAACTCTGGAAGTTGAGTGCACACATTGACAACCGTTCTGTTACATAGCTGAGTTTTGGATTTAGAATCAGATATATCCCTGTGCTTGCTGCCCTTTCTTCCATATGCTGGTATTGGGTTGAAAACGCCTGTTTTGAGACTCTGCACAGAAAGTGTTTGCAGACTGCTGAATCCACACACGGGTTTAACTCTGCAATTTGAGTGCACACACTGACAACCGTTCTGTTAGATAGCTGCGTTTTGGATTTAGAAGCAGATATTTCCCTGTGCTTACTGCCCTTTCTTCCATGTGCTGCTATTCGGCTGAAAACGCCTGTTTTGAGACTCTGCACAGAAAGTGTTTGCAGACTGCTGAATCCAATCACGGGTTTAACTCTGCATGTTGAGTGCACACATTGACAACCGTTCTGTTAGATGGCTGCATTTTGGATTTAGAAGCAGATATTTCCCTGTGCTTACTGCACTTTCTTCCATATGCCGGTATTGGGCTGAAAACACCTGTTTTGAGACTCTGCACAGAAACTGTTTGCAGACTGCTGAATCCACACACGGGTTTAACTCTGAAAGTTGAGTGCACACATTCACAACCGTTCTGTTAGATAGCTGCATTTTGGATTTAGAAGCAGATATTTCCCTGTGCTTTCTGCCATTTCTTCCATAAGCCGGTATTGGGCTGGAAATGCCTGTTTTGAGACTCTGCAGTGAATGCGTTTGCAGACTGCTGAATCCACACACGGGTTTAACTCTGGAAGTTGAGTGAACAGATTGACAACCATTCTGTTACATAGCTGAGGTTTGGATTTAGAAGCAGATATTTCACTGTGCTTGCTGCCCTTTCTTCCATATGCCGGTATTGGGCTGAAAACGCCTGTTTTGAGACTCTGCACAGAAAGTGTTTGCAGACTGCTGAATCCACACACGGTTTTACCTCTGGAAGTTGAGTGCACCCATTGACAACCGTTGTGTTAGATAGCTGCGTATTGGATTTAGAAGCAGATATTTCCCTGTGCTTACTGCCCTTTCTTCCATAAGCCGGTATTGGGCTGAAAACGACTGTTTTGAGACTCTGCACAGAAAGTGTTTGCAGACTGCTGAATCCACACACGGGTTGAACTCTGCAAGTTGAGTGCACACATTGACAACCGTTCTTTTAGATAGCTGCGTTTTGGATTTAGAAGCAGATTTTTCCCTTTGCCTACTGCCCTTTCTTCCATCTGCCGGTATTGGGCTGAAAACGACTGTTTTGAGACTCTGCACAGAAAGTGTTAGCAAACTGCTGAATCCACACACGGGTTTAACTCTGCAAGTTGAGTGCACACATTGACAACCGTTCTGTTAGATAGCTGCGTTTTGGATTTAGAAGCAGATATTTCCCTGTGCTTACTGCCCTTCCTTCCTTATGCTGGTATTGGGCTGAAAACGCCTGTTTTGAGACTCTACACAGAAAGAGTTTGCAGGCTGCTGAATCCACACACGGGTTTAACTCTGGAAGTTGAGTGCACACATTGACAGCCGTTCTGTTAGATAGCTGTGTTTTGGATTTAGAAGCAGATATTTCCCTTTGCCTACTGCCCTTTCTTCCATATGTCGGTATTGGGCAGAAAACGCCTGTTTTGAGACTCTTTACAGAAAGTGTTTGCAGACTGCTGAATCCACACACGGGTTTAACTCTGGAAGTTGAATGCACACATTGACAACCGTTCTGTTACATAGCTGAGTTTTGGATTTAGAAGCAGATATATCCCTGTGCTTGCTGCCCTTTCTTCCATATGTCGGTATTGGGCTGAAAACGCCTGTTTTGAGACTCTGCACAGAAAGTGTTTGCAGACTGCTGAATCCACACACGGGTTTAACTCTGCAAGTTGAGTGCACACACTGACAACCGTTCTGTTAGATAGCTGCGTTTTGGATTTAGAAGCAGATATTTCCCTGTGTTTACTGCCCTTTCTTCCATATGCCGGTATTGGGCTGAAAACGCCTGTTTTGAGACTCTGCACAGAAAGTGTTTGCAGACTGCTGAATCCACACACGGGTTTCACTCTGGAAGTTGAGTGCACACATTGACAGCCGTTCTGTTGCATAGCTGCGTTTTGGATTTAGAAGCAGACATTTCCCTGTGCTTACTGCCCTTTCTTCCATATGCCGGTATTGGGCTGAAAATGCCTGTTTTGGGACTCCCCACAGAAAGTGTTTGCAGACTGCTGAATCCACACACGGGTTTAACTCTGGAAGTTGAGTGCACACATTGACAACCGTTCTGTTAGATAGCTGCGTTTTGGATTTAGAAGCAGATATTTCCCTGTGCTTACTGCCCCTCCTTCCATTTGCTTGTATTGGGCTGAAAACGCCTGTTTTGAGACTCTACACAGAAAGAGTTTGCAGACTGCTGAATCCACACACGGGTTTAACTCTGGAAGTTGAGTGCACACATTGACAGCCATTCTGTTAGATAGCTGTGTTTTGGATTTAGAAGCAGATATTTCCCTTTGCCTAGTGCCCTTTCTTCCATATGCCGGTATTGGGCTGAAAACGCCTGTTTTGAGACTCTGCACAGAAAGTGTTTGCAGACTGCTGAATCCACACACGGGTTTAACTCTGGAAGTTGAGTGCACACATTGACAACCGTTCTGTTATATAGCTGCGTTTTGGATTTAGAAGCACATATTTCCCTGTGCTTACTGCCCTTTCTTCCATATGCCGGTATTGGGTTGAAATCGCCTGTTTTGAGACTCTGCACAGAAAGTGTTAGCAGACTGCTGAATCCACACACGGGTTTAACTCTGCAAGTTGAGTGCAAACATTGACAACCGTTCTGTTAGACAGCTGCGTTTTGGACTTAGAAGCAGAAATTGCCCTGTGCTTACCGCCCTTTCTTCCATATGCCGGTATTGGGCTGAAAACGCCTGTTTTGAGACTCTGCACAGAAAGTGTTTGCAGACTGCTGAATCCACACACGGGTTTAACTCTGGAAGTTGAGTGCACACATTGACAGCCGTTCTGTTGCATAGCTGCGTTTTGGATTTAGAAGCAGACATTTCCCTGTGCTTACTGCCCTTTCTTCCATATGCCGGTATTGTGCTGAAAACGCCTGTTTTGAGACTCTCCACAGAAAGTGTTTGCAGACTGCTGAATCCACACACGGGTTTAACTCTGGAAGTTGAGTGCACACATTGACAACCGTTCTGTTAGATAGCTGCATTTTGGATTTAGAAACAGACATTTCCCTTTGCCTACTGCCCTTTCTTCCATATGCCGGTATTGGGCTGAAAACGCCCGTTTTTGAGACTCTGCACAGAAAGTGTTTGCATACTGCTGAATCCACACACGGGTTTAACACTGGAATTTGAGTGCACACATTGACAACCGTTGTGTTAGATAGCTGCGTTTTGGATTTAGAAGCACATACTTCCCTGTGCTTACTGCCCTTTCTTCCATATGCCGGTATTGGGTTGAAATCGCCTGTTTTGAGACTCCGCACAGAAAGTGTTAGCAGACTGCTGAATCCACACACGGGTTTAACTCTGCAAGTTGAGTGCACACATTGACAACCGTGCTGTTAGACAGCTGCGTTTTGGACTTAGAAGCAGAAATTGCCCTGTGCTTACCGCCCTTTCTTCCATATGCCGGTATTGGGCTGAAAACGCCTGTTTTGAGACTCTGCACAGAAAGTGTTTGCAGACTGCTGAATCCACACACGGGTTTAACTCTGGAAGTTGAGTGCACACATTGACAGCCGTTCTGTTGCATAGCTGCGTTTTGGATTTAGAAGCAGACATTTCCCTGTGCTTACTGCCCTTTCTTCCATATGCCGGTATTGGGCTGAAAACGCCTGTTTTGGGACTCTCCACAGAAAGTGTTTGCAGACTGCTGAATCCACACACGGGTTTAACTCTGGAAGTTGAGTGCACACATTGACAACCGTTCTGTTAGATAGCTGCGTTTTGGATTTAGAAGCAGATATTTCCCTGTGCTTACTGCCCCTCCTTCCATTTGCTGGCATTGGGCTGAAAACGCCTGTTTTGAGACTCTACACAGAAAGAGTTTGCAGACTGCTGAATCCACACACGGGTTTATCTCTGGAAGTTGAGTGCACACATTGACAGCCATTCTGTTAGATAGCTGTTTTTTGGATTTAGAAGCAGATATTTCCCTTTGCCTACTCCCCTTTCTTCCATATGCCGGTATTGGGCTGAAAACGCCTGTTTTGAGACTCTGCACAGAAAGTGTTTGCAGACTGCTGAATCAACACACGGGTTTAACTCTGGAAGTTGAGTGCACACATTGACAACCGTTCTGTTATATAGCTGCGTTTTGGATTTAGAAGCACATATTTCCCTGTGCTTACTGCCCTTTCTTCCATATGCCGGTATTGGGTTGAAATCGCCTGTTTTGAGACTCTGCACAGAAAGTGTTAGCAGACTGCTGAATCCACACACGGGTTTAACTCTGCAAGTTGAGTGCACACATTGACAACCGTTCTGTTAGACAGCTGCGTTTTGGACTTAGAAGCAGAAATTGACCTGTGCTTACCGCCCTTTCTTCCATATGCCGGTATTGGGCTGAAAACGCCTGTTTTGAGACTCTGCACAGAAAGTGTTTGCAGAATGCTGAATCCACACACGGGTTTAACTCTGGAAGTTGAGTGCACACATTGACAGCCGTTCTGTTGCATAGCTGCGTTTTGGATTTAGAAGCAGACATTTCGCTGTGCTTACTGCCCTTTCTTCCATATGCCGGTATTGGGCTGAAAACGCCTGTTTTGAGACTCTCCACAGAAAGTGTTTGCAGACTGCTGAATCCACACACGGGTTTAACTCTGGAAGTTGAGTGCACACACTGACAACCGTTCTGTTAGATAGCTGCGTTTTGGCTTTAGAAGCAGATATTTCCCTGTGCTTACTGCCCCTCCTTCCATATGCTGGTATTGGGCTGAAAACGCCTGTTTTGAGACTCTACACAGAAAGAGTTTGCAGACTGCTGAATCCACACACGGGTTTAACTCTGGAAGTTGAGTGCACACATTGACAGCCAATCTGGTAGATAGCTGTGTTTTGGATTTAGAAGCAGATATTTCCCTTTGCCTACTGCCCTTTCTTCCATATGCCTGTATTGGGCTGAAAACGCCTGTTTTGAGACTCGGCACAGAAAGTGTTTGTAGACTGCTGAATCCACACACGGGTTTAACTCTGGAAGTTGAGTGCACACATTGACAACCGTTCTGTTACATAGCTGAGTTTGGGATTTAGAAGCAGATATATCCCTGTGCTTGCTGCCCTTTCTTCCATATGCCGGTATTGGGCTGAAAACGCCTGTTTTGAGACTCTGCACAGAACGTGTTTGCAGACTTCTGAATCCACACACGGGTTTAACTCTGCAAGTTGAGTGCACACATTGACAACCGTTCTGTTAGATAGCTGCGTTTTGGATTTAGAAGCAGATATTTCCCTTTGCCTACTGCCCTTTCTTCCATATGCCGGTATTGGGCTGAAAACGCCTGTTTTGAGATTCTGCACAGAAAGTGTTTGCAGACTGCTGAATCCACACACGGGTTTAACTCTGGAAGTTGAGTGCACACATTGACAGCCGTTCTGTTAGATAGCTGCATTTTGAATTTTGAAGCAGGTATTTCCCTTTGCCTACTGCCCTTTCTTCCATATGCCGGTATTGGGCTGAAAACGCCTGTTTTGAGACTCTGCACAGAAAGTGTTTGCAGACTGCTGAATCCACACACGGGTTTAACACTGGAATTTGAGTGCACACATTGACAACCGTTGTGTTAGATAGCTGCGTTTTGGATTTAGAAGCAAATATTTCCCTGTGCTTACTGCCATTTCTTCCATATGCCGGTATTGGGCTGAAATCGCCTGTTTTGAGACTCTGCACAGAAAGTGTTAGCAGACTGCTGAATCCACACACGGGTTTAACTCTGCAAGTTGAGTGCACACATTTACAACTGTTCTGTTAGACAGCTGCGTTTTGGACTTAGAAGCAGAAATTACCCTGTGCTTACTGCCCTTTCTTCCATATGCCGGTATTGGGCTGAAAACGCCTGTTTTGAGACTCTGCAGAGAAAGTGTTTGCAGACTGCTGAATCCGCACACGGGTTTAACTCTGGAAGTTGAGTGCACAGATTGACAACCATTCTGTTACATAGCTAAGGTTTGGATTTAGAAGCAGATATTTCACTGTGCTTGCTGCCCTTTCTTCCATATGCCGGTATTGGGCTGAAAACGCCTGTTTTGAGACTCTGCACAGAAAGTGTTTGCAGACTGCTGAATCCACACACGGTTTTACCTCTGGAAGTTGAGTGCACCCATTGACAACCGTTGTGTTAGATAGCTGCGTTTTGGATTTAGAAGCAGTTATTTCCCTGTGCTTACTGCCCTTTCTTCCATAATCCGGTATTGGGCTGAAAACGCCTGTTTTGAGACTCTGCACAGAAAGTGTTTGCAGACTGCTGAATCCACACACGGGTTGAACTCTGCAAGTTGAGTGCACACATTGACAACCGTTCTGTTAGATAGCTGCGTTTTGGATTTAGAAGCAGATTTTTCCCTTTGCCTACTGCCCTTTCTTCCATATGCCAGTATTGGGCTGAAAACGCCTGTTTTGAGACTCTGCACAGAAAGTGTTTGCAGACTGCTGAATCCACACACGGGTTTAACTCTGTTATTTGAGTGAACACATTGACAACCGTTGTGTTAGATAGCTGCGTTTTGGATTTAGAAGCACATATTTCCCTGTGCTTACTGCCCTTTCTTCCATAGGCCGGTATTGGGCTGATAACGCCTGTTTTCAGACTCTGCACAGAAAGTGTTAGCAGACTGCTGTATCCACACACCGGTTTAACTCTGCAAGTTGAGTGCACACATTGACAACCGTTCTGTTACATAGCTGCGTTTTGGATTTCGAAGCAGATATTTCCCTGTGCTTACAACCCTTCCTTCCATAGGCTGGTATTGGGCTGAAAACGCCTGTTTTGAGACTCTACACAGAAAGAGTTTGCAGACTGCTGAATCCACACACGGGTTTAACTCTGGAAGTTGAGTGCACACATTGACAGCCGTTCTGTTAGATAGCTGTGTTTTGGATTTAGAAGCAGATATTTCCCTTTGCCTACTGCCCTTTCTTCCATATGCCGGTATTGGGCTGAAAACGCCTGTTTTGAGACTCAGCACAGAAAGTGTTTGCAGACTGCTGAATCCACACACGGGTTTAACTCTGCAAGTTGAGTGAACACAGTGACAATCGTTCTGTTAGATAGCTGCGTTTTGGATTTAGAAGCAGATATTTCCCTGTGCTTACTGCCCTTTCTTCCATATGCCGGTATTGGGCTGAAAACGCCTGTTTTGAGACTCTGCACAGAAAGTGTTTGCAGACTGCTGAATCCACACACGGGTTTAACTCTGAAAGTTGAGTGCACACATTGACAACCGTTCTGTTAGATAGCTGCGTTTTGGATTTAGAAGCAGATATTTCACTTTGCCTTCTGCCCTTTCTTCCATATGACGGTATTGGGCTGAAAACGCCTGTTTTGAGACTCTGCACAGAAAGTGTTTGCAGACTGCTGAATCCACACACGGATTTAACACTGGAATTTGAGTGCACACATTGACAACCGTTGTGTTAGATAGCTGCGTTTTGGATTTAGAAGCACATATTTCCCTCTGCTTACTGCCCTTTCTTCCATAGGCCGGTATTGGGCTGAAAACGCCTGTTTTGAGACTCTGCACAGAAAGTGTTTGCAGACTGCTGAATCCACACACGGGTTTAACTCCGCAAGTTGAGTGTACACATTGACAACCGTTCTGTTACATAGCTGCGTTTTGGATTAAAAGCAGATATTTCCCTGTGCTAACTGCCCTTTCTTCCATATGCCGGTATTGGGCTGAAAACGCCTGTTTTGAGACTCTGCACAGAAAGTGTTTGCAGACTGCTGAATCCACACACGGGTTTAACTCTGGAAGTTGAGTGCACACATTGACAACCGTTCTGTTAGATCGCTGCATTTTGGATTTAGAAGCAGATATTTCCCTGAGCTTACCGCACTTTCTTCCATATGCCGGTATTGGGCTGAAAACGCCTGTTTTTAGACTCTGCACAGAAAGTGTTAGCAGACTGCTGAATCCACACACGGGTTTAACTCTGGAATTTGAGTGAACACATTGACAACCGTTGTGTTAGATAGCTGCGTTTTGGATTTAGAAGCACATATTTCCCTGTGCTTACTGCCCTTTCTTCCATATGCCGGTATTGGGCTGAAATCGCCTGTTTTGAGACTCTGCACAGAAAGTGTTAGCAGATTGCTGAATCCACACACGGGTTTAACTCTGCAAGTTGAGTGTACACATTGACAACCGTTCTGTTAGACAGCTGCGTTTTGGACTTAGAAGCAGAAATTGCCCTGTGCTTACTGCCCTTTCTTCCATATGCCGGTATTGGGCTGAAAACGCCTGTTTTGATACTCTGCACAGAAAGTGTTTTCAGACTGCTGAATCCACACACGGGTTTAACTCTGTAAGTTGAGTGCACACATTGACAACCGTTCTGTTACATAGCTGAGTTTTGGATTTAGAAGCAGATATATCCCTGTGCTTGCTGCCCTTTCTTCCATATGCCGGTATTGGGTTGAAAACGCCTGTTTTGAGACTCTGCACAGAAAGTGTTTGCAGACTGCTGAATCCACACACGGGTTTAACTCTGCAATTTGAGTGCACACACTGACAACCGTTCTGTTAGATAGCTGCGTTTTGGATTTAGAAGCAGATATTTCCCTGTGCTTACTGTCCTTTCTTCCATGTGCTGCTATTGGGCTGAAAACGCCTGTTTTGAGACTCTGCACAGAAAGTGTTTGCAGACTGCTGAATCCAATCACGGGTTTAACTCTGCATGTTGAGTGCACACATTGACAACCGTTCTGTTAGATGGCTGCATTTTGGATTTAGAAGCAGATATTTCCCTGTGCTTACTGCACTTTCTTCCATATGCCGGTATTGGGCTGAAAACACCTGTTTTGAGACTCTGCACAGAAACTGTTTGCAGACTGCTGAATCCACACACGGGTTTAACTCTGAAAGTTGAGTGCACACATTCACAACCGTTCTGTTAGATAGCTGCATTTTGGATTTAGAAGCAGATATTTCCCTTTGCCTACTGCCCTTTCTTCCATATGCCGGTATTGGGCTGAAAACGCCTGTTTTGAGACTCTGCACAGAAAGTGTTTGCAGACTGCTGAATCCACACATGGGTTTAACACTGGAATTTGAGTGCACACATTGACAACCGTTGTGTTAGATAGCTGCGTTCTGGATTTAGAAGCAAATATTTCCCTGTGCTTACTGCCCTTTCTTCCACATGCCGGTATTGGGCTGAAATCGCCTGTTTTGAGATTCTGCACAGAAAGTGTTTGCAGACTGCTGAATCCACACACGGGTTTAACTCTGGAAGTTGAGTGTACACATTGACAACCGTTGTGTTAGATAGCTGCGTTTTGGATTTAGAAGCAGACATTTCCCTGTGCTTACTGCCCTTTCTTCCATATGCCGGTATTGGCCTGAAAACGCATGTTTTGAGACTCTGCACAGAAAGTGTTAGCAGACTGCTGAATCCACACACGGGTTTAACTCTGCAAGTTGAGTGCACACATTGACAACCGTTCTGTTAGATAGCTGCGTTTTGGATTTAGAAGCAGATATTTCCCTGTGTTTTCTGCCATTTCTTCCATATGCCGGTATTGGGCTGGAAATGCCTGTTTTGAGACTCTGCAGTGAATGCGTTTGCAGACTGCTGAATCCACACACGGGTTTAACTCTGGAAGTTGAGTGCACAGATTGACAACCATTCTGTTACATAGCTGAGGTTTGGATTTAGAAGCAGATATTTCACTGTGCTTGCTGCCCTTTCTTCCATATGCCGGTATTGGGCTGAAAACGCCTGTTTTGAGACTCTGCACAGAAAGTGTTTGCAGACTGCTGAATCCACACACGGTTTTACCTCTGGAAGTTGAGTGCACCCATTGACAACCGTTGTGTTAGATAGCTGCGTATTGGATTTAGAAGCAGATATTTCCCTGTGCTTACTGCCCTTTCTTCCATAAGCCGGTATTGGGCTGAAAACGACTGTTTTGAGACTCTGCACAGAAAGTGTTTGCAGACTGCTGAATCCACACACGGGTTGAACTCTGCAAGTTGAGTGCACACATTGACAACCGTTCTGTTAGATAGCTGCGTTTTGGATTTAGAAGCAGATTTTTCCCTTTGCCTACTGCCCTTTCTTCCATCTGCCGGTATTGGGCTGAAAACGACTGTTTTGAGACTCTGCACAGAAAGTGTTAGCAAACTGCTGAATCCACACACGGGTTTAACTCTGCAAGTTGAGAGCACACATTGACAACCGTTCTGTTAGATAGCTGCGTTTTGGATTTAGAAGCAGATATTTCCCTGTGCTTACTGCCCTTCCTTCCTTATGCCGGTATTGGGCTGAAAACGCCTGTTTTGAGACTCTGCACAGAAAGTGTTTGCAGACTGCTGAATCCACACACGGGTTTCACTCTGGAAGTTGAGTGCACACATTGACAGCCGTTCTGTTGCATAGCTGCGTTTTGGATTTAGAAGCAGACATTTCCCTGTGCTTACTGCCCTTTCTTCCATATGCCGGTATTGGGCTGAAAACGCCTGTTTTGGGACTCTCCACAGAAAGTGTTTGCAGACTGCTGAATCCACACACGGGTTTAACTCTGGAAGTTGAGTGCACACATTGACAACCGTTCTGTTAGATAGCTGCGTTTTGGATTTAGAAGCAGATATTTCCCTGTGCTTACTGCCCCTCCTTCCATTTGCTGGTATTGGGCTGAAAACGCCTGTTTTGAGACTCTACACAGAAAGAGTTTGCAGACTGCTGAATCCACACACGGGTTTAACTCTGGAAGTTGAGTGCACACATTGACAGCCATTCTGTTAGATAGCTGTGTTTTGGATTTAGAAGCAGATATTTCCCTTTGCCTACTGCCCTTTCTTCCATATGCCGGTATTGGGCTGAAAACGCCTGTTTTGAGACTCTGCACAGAAAGTGTTTGCAGACTGCTGAATCCACACACGGGTTTAACTCTGGAAGTTGAGTGCACACATTGACAACCGTTCTGTTATATAGCTGCGTTTTGGATTTAGAAGCACATATTTCCCTGTGCTTACTGCCCTTTCTTCCATATGCCGGTATTGGGTTGAAATCGCCTGTTTTGAGACTCTGCACAGAAAGTGTTAGCAGACTGCTGAATCCACACACGGGTTTAACTCTGCAAGTTGAGTGCAAACATTGACAACCGTTCTGTTAGACAGCTGCGTTTTGGACTTAGAAGCAGAAATTGCCCTGTGCTTACCGCCCTTTCTTCCATATGCCGGTATTGGGCTGAAAACGCCTGTTTTGAGACTCTGCACAGAAAGTGTTTGCAGACTGCTGAATCCACACACGGGTTTAACTCTGGAAGTTGAGTGCACACATTGACAGCCGTTCTGTTGCATAGCTGCGTTTTGGATTTAGAAGCAGACATTTCCCTGTGCTTACTGCCCTTTCTTCCATATGCCGGTATTGTGCTGAAAACGCCTGTTTTGAGACTCTCCACATAAAGTGTTTGCAGACTGCTGAATCCACACACGGGTTTAACTCTGGAAGTTGAGTGCACACATTGACAACCGTTCTGTTAGATAGCTGCGTTTTGGATTTAGAAGCAGATATTTCCCTGTGCTTACTGCCCCTCCTTCCATATGCTGGTATTGGGCTGAAAACGCCTGTTTTGAGACTCTACACAGAAAGAGTTTGCAGACTGCTGAATCCACACACGGGTTTAACTCTGGAAGTTGAGTGCACACATTGACAGCCAATCTGTTAGATAGCTGTGTTTTGGATTTAGAAGCAGATATTTCCCTTTGCCTACTGCCCTTTCTTCCATATGCCGGTATTGGGCTGAAAACGCCTGTTTTGAGACTCTGCACAGAAAGTGTTTGCAGACTGCTGAATCCACACACGGGTTTAACTCTGGAAGTTGAGTGCACACAATGACAACCGTTCTGTTAAATAGCTGAGTTTGGGATTTAGAAGCAGATATATCCCTGTGCTTGCTGCCCTTTCTTCCATATGCCGGTATTGGGCTGAAAACGCCTGTTTTGAGACTCTGCACAGAACGTGTTTGCAGACTTCTGAATCCACACACGGGTTTAACTCTGCAAGTTGAGTGCACACATTGACAACCGTTCTGTTAGATAGCTGCGTTTTGTATTTAGAAGCAGATATTTCCCTTTGCCTACTGCCCTTTCTTTCATATGCCGGTATTGGGCTGAAAACGCCTGTTTTGAGATTCTGCACAGAAAGTGTTTGCAGACTGCTGAATCCACACACGGGTTTAACTCTGGAAGTTGAGTGCACACATTGACAGCCGTTCTGTTAGATAGCTGTGTTTTGGATTTAGAAGCAGATATTTCCCTTTGCCTACTGCCCTTTCTTCCATATGCCGGTATTGGGCTGAAAACGCCTGTTTTGAGACTCTGCACAGAAAGTGTTTGCAGACTGCTGAATCCACCCACGGGTTTAACTCTGGAAGTTGAGTGCACACATTGACAACCGTTCTGTTACATAGCTGAGTTTGGGATTTAGAAGCAGATATATCCCTGTGCTTGCTGCCCTTTCTTCCATATGCCGGTATTGGGCTGAAAACGCCTGTTTTAAGACTCTGCACAGAAAGTGTTTGCAGGCTGCTGAATCCACTCACGGGTTTAACTCTGCATGTTGAGTGCACACATTGACAACCGTTCTGTTAGATGGCTGCATTTTGGATTTAGAAGCAGATATTTCCCTGTGCTTTCTGCACTTTCTTCCATATGCCGGTATTGGGCTGAAAACGCCTGTTTTGAGACTCTGCACAGAAAGTGTTTGCAGACTGCTGAATCCACACATGGGTTTAACTCTGAAAGTTGAGTGCACACATTGACAACCGTTCTGTTAGATAGCTGCATTTTGAATTTTGAAGCAGGTATTTCCCTTTGCCTACTGCCCTTTCTTCCATATGCCGGTATTGGGCTGAAAACGCCTGTTTTGAGACTCTGCACAGAAAGTGTTTGCAGACTGCTGAATCCACACACGGGTTTAACACTGGAATTTGAGTGCACACATTGACAACCGTTGTGTTAGATAGCTGCGTTTTGGATTTAGAAGCACATATTTCCCTGTGCTTACTGCCATTTCTTCCATATGCCGGTATTGGGCTGAAATCGCCTGTTTTGAGACTCTGCACAGAAAGTGTTAGCAGACTGCTGAATCCACACACGGGTTTAACTCTGCAAGTTGAGTGCACACATTGACAACTGTTCTGTTAGACAGCTGCGTTTTGGACTTAGAAGCAGAAATTACCCTGTGCTTACTGCCCTTTCTTCCATATGCCGGTATTGGGCTGAAAACGCCTGTTTTGAGACTCTGCAGAGAAAGTGTTTGCAGACTGCTGAATCCGCACACGGGTTTAACTCTGGAAGTTGAGTGCACAGATTGACAACCATTCTGTTACATAGCTGAGGTTTGGATTTAGAAGCAGATATTTCACTGTGCTTGCTGCCCTTTCTTCCATATGCCGGTATTGGGCTGAAAACGCCTGTTTTGAGACTCTGCACAGAAAGTGTTTGCAGACTGCTGAATCCACACACGGTTTTACCTCTGGAAGTTGAGTGCACCCATTGACAACCGCTGTGTTAGATAGCTGCGTTTTGGATTTAGAAGCAGTTATTTCCCTGTGCTTACTGCCCTTTCTTCCATAATCCGGTATTGGGCTGAAAACGCCTGTTTTGAGACTCTGCACAGAAAGTGTTTGCAGACTGCTGAATCCACGCACGGGTTGAACTCTGCAAGTTGAGTGCACACATTGACAACCGTTCTGTTAGATAGCTGCGTTTCGGATTTAGAAGCAGATTTTTCCCTTTGCCTACTGCCCTTTCTTCCATATGCCAGTATTGGGCTGAAAACGCCTGTTTTGAGACTCTGCACAGAAAGTGTTTGCAGACTGCTGAATCCACACACGGGTTTAACTCTGGAATTTGAGTGAACACATTGACAACCGTTGTGTTAGATAGCTGCGTTTTGGATTTAGAAGCACATATTTCCCTGTGCTTACTGCCCTTTCTTCCATAGGCCGGTATTGGGCTGAAAACGCCTGTTTTGAGACTCTGCACAGAAAGTGTTAGCACACTGCTGTATCCACACACCGGTTTAACTCTGCAAGTTGAGTGCACACATTGACAACCGTTCTGTTACATAGCTGCGTTTTGGATTTCGAAGCAGATATTTCCCTGTGCTTACAACCCTTCCTTCCATATGCTGGTATTGGGCTGAAAACGCCTGTTTTGAGACTCTACACAGAAAGAGTTTGCAGACTGCTGAATCCACACACGGGTTTACCTCTGGAAGTTGAGTGCACACATTGACAGCCGTTCTGTTAGATAGCTGTGTTTTGGATTTAGAAGCAGATATTTCCCTTTGCCTACTGCCCTTTCTTCCATATGCCGGTATTGGGCTGAAAACGCCTGCTTTGAGACTCAGCACAGAAAGTGTTTGCAGACTGCTGAATCCACACACGGGTTTAACACTGCAAGTTGAGTGAACACAGTGACAACCGTTCTGTTAGATAGCTGCGTTTTGGATTTAGAAGCAGATATTTCCCTGTTCTTACTGCCCTTTCTTCCATATGCCGGTATTGGGCTGAAAACGCCTGTTTTGAGACTCTGCACAGAAAGTGTTTGCAGACTGCTGAATCCACACACGGGTTTAACTCTGAGAGTTGAGTGCACACATTGACAACCGTTCTGTTAGATAGCTGCGTTTTGGATTTAGAAGCAGATATTTCACTTTGCCTTCTGCCCTTTCTTCCATATGACGGTATTGGGCTGAAAACGCCTGTTTTGAGACTCTGCACAGAAAGTGTTTGCAGACTGCTGAATCCACACACGGATTTAACACTGGAATTTGAGTGCACACATTGACAACCGTTGTGTTAGATAGCTGCGTTTTGGATTTAGAAGCACATATTTCCCTATGCTTACTGCCCTTTCTTCCATAGGCCGGTATTGGGCTGAAATCGCCTGTTTTGAGACTCTGCACAGAAAGTGTTAGCAGACTGCTGAATCCACACACGACTTTAACTCTGCAAGTTGAGTGTACACATTGACAACCGTTCTGTTAGACAGCTGCGTTTTGGACTTAGAAGCAGAAATTGCCCTGTGCTTACTGCCCTTTCTTCCCTATGCCGGTATTGGGCTGAAAACGCCTGTTTTGAGTCTCTGCACAGAAAGTGTTTGCAGACTGCTGAATCCACACACGGGTTTAACTCTGGAAGTTGAGTGCACACATTGACAACCGTTCTGTTAGACCGCTGCATTTTGGATTTTGAAGCAGATATTTCCCTGAGCTTACCGCACTTTCTTCCATATGCCGGTATTGGGCTGAAAACGCCTGTTTTTAGACTCTGCACAGAAAGTGTTAGCAGACTGCTGAATCCACACACGGGTTTAACTCTGGAATTTGAGTGCACACATTGACAACCGTTGTGTTAGATAGCTGCGTTTTGGATTTAGAAGCAGATATATCCCTGTGCTTGCTGCCCTTTCTTCCATATGCCGGTATTGGGCTGAAATCGCCTGTTTTGAGACTCTGCACAGAAAGTGTTAGCAGACTGTTGAATCCACACACGGGTTTAACTCTGCAAGTTGAGCGTACACATTGACAACCGTTCTGTTAGACAGCTGCGTTTTGGACTTAGAAGCAGAAATTGCCCTGTGCTTACTGCCCTTTCTTCCATATGCCGGTATTGGGCTGAAAACGCCTGTTTTGATACTCTGCACAGAAAGTGTTTGCAGACTGCTGAATCCACACACGGGTTTAACTCTGGAAGTTGAGTGCACACATTGAAAACCGTTCTGTTACATAGCTGAGTTTTGGATTTAGAAGCAGATATATCCCTGTGCTTGCTGCCCTTTCTTCCATATGCCGGTATTGGGCTGAAAACGCCTGTTTTGAGACTCTGCACAGAAAGTGTTTGCAGACTGCTGAATCCACACACGGGTTTAACTCTGCAATTTGAGTGCACACACTGACAACCGTTCTGTTAGATAGCTGCGTTTTGGATTTAGAAGCAGATATTTCCCTGTGCTTATTGCCCTTTCTTCCATGTGCTGGTATTGGGCTGAAAACGCCTGTTTTGAGACTCTGCACAGAAAGTGTTTGCAGACTGCTGAATCCAATCACGAGTTTAACTCTGCATGTTGAGTGCACACATTGACAACCGTTCTGTTAGATGGCTGCATTTTGGATTTAGAAGCAGATATTTCCCTGTGCTTACTGCCCTTTCTTCCATATGCCGGTATTGGGCTGAAAACGCCTGTTTTGAGACTCTGCACAGAAAGTGTTTGCAGACTGCTGAATCCAAACACGGGTTTAACTCTGAATGTTGAGTGCACACATTGACAACTGTTCTGTTAGATAGCTGCATTTTGGATTTAGAAACAGATATTTCCCTTTGCCTACTGCTCTTTCTTCCGTATGCCGGTATTGGGCTGAAATCGCCTGGTTTGAGACTCTGCACAGAAAGTGTTTGCAGACTGCTGAATCCACACACGGGTTTAACACTGGAATTTGAGTGCACACATTGACAACCATTGTGTTAGATAGCTGCGTTTTGGATTTAGAAGCACATATTTCCCTGTGCTTACTGCCCTTACTTCCATATGCTGGTACTGGGCTGAAAACGCCTGTTTTGAGACTCTACACAGAAAGAGTTTGCTGACTGCTGAATCCACACACGGGTTTAACTCTGGAAGTTGAGTGCACACATTGACAGCCGTTCTGTTAGATAGCTGTGTTTTGGATTTAGAAGCAGATATTTCCCTGTGATTACTGCCCTTTCTTCCATATGCCGTTATTGGGCTGAAAACACCTGTTTTGAGACTCTGCACAGAAAGTGTTTGCAGACTGCTGAATCCACACACGGGTTTAACACTGGAATTTGAGTGCACACATTGACAACCGTTTTGTTAGATAGCTGCGTTTTGGATTTAGAAGCACATATTTCCCTGTGCTTACTGCCCTTTCCTCCATATGCCGGTATTGGGCTAAAATCGCCTGTTTTGAGACGCTGCACAGAAAGTGTTAGCAGACTGCTGAATCCACACACGGGTTTAACTCTGCAAGTTGAGCGCACACATTGACAACCGTTCTGTTAGATCGCTGCATTTTGGATTCAGAAGCAGCTATTTCCCTGTGCTTACTGCGCTTTCTTCCATATGCCGGTATTGGGCTGAAAACGCCTGTTTTGAGACTGCATAGAAAGGGTTTGCAGACTGCTGAATCCACACACGGGTTTAACTCTGGAAGTTGAGTGCACACATTGACAACCGTTCTGTTAGGTAGCTGCGTTTTGGATTTAGAAGCAGATATTTCCCTGTACTTACTGCCCTTTCTTCCATATGCCGGTATTGGGCTGAAATCGACTGTTTTGGGGCTCTGCACAGAAATTGTTTGCAGACTGCACATCCACACACGGGTTTTATTCTGGAAGTTGAGTGCACCCTTAGACAACCGATCTGTTAGATAGCTGCGTTTTGGATTTAGAAGCAGATATTTCCCTTTGCCTACTGCCATTTCTTCCATATGCCGGTACTGAGCTGAAAACGCCTGCTTTGAGACTCTGCACAGAAAGTGTTTGCAGACTGCTGAATCAACACACGAGTTTAACTCTGGAAGTTGAGTGCACTCATTGACAACTGTTCTGTTAGACAGCTGCGTTTTGGACTTAGAAGCAAAAATTGCCCTGTGCTTACTGCCCTTTCTTCCATATGCCGGTATTGGGCTGAAAACGCCTGTTTTGAGACTCTACACAGAAAGAGTTTGCAGACTGCTGAATCCACACACGGGTTTAACTCTGGAAGTTGAGTGCACACATTGACAGCCGTTCTGTTAGATAGCTGTGTTTTGGATTTAGAAGCAGATATTTTCCTGTGCTTACTGCCCGTTCTTCCATATGCCGGTATTGGGCAGAAAACGCCTGTTTTGAAACTCTGCACAGAAAGTGTTTGCAGACTGCTGAATCCACACACGGTTTTAACTCTGGAAGTTGAGTGCACACATTGACAACCATCCTGTTACATAGCTGAGTTTTGGATTTAGAAGCAGATATATCCCTGTGCTTGCTGCCCTTTCTTCCATATGCCGGTATTGGGCTGAAAACGCCTGTTTTGAGACTCTGCACAGAAAGTATTTGCAGACTGCTGAATCCACACACGGGTTTAACTCTACAAGTTGAGTGCACACACTCACAACCGTTCTGTTAGATAGCGGCGTTTTGGATTTAGAAGCAGATATTTCCCTGTGCTTACTGCGCTTTCTTCCATATGCCGGTATTGGCCTGAAAACGCCTGTTTTGAGACTCTGCACAGAAAGTGTTTGCAGACTGCTGAATGCACTCACGGGTTTAACTCGGCATGTTGAGTGCGCAAATTGACAAACGTTCTGTTAGATGGCTGCATTTTGGATTTAGAAGCAGATATTTCCATGTGCTTACTGCCCTTTCTTCCATATGCCGGTATTGGGCTGAAAACGCCTGTTTTGAGACTCTGCACAGAAAGTGTTTGCAGACTGCTGAATCCACACACGGGTTTAACTCTGAATGTTGAGTGCACACATTGACAACTGTTCTGTAAAAAAGCTGCGGTTTGGATTTAGAAGCAGATATTTCCCTGCTCTTTCTGCCCTTTCTTCCATATGCCGGTATTGGGAGGAAAACGCCTGTTTTGGGAATTGGCGCACAAAGTTTTTGCAGACTGCTGAACACACACAGGGCTTTAACTCTGGAAGTTGAGTGCACACATTGACAACCGTTGTGTTAGATAGCTGCGTTTTGGATTTAGAAGCAGATATTTCCCTGTGCTTACTGCACTTTCTTCCATATGCCGGTATTGGGCTGAAAACGCCTGTTTTGAGACTCTGCACAGAAAGTGTTTGCAGACTGCTGAATCAACACACGGGTTTAACTCTGGAAGTTGAGTGCACACATTGACAACCGTTCTGTTAGACAGCTGCGTTTTGGACTTAGAAGCAGAAATTGCCCTGTGCTTACTGCCCTTTCTTCCATATGCCGGTATTGGGCTGAAAACGCCTGTTTTGAGACTCTGCACAGAAAGTGTTTGCAGACTGCTGAATCCACACACGGGTTTAACTCTGGAAGTTGAGTGCACACATTGACAACCGTTTTGTTAGATAGCTGCGTTTTGGATTTAGAAGCAGATATTTCCCTGTGCTCACTGCCCTTTCTTCCATATGCCGGTATTGTGCTGAAAACGCCTGTTTTGAGACTCTGCACAGAAAGTGTTTGCAGACTGCTGAATCCGCACACGGGGTTAACTCTGGAAGTTGAGTGCACACATTGACAACCGTTCTGTTAGATAGCTGCGTTTCGGATTTAGAAGCAGATATTTCCCTGTGCTTACTGCCCTTCCTTCCATATGCTGGTATTGGGCTGAAAACGCCTGTTTTGAGACTCTACGCAGAAAGAGTTTGCAGACTGCTGAATCCACACACGGGTTTAACTCTGGAAGTTGAGTGCACACATTGACAGCCGTTCTCGTAGATAGCTGTGTTTTGGATTTAGAAGCAGATATTTCCCTGTGCTTACTGCCCGTTCTTCCATATGCCGGTATTGGGCTGAAAACGCCTGTTTTGAGACTCTGCACAGAATGTGTTTGCAGACTGCTGAATCCGCACACGGTTTTAACTCTGGAAGTTGAGTGCACACATTGACAACCGTCCTGTTACATAGCTGAGTTTTGGATTTAGAAGCAGATATATCCCTGTGCTTGCTGCCCTTTCTTCCATATGCCGGTATTGGGCTGAAAACGCCTGATTTGAGACTCTGCACAGAAAGTGTTTGCAGACTGCTGAATCCACACACGGGTTTAACTCTGCAAGTTGAGTGCACACATTGACAACCGTTCTGTTAGATAGCTGCGTTTTGGATTTAGAAGCAGATATTTCCCTGTGCTTACTGCCCTTTCTTCCATATGCCGGTATTGGGCTGAAAACGTCTGTTTTGAGACTCTGCACAGAAAGTGTTTGCAGACTGCTGAATCCATTCACGGGTTTAACTCGGCATGTTGAGTGCACACATTGACAACCGTTCTGTTAGATGGCTGCATTTTGGATTTAGAAGCAGATATTTCCCTGTGCTTACTGCCCTTTCTTCCATATGCCGGTATTGGGCTGAAAACGCCTGTTTTGAGACTCTGCACAGAAAGTGTTTGCAGACTGCTGAATCCACACACGGGTTTAACTCTGAATGTTGAGTGCACACATTGACAACTGTTCTGTTAGATAGCTGCATTTTGGATTTAGAAACAGATATTTCCCTTTGCCTACTGCTCTTTCTTCCATATGCCGGTATTGGGCTGAAAACGCCTGTTTTGAGACTCTGCACAGAAAGTGTTTGCAGACTGCTGAATCCACACACGGGTTTAACACTGGAATTTGAGTGCACACATTGACAACCGTTGTGTTAGATAGCTGCGTTCTGGATTTAGAAGCAAATATTTCCCTGTGCTTACTGCCCTTTCTTCCATATGCCGGTATTGGGCTGAAATCGCCTGTTTTGAGACTCTGCACAGAAAGTGTTTGCAGACTGCTGAATCCACACACGGGTTGAACTCTGCAAGTTGAGTGCACACGTTGACAACCGTTCTGTTAGATAGCTGCGTTTTGGATTTAGAAGCAGATTTTTCCCTTTGCCTACTGCCCTTTCTTCCATATGCCGGTATTGGGCTGAAAAGGCCTGTTTTGAGACTCTGCACAGAAAGTGTTTGCAGACTGCTGAATCCACACACGGGTTTAACTCTGCAAGTTGAGTGCACACATTGACAACCGTTCTGTTAGATAGCTGCGTTTTGGATTTAGAAGCAGATATTTCCCTGTGCTTACTGCCCTTTCTTCCATATGCTGGTATTGGGCTGAAAACGCCTGTTTTGAGACTCTACACAGAAAGAGTTTGCAGACTGCTGAATCCACACACGGGTTTAACTCTGGAAGTTGAGTGCACACATTGACAGCCGTTCTGTTAGATAGCTGTGTTTTGGATTTAGAAGCAGATATGTCCCTTTGCCTACTGCCCTTTCTTCCACATGCCGGTATTGGGCTATAAACGCATGTTTTGAGACTCTGCACAGAAAGTGTTTGCAGACTGCTAAATCCACACACGGGTTTAACTCTGGAAGTTGAGTGCACTCATTGACAACCGTTCTGTTACATAGCTGAGTTTTGGATTTAGAAGCAGATATATCCCTGTGCTTGCTGCCCTTTCTTCCATATGCCGTTATTGGGCTGAAAACGCCTGTTTTGAGACTCTGCACAGAAAGTGTTAGCAGACTGCTGAATCCACACACGGGTTTAACTCTGCAAGTTGAGGGCACACACTGACAACCGTTCTGTTAGACAGCTGCGTTTTGGACTTAGAAGCAGATATTTCCCTGTGCTTACTGCCCTTTCTTCCATATGCCGGTATTGGGCGGAAAACGCCTGTTTTGAGACTCTGCACAGAAAGTGTTTACAGACTGCTGAATCCACTCACGGGTTTAACTCTGCATGTTGAGTGCACACATTGACAACCGTTCTGTTAGATGGCTGCATTTTGGATTTAAAAGCAGATATTTTCCTGTGCTTACTGCACTTTCTTCCATATGCCGGTATTGGGCTGAAAACGCCTGTTTTGAGACTCTGCACAGAAAGTGTTTGAAGACTGCTGAATCCACACACGGGTTTAACTCTGAAAGTTGAGTGCACACCTTGACAACCGTTCTGTTAGATAGCTGCATTTTGGATTTAGAAGCAGATATTTCCCTTTGCCTACTGCCCTTTCTTCCATATGCCGGTAATGGGCTGAAAACGCCTGTTTTGAGACTCTGCACAGAAAGTTTTTGTAGACTGCTGAATCCACACACGGGTTTAACACTGGAATTTGAGTGCACACATTGACAACCGTTGTGTTAGATAGCTGCGTTTTGGATTTAGATGCAAATATTTCCCTGTGCTTACTGCCCTTTCTTCCATATGCCGGTATTGGGCTGAAATCGCCTGTTTTGAGACTCTGCACAGAACGTGTTAGCAGACTGCTGAATCCACACACGGGTTTAACTCTGGAATTTGAGTGTACACATTGACAACCGTTCTGTTACATAGCTGCGTTTTGGACTTAGAAGCAGATATTTCCCTGTGCTTACTGCCATTTCTTTCATATGCCGGTTTGGGCGGAAAACGCCTGTTTTCAGACTCTGCACAGAAAGTGTTTGCAGACTGCTGAAACCACTCACGGGTTTAACTCTGCATGTTGAGTGCACACATTGACAAACGTTCTGTTAGATGGCTGCATTTTGGATTTAGAAGCAGATATTTCCCTGTGCTTACTGCACTTTCTTCCATATGCCGGTATTGGGCTGAAAACACCTGTTTTGAGACTCTGCACAGAAAGTGTTTGCAGACTGCTGAATCCACTCACGGGTTTAACTCTGAAAGTTGAGTGCACACATTCACAACCGTTCTGTTAGATAGCTGCATTTTGGATTTAGAAGCAGATATTTCCCTTTGCCTACTGCCCTTTCTTCCATATGCCGGTATTGGGCTGAAAACGCCTGTTTTGAGACTCTGCACAGAAAGTGTTTGCAGACTGCTGAATCCACACACGGGTTTAACACTGGAATTTGAGTGCACACATTGACAACCGTTGTGTTAGATAGCTGCGTTCTGGATTTAGAAGCAAATATTTCCCTGTGCTTACTGCCCTTTCTTCCACATGCCGGTATTGGGCTGAAATCGCCTGTTTTGAGACTCTGCACAGAAAGTGTTTGCAGACTGCTGAATCCACACACGGGTTTAACTCTGGAAGTTGAGTGTACACATTGACAACCGTTCTGTTACATAGCTGCGTTTTGGATTTAGAGGCAGATATTTCCCTGTGCTTACTGCCCTTTATTCCATATGCCGGTATTGGGCTGAAAACGCCTGTTTTGAGACTCCGCACAGAAAGTGTTTGCAGACTGCTTAATCCACACACGGGTTTAACTCCGCAAGTTGAGTGCACACATTGACAACCGTTGTGTTAGATAGCTGCGTTTTGGATTTAGAAGCAGATATTTCCCTGTGCTTACTGCCCTTTCTTCCATATGCCGGTATTGGCCTGAAAACGCATGTTTTGAGACTCTGCACAGAAAGTGTTAGCAGACTGCTGAATACACACACGGGTTTAACTCGGCAAGTTGAGTGCACACATTGACAAACGTTCTGTTAGATAGCTGCGTTTTGGATTTAGAAGCAGATATTTCCCTGTGCTTTCTGCCATTTCTTCCATATGCCGGTATTGGGCTGGAAATGCCTGTTTTGAGACTCTGCAGTGAATGCGTTTGCAGACTGCTGAATCCACACACGGGTTTAACTCTGGAAGTTGAGTGCACAGATTGACAACCATTCTGTTACATAGCTGAGGTTTGGATTTAGAAGCAGATATTTCACAGTGCTTGCTGCCCTTTCTTCCATATGCCGGTATTGGGCTGAAAACGTCTGTTTTGAGACTCTGCACAGAAAGTGTTTGCAGACTGCTGAATCCACACACGGTTTTACCTCTGGAAGTTGAGTGCACCCATTGACAACCGTTGTGTTAGATAGCTGCGTATTGGATTTAGAAGCAGATATTTCCCTGTGCTTACTGCCCTTTCTTCCATAAGCCGGTATTGGGCTGAAAACGCCTGTTTTGAGACTCTGCACAGAAAGTGTTTGCAGACTGCTGAATCCACACACGGGTTGAACTCTGCAAGTTGAGTGCACACATTGACAACCGTTCTGTTAGATAGCTGCGTTTTGGATTTAGAAGCAGATTTTTCCCTTTGCCTACTGCCCTTTCTTCCATATGCCGGTATTGGGCTGAAAACGCCTGTTTTGAGACTCTGCACAGAAAGTGTTTGCAGACTGCTGAATCCACACACGGGTTTAACTCTGCAAGTTGAGTGCACACACTGACAACCGTTCTGTTAGATAGCTGCGTTTTGGATTTAGAAGCAGATATTTCCCTGTGTTTACTGCCCTTTCTTCCATATGCCGGTATTGGGCTGAAAACGCCGGTTTTGATACTCTGCACAAAAAGTGTTTGGAGACTGCTGAATCCACACACGGGTTTAACTCTGGAAGTTGAGTGCACACATTGACAACTGTTCTGTTAGATAGCTGCATTTTGGATTTAGAAACAGACATTTCCCTTTGCCTACTGCCCTTTCTTCCATATGCCGGTATTGGGCTGAAAACGCCTGTTTTTGAGACTCTCCACAGAAAGTGTTTGCATACTGCTGAATCCACACACGGGTTTAACACTGGAATTTGAGTGCACACATTGACAACCGTTGTGTTAGATAGCTGCGTTTTGGATTTAGAAGCACATATTTCCCTGTGCTTACTGCCCTTTCTTCCATATGCCGGTATTGGGTTGAAATCGCCTGTTTTGAGACTCTGCACAGAAAGTGTTAGCAGACTGCTGAATCCACACACGGGTTTAACTCTGCAAGTTGAGTGCACACATTGACAACCGTGCTGTTAGACAGCTGCGTTTTGGACTTAGAAGCAGAAATTGCCCTGTGCTTACTGCCCTTTCTTCCATATGCCGGTATTGGGCTGAAAACGCCTGTTTTGGGACTCTCCACAGAAAGTGTTTGCAGACTGCTGAATCCACACACGGGTTTAACTCTGGAAGTTGAGTGCACACATTGACAACCGTTCTGTTAGATAGCTGCGTTTTGGATTTAGAAGCAGATATTTCCCTGTGCTTACTGCCCCTCCTTCCATTTGCTGGCATTGGGCTGAAAACGCCTGTTTTGAGACTCTACACAGAAAGAGTTTGCAGACTGCTGAATCCACACACGGGTTTAACTCTGGAAGTTGAGTGCACACATTGACAGCCATTCTGTTAGATAGCTGTTTTTTGGATTTAGAAGCAGATATTTCCCTTTGCCTATTCCCCTTTCTTCCATATGCCGGTATTGGGCTGAAAACGCCTGTTTTGAGACTCTGCACAGAAAGTGTTTGCAGACTGCTGAATCCACACACGGGTTTATCTCTGGAAGTTGAGTGCACACATTGACAACCGTTCTGTTATATAGCTGCGTTTTGGATTTAGAAGCACATATTTCCCTGTGCTTACTGCCCTTTCTTCCATATGCCGGTATTGGGTTGAAATCGCCTGTTTTGAGACTCTGCACAGAAAGTGTTAGCAGACTGCTGAATCCACACACGGGTTTAACTCTGCAAGTTGAGTGCACACATTGACAACCGTTCTGTTAGACAGCTGCGTTTTGGACTTAGAAGCAGAAATTGCCCTGTGCTTACCGCCCTTTCTTCCATATGCCGGTATTGGGCTGAAAACGCCTGTTTTGAGACTCTGCACAGAACGTGTTTGCAGAATGCTGAATCCACACACGGGTTTAACTCTGGAAGTTGAGTGCACACATTGACAGCCGTTCTGTTGCATAGCTGCGTTTTGGATTTAGAAGCAGACATTTCCCTGTGCTTACTGCCCTTTCTTCCATATGCCGGTATTGGGCTGAAAACGCCTGTTTTGAGACTCTCCACAGAAAGTGTTTGCAGACTGCTGAATCCACACACGGGTTTAACTCTGGAAGTTGAGTGCACACATTGACAACCGTTCTGTTAGATAGCTGCGTTTTGGATTTAGAAGCAGATATTTCCCTGTGCTTACTGCCCCTCCTTCCATATGCTGGTATTGGGCTGAAAACGCCTGTTTTGAGACTCTACACAGAAAGAGTTTGCAGACTGCTGAATCCACACACGGGTTTAACTCTGGAAGTTGAGTGCACACATTGACAGCCATTCTGGTAGATAGCTGTGTTTTGGATTTAGAAGCAGATATTTCCCTTTGCCTACTGCCCTTTCTTCCATATGCATGTATTGGGCTGAAAACGCCTGTTTTGAGACTCTGCACAGAAAGTGTTTGCAGACTGCTGAATCCACACACGGGTTTAACTCTGGAAGTTGAGTGCACACATTGACAACCGTTCTGTTACATAGCTGAGTTTGGGATTTAGAAGCAGATATATCCCTGTGCTTGCTGCCCTTTCTTCCATATGCCGGTATTGGGCTGAAAACGCCTGTTTTGAGACTCTGCACAGAACGTGTTTGCAGACTTCTGAATCCACACACGGGTTTACCTCTGCAAGTTGAGTGCACACATTGACAACCGTTCTGTTAGATAGCTGCGTTTTGGATTTAGAAGCAGATATTTCCCTTTGCCTACTGCCCTTTCTTCCATATGCCGGTATTGGGCTGAAAACGCCTGTTTTGAGATTCTGCACAGAAAGTGTTTGCAGACTGCTGAATCCACACACGGGTTTAACTCTGGAAGTTGAGTGCACACATTGACAGCCGTTCTGTTAGATAGCTGCATTTTGAATTTTGAAGCAGGTATTTCCCTTTGCCTACTGCCCTTTCTTCCATATGCCGGTATTGGGCTGAAAACGCCTGTTTTGAGACTCTGCACAGAAAGTGTTTGCAGACTGCTGAATCCACACACGGGTTTAACACTGGAATTTGAGTGCACACATTGACAACCGTTGTGTTAGATAGCTGCGTTTTGGATTTAGAAGCACATATTTCCCTGTGCTTACTGCCATTTCTTCCATATGCCGGTATTGGGCTGAAATCGCCTGTTTTGAGACTCTGCACAGAAAGTGTTAGCAGACTGCTGAATCCACACACGGGTTTAACTCTGCAAGTTGAGTGCACACATTTACAACTGTTCTGTTAGACAGCTGCGTTTTGGACTTCGAAGCAGAAATTACCCTGTGCTTACTGCCCTTTCTTCCATATGCCGGTATTGGGCTGAAAACGCCTGTTTTGAGACTCTGCAGAGAAAGTGTTTGCAGACTGCTGAATCCGCACACGGGTTTAACTCTGGAAGTTGAGTGCACAGATTGACAACCATTCTGTTACATAGCTAAGGTTTGGATTTAGAAGCAGATATTTCACTGTGCTTGCTGCCCTTTCTTCCATATGCCGGTATTGGGCTGAAAACGCCTGTTTTGAGACTCTGCACAGAAAGTGTTTGCAGACTGCTGAATCCACACACGGTTTTACCTCTGGAAGTTGAGTGCACCCATTGACAACCGTTGTGTTAGATAGCTGCGTTTTGGATTTAGAAGCAGTTATTTCCCTGTGCTTACTGCCCTTTCTTCCATAATCCGGTATTGGGCTGAAAACGCCTGTTTTGAGACTCTGCACAGAAAGTGTTTGCAGACTGCTGAATCCACACACGGGTTGAACTCTGGAAGTTGAGTGTAGACATTGACAACCGTTGTGTTAGATAGCTGCGTTTTGGATTTAGAAGCAGACATTTCCCTTTGCCTACTGCCCTTTCTTCCATATGCCAGTATTGGGCTGAAAACGCCTGTTTTGAGACTCTGCACAGAAAGTGTTTGCAGACTGCTGAATCCACACACGGGTTTAACTCTGCAAGTTGAGTGCACACATTGACAACCGTTCTGTTAGATAGCTGCGTTTTGGATTAAGAAGCAGATATTTCCCTGTGCTTTCTGCCATTTCTTCCATATGCCGGTATTGGGCTGGAAATGCCTGTTTTGAGACTCTGCAGTGAATGCGTTTGCAGACTGCTGAATCCACACACGGGTTTAACTCTGGAAGTTGAGTGAACAGATTGACAACCATTCTGTTACATAGCTGAGGTTTGGATTTAGAAGCAGATATTTCACTGTGCTTGCTGCCCTTTCTTCCATATGCCGGTATTGGGCTGAAAACGCCTGTTTTGAGACTCTGCACAGAAAGTGTTTGCAGACTGCTGAATCCACACACGGTTTTACCTCTGGAAGTTGAGTGCACCCATTGACAACCGTTGTGTTAGATAGCTGCGTATTGGATTTAGAAGCAGATATTTCCCTGTGCTTACTGCCCTTTCTTCCATAAGCCGGTATTGGGCTGAAAACGACTGTTTTGAGACTCTGCACAGAAAGTGTTTGCAGACTGCTGAATCCACACACGGGTTGAACTCTGCAAGTTGAGTGCACACATTGACAACCGTTCTTTTAGATAGCTGCGTTTTGGATTTAGAAGCAGATTTTTCCCTTTGCCTACTGCCCTTTCTTCCATCTGCCGGTATTGGGCTGAAAACGACTGTTTTGAGACTCTGCACAGAAAGTGTTAGCAAACTGCTGAATCCACACACGGGTTTAACTCTGCAAGTTGAGTGCACACATTGACAACCGTTCTGTTAGATAGCTGCGTTTTGGATTTAGAAGCAGATATTTCCCTGTGCTTACTGCCCTTCCTTCCTTATGCTGGTATTGGGCTGAAAACGCCTGTTTTGAGACTCTACACAGAAAGAGTTTGCAGGCTGCTGAATCCACACACGGGTTTAACTCTGGAAGTTGAGTGCACACATTGACAGCCGTTCTGTTAGATAGCTGTGTTTTGGATTTAGAAGCAGATATTTCCCTTTGCCTACTGCCCTTTCTTCCATATGTCGGTATTGGGCTGAAAACGCCTGTTTTGAGACCCTTTACAGAAAGTGTTTGCAGACTGCTGAATCCACACACGGGTTTAACTCTGGAAGTTGAATGCACACATTGACAACCGTTCTGTTACATAGCTGAGTTTTGGATTTAGAAGCAGATATATCCCTGTGCTTGCTGCCCTTTCTTCCATATGTCGGTATTGGGCTGAAAACGCCTATTTTGAGACTCTGCACAGAAAGTGTTTGCAGACTGCTGAATCCACACACGGGTTTAACTCTGCAAGTTGAGTTCACACACTGACAACCGTTCTGTTAGATAGCTGCGTTTTGGATTTAGAAGCAGATATTTCCCTGTGTTTACTGCCCTTTCTTCCATATGCCGGTATTGGGCTGAAAACGCCTGTTTTGAGACTCTGCACAGAAAGTGTTTGCAGACTGCTGAATCCACACACGGGTTTCACTCTGGAAGTTGAGTGCACACATTGACAGCCGTTCTGTTGCATAGCTGCGTTTTGGATTTAGAAGCAGACATTTCCCTGTGCTTACTGCCCTTTCTTCCATATGCCGGTATTGGGCTGAAAACGCCTGTTTTGGGACTCTCCACAGAAAGTGTTTGCAGACTGCTGAATCCACACACGGGTTTAACTCTGGAAGTTGAGTGCACACATTGACAACCGTTCTGTTAGATAGCTGCGTTTTGGATTTAGAAGCAGATATTTCCCTGTGCTTACTGCCCCTCCTTCCATTTGCTGGTATTGGGCTGAAAACGCCTGTTTTGAGACTCTACACAGTAAGAGTTTGCAGACTGCTGAATCCACACACGGGTTTAACTCTGGAAGTTGAGTGCACACATTGACAGCCATTCTGTTAGATAGCTGTGTTTTGGATTTAGAAGCAGATATTTCCCTTTGCCTACTGCCCTTTCTTCCATATGCCGGTATTGGGCTGAAAACGCCTGTTTTGAGACTCTGCACAGAAAGTGTTTGCAGACTGCTGAATCCACACACGGGTTTAACTCTGGAAGTTGAGTGCACACATTGACAACCGTTCTGTTATATAGCTGCGTTTTGGATTTAGAAGCACATATTTCCCTGTGCTTACTGCCCTTTCTTCCATATGCCGGTATTGGGTTGAAATCGCCTGTTTTGAGACTCTGCACAGAAAGTGTTAGCAGACTGCTGAATCCACACACGGGTTTAACTCTGCAAGTTGAGTGCAAACATTGACAACCGTTCTGTTAGACAGCTGCGTTTTGGACTTAGAAGCAGAAATTGCCCTGTGCTTACCGCCCTTTCTTCCATATGCCGGTATTGGGCTGAAAACGCCTGTTTTGAGACTCTGCACAGAAAGTGTTTGCAGACTGCTGAATCCACACACGGGTTTAACTCTGGAAGTTGAGTGCACACATTGACAGCCGTTCTGTTGCATAGCTGCGTTTTGGATTTAGAAGCAGACATTTCCCTGTGCTTACTGCCCTTTCTTCCATATGCCGGTATTGTGCTGAAAACGCCTGTTTTGAGACTCTCCACAGAAAGTGTTTGCAGACTGCTGAATCCACACACGGGTTTAACTCTGGAAGTTGAGTGCACACATTGACAACCGTTCTGTTAGATAGCTGCATTTTGGATTTAGAAACAGACATTTCCCTTTGCCTACTGCCCTTTCTTCCATATGCCGGTATTGGGCTGAAAACGCCCGTTTTTGAGACTCTGCACAGAAAGTGTTTGCATACTGCTGAATCCACACACGGGTTTAACACTGGAATTTGAGTGCACACATTGACAACCGTTGTGTTAGATAGCTGCGTTTTGGATTTAGAAGCACATACTTCCCTGTGCTTACTGCCCTTTCTTCCATATGCCGGTATTGGGTTGAAATCGCCTGTTTTGAGACTCTGCACAGAAAGTGTTAGCAGACTGCTGAATCCACACACGGGTTTAACTCTGCAAGTTGAGTGCACACATTGACAACCGTGCTGTTAGACAGCTGCGTTTTGGACTTAGAAGCAGAAATTGCCCTGTGCTTACCGCCCTTTCTTCCATATGCCGGTATTGGGCTGAAAACGCCTGTTTTGAGACTCTGCACAGAAAGTGTTTGCAGACTGCTGAATCCACACACGGGTTTAACTCTGGAAGTTGAGTGCACACATTGACAGCCGTTCTGTTGCATAGCTGCGTTTTGGATTTAGAAGCAGACATTTCCCTGTGCTTACTGCCCTTTCTTCCATATGCCGGTATTGGGCTGAAAACGCCTGTTTTGGGACTCTCCACAGAAAGTGTTTGCAGACTGCTGAATCCACACACGGGTTTAACTCTGGAAGTTGAGTGCACACATTGACAACCGTTCTGTTAGATAGCTGCGTTTTGGATTTAGAAGCAGATATTTCCCTGTGCTTACTGCCCCTCCTTCCATTTGCTGGCATTGGGCTGAAAACGCCTGTTTTGAGACTCTACACAGAAAGAGTTTGCAGACTGCTGAATCCACACACGGGTTTATCTCTGGAAGTTGAGTGCACACATTGACAGCCATTCTGTTAGATAGCTGTTTTTTGGATTTAGAAGCAGATATTTCCCATTGCCTACTCCCCTTTCTTCCATATGCCGGTATTGGGCTGAAAACGCCTGTTTTGAGACTCTGCACAGAAAGTGTTTGCAGACTGCTGAATCCACACACGGGTTTAACTCTGGAAGTTGATTGCACACATAGACAACCGTTCTGTTATATAGCTGCGTTTTGGATTTAGAAGCACATATTTCCCTGTGCTTACTGCCCTTTCTTCCATATGCCGGTATTGGGTTGAAATCGCCTGTTTTGAGACTCTGCACAGAAAGTGTTAGCAGACTGCTGAATCCACACACGGGTTTAACTCTGCAAGTTGAGTGCACACATTGACAACCGTTCTGTTAGACAGCTGCGTTTTGGACTTAGAAGCAGAAATTGCCCTGTGCTTACCGCCCTTTCTTCCATATGCCGGTATTGGGCTGAAAACGCCTGTTTTGAGACTCTGCACAGAAAGTGTTTGCAGACTGCTGAATCCACACACGGGTTTAACTCTGGAAGTTGAGTGCACACATTGACAGCCGTTCTGTTGCATAGCTGCGTTTTGGATTTAGAAGCAGACATTTCCCTGTGCTTACTGCCCTTTCTTCCATATGCCGGTATTGTGCTGAAAACGCCTGTTTTGAGACTCTCCACAGAAAGTGTTTGCAGACTGCTGAATCCACACACGGGTTTAACTCTGGAAGTTGAGTGCACACATTGACAACCGTTCTGTTAGATAGCTGCGTTTTGGATTTAGAAGCAGATATTTCCCTGTGCTTACTGCCCCTCCTTCCATATGCTGGTATTGGGCTGAAAACGCCTGTTTTGAGACTCTACACAGAAAGAGTTTGCAGACTGCTGAATCCACACACGGGTTTAACTCTGGAAGTTGAGTGCACACATTGACAGCCAATCTGGTAGATAGCTGTGTTTTGGATTTAGAAGCAGATATTTCCCTTTGCCTACTGCCCTTTCTTCCATATGCCTGTATTGGGCTGAAAACGCATGTTTTGAGACTCGGCACAGAAAGTGTTTGTAGACTGCTGAATCCACACACGGGTTTAACTCTGGAAGTTGAGTGCACACATTGACAACCGTTCTGTTACATAGCTGAGTTTGGGATTTAGAAGCAGATATATCCCTGTGCTTGCTGCCCTTTCTTCCATATGCCGGTATTGGGCTGAAAACGCCTGTTTTGAGACTCTGCACAGAACGTGTTTGCAGACTTCTGAATCCACACACGGGTTTAACTCTGCAAGTTGAGTGCACACATTGACAACCGTTCTGTTAGATAGCTGCGTTTTGGATTTAGAAGCAGATATTTCACTGTGCTTGCTGCCCTTTCTTCCATATGCCGGTATTGGGCTGAAAACGCCTGTTTTGAGACTCTGCACAGAAAGTGTTTGCAGACTGCTGAATCCACACACGGTTTTACCTCTGGAAGTTGAGTGCACCCATTGACAACCGATGTGTTAGATAGCTGCGTTTTGGATTTAGAAGCAGTTATTTCCCTGTGCTTACTGCCCTTTCTTCCATAATCCGGTATTGGGCTGAAAACGCCTGTTTTGAGACTCTGCACAGAAAGTGTTTGCAGACTGCTGAATCCACACACGGGTTGAACTCTGCAAGTTGAGTGCACACATTGACAACCGTTCTGTTAGATAGCTGCGTTTTGGATTTAGAAGCAGATTTTTCCCTTTGCCTACTGCCCTTTCTTCCATATGCCAGTATTGGGCTGAAAACGCCTGTTTTGAGACTCTGCACAGAAAGTGTTTGCAGACTGCTGAATCCACACGCGGGTTTAACTCTGTTATTTGAGTGAACACATTGACAACCTTTGTGTTAGATAGCTGCGTTTTGGATTTAGAAGCACATATTTCCCTGTGCTTACTGCCCTTTCTTCCATAGGCCGGTATTGGGCTGATAACGCCTGTTTTCAGACTCTGCACAGAAAGTGTTAGCAGACTGCTGTATCCACACACCGGTTTAACTCTGCAAGTTGAGTGCACACATTGACAACCGTTCTGTTACATAGCTGCGTTTTGGATTTAGAAGCAGATATTTCACTTTGCCTTCTGCCCTTTCTTACATATGACGGTATTGGGCTGAAAACGCCTGTTTTGAGACTCTGCACAGAAAGTGTTTGCAGACTGCTGAATCCACACACGGATTTAACACTGGAATTTGAGTGCACACATTGACAACCGTTGTGTTAGATAGCTGCGTTTTGGATTTAGAAGCACATATTTCCCTGTGCTTACTGCCCTTTCTTCCATAGGCCGGTATTGGGCTGAAAACGCCTGTTTTGAGACTCTGCACAGAAAGTGTTTGCAGACTGCTGAATCCACACACGGGTTTAACTCCGCAAGTTGAGTGTACACATTGACAACCGTTCTGTTACATAGCTGCGTTTTGGATTAAAAGCAGATATTTCCCTGTGCTAACTGCCCTTTCTTCCATATGCCGGTATTCGGCTGAAAACGCCTGTTTTGAGACTCTGCACAGAAAGTGTTTGCAGACTGCTGAATCCACACACGGGTTTAACTCTGGAAGTTGAGTGCACACATTGACAACCGTTCTGTTAGATCGCTGCATTTTGGATTTAGAAGCAGATATTTCCCTGAGCTTACCGCACTTTCTTCCATATGCCGGTATTGGGCTGAAAACGCCTGTTTTTAGACTCTGCACAGAAAGTGTTAGCAGACTGCTGAATCCACACACGGGTTTAACTCTGGAATTTGAGTGCACACATTGACAACCGTTGTGTTAGATAGCTGCGTTTTGGATTTAGAAGCACTTATTTCCCTGTGCTTACTGCCCTTTCTTCCATATGCCGGTATTGGGCTGAAATCGCCTGTTTTGAGACTCTGCACAGAAAGTGTTAGCAGATTGCTGAATCCACACACGGGTTTAACTCTGCAAGTTGAGTGTACACATTGACAACCGTTCTGTTAGACAGCTGCGTTTTGCACTTAGAAGCAGAAATTGCCCTGTGCTTACTGCCCTTTCTTCCATATGCCGGTATTGGGCTGAAAACGCCTGTTTTGATACTCTGCACAGAAAGTGTTTTCAGACTGCTGAATCCACACACGGGTTTAACTCTGTAAGTTGAGTGCACACATTGACAACCGTTCTGTTACATAGCTGAGTTTTGGATTTAGAAGCAGATATATCCCTGTGCTTGCTGCCCTTTCTTCCATATGCCGGTATTGGGTTGAAAACGCCTGTTTTGAGACTCTGCACAGAAAGTGTTTGCAGACTGCTGAATCCACACACGGGTTTAACTCTGCAATTTGAGTGCACACACTGACAACCGTTCTGTTAGATAGCTGCGTTTTGGATTTAGAAGCAGATATTTCCCTGTGCTTACTGCCCTTTCTTCCATGTGCTGCTATTGGGCTGAAAACGGCTGTTTTGAGACTCTGCACAGAAAGTGTTTGCAGACTGCTGAATCCAATCACGGGTTTAACTCTGCATGTTGAGTGCACACATTGACAACCGTTCTGTTAGATGGCTGCATTTTGGATTTAGAAGCAGATATTTCCCTGTGCTTACTGCACTTTCTTCCATATGCCGGTATTGGGCTGAAAACACCTGTTTTGAGACTCTGCACAGAAACTGTTTGCAGACTGCTGAATCCACACACGGGTTTAACTCTGAAAGTTGAGTGCACACATTCACAACCGTTCTGTTAGATAGCTGCATTTTGGATTTAGAAGCAGATATTTCCCTTTGCCTACTGCCCTTTCTTCCATATGCCGGTATTGGGCTGAAAACGCCTGTTTTGAGACTCTGCACAGAAAGTGTTTGCAGACTGCTGAATCCACACATGGGTTTAACACTGGAATTTGAGTGCACACATTGACAACCGTTGTGTTAGATAGCTGCGTTCTGGATTTAGAAGCAAATATTTCCCTGTGCTTACTGCCCTTTCTTCCACATGCCGGTATTGGGCTGAAATCGCCTGTTTTGAGATTCTGCACAGAAAGTGTTTGCAGACTGCTGAATCCACACACGGGTTTAACTCTGGAAGTTGAGTGTACACATTGACAACCGTTGTGTTAGATAGCTGCGTTTTGGATTTAGAAGCAGACATTTCCCTGTGCTTACTGCCCTTTCTTCCATATGCCGGTATTGGCCTGAAAACGCATGTTTTGAGACTCTGCACAGAAAGTGTTAGCAGACTGCTGAATCCACACACGGGTTTAACTCTGCAAGTTGAGTGCACGCATTGACAACCGTTCTGTTAGATAGCTGCGTTTTGGATTTAGAAGCAGACATTTCCCTGTGTTTTCTGCCATTTCTTCCATATGCCGGTATTGGGCTGGAAATGCCTGTTTTGAGACTCTGCAGTGAATGCGTTTGCAGAGTGCTGAATCCACACACGGCTTTAACTCTGGAAGTTGAGTGCACAGATTGACAACCATTCTGTTACATAGCTGAGGTTTGGATTTAGAAGCAGATATTTCACTTTGCTTGCTGCCCTTTCTTCCATATGCCGGTATTGGGCTGAAAACGCCTGTTTTGAGACTCTGCACAGAAAGTGTTTGCAGACTGCTGAGTCCACACACGGTTTTACCTCTGGAAGTTGAGTGCACCCATTGACAACCGTTGTGTTAGATAGCTGCGTATTGGATTTAGAAGCAGATATTTCCCTGTGCTTACTGCCCTTTCTTCCATAAGCCGGTATTGGGCTGAAAACGACTGTTTTGAGACTCTGCACAGAAAGTGTTTGCAGACTGCTGAATCCACACACGGGTTGAACTCTGCAAGTTGAGTGCACACATTGACAACCGTTCTGTTAGATAGCTGCGTTTTGGATTTAGAAGCAGATTTTTCCCTTTGCCTACTGCCCTTTCTTCCATCTGCCGGTATTGGGCTGAAAACGACTGTTTTGAGACTCTGCACAGAAAGTGTTAGCAAACTGCTGAATCCACACACGGGTTTAACTCTGCAAGTTGAGTGCACACATTGACAACCGTTCTGTTAGATAGCTGCGTTTTGGATTTAGAAGCAGATATTTCCCTGTGCTTACTGCCCTTCCTTCCTTATGCTGGTATTGGCTGAAAACGCCTGTTTTGAGACTCTACACAGAAAGAGTTTGCAGGCTGCTGAATCCACACACGGGTTTAACTCTGGAAGTTGAGTGCACACATTGACAGCCGTTCTGTTAGATAGCTGTGTTTTGGATTTAGAAGCAGATATTTCCCTTTGCCTACTGCCCTTTCTTCCATATGTCGGTATTGGGCTGAAAACGCCTGTTTTGAGACTCTTTACAGAAAGTGTTTGCAGACTGCTGAATCCACACACGGGTTTTAACTCTGGAAGTTGAGTGCACACATTGACAACCGTTCTGTTACATAGCTGAGTTTTGGATTTAGAAGCAGATATATCCCTGTGCTTGCTGCCCTTTCTTCCATATGTCGGTATTGGGCTGAAAACGCCTGTTTTGAGACTCTGCACAGAAAGTGTTTGCAGACTGCTGAATCCACACACGGGTTTAACTCTGCAAGTTGAGTGCACACACTGACAACCGTTCTGTTAGATAGCTGCGTTTTGGATTTAGAAGCAGATATTTCCCTGTGTTTACTGCCCTTTCTTCCATATGCCGGTATTGGGCTGAAAACGCCTGTTTTGAGACTCTGCACAGAAAGTGTTTGCAGACTGCTGAATCCACACACGGGTTTAACTCTGGAAGTTGAGTGCACACATTGACAGCCGTTCTGTTGCATAGCTGCGTTTTGGATTTAGAAGCAGACATTTCCCTGTGCTTACTGCCCTTTCTTCCATATGCCGGTATTGGCTGAAAACGCCTGTTTTGGGACTCTCCACAGAAAGTGTTTGCAGACTGCTGAATCCACACACGGGTTTAACTCTGGAAGTTGAGTGCACACATTGACAACCGTTCTGTTAGATAGCTGCGTTTTAGATTTAGAAGCAGATATTTCCCTGTGCTTACTGCCCCTCCTTCCATTTGCTGGTATTGGGCTGAAAACGCCTGTTTTGAGACTCTACACAGAAAGAGTTTGCAGACTGCTGAATCCACACACGGGTTTAACTCTGGAAGTTGAGTGCACACATTGACAGCCATTCTGTTAGATAGCTGTGTTTTGGATTTAGAAGCAGATATTTCCCTTTGCCTACTGCCCTTTCTTCCATATGCCGGTATTGGGCTGAAAACGCCTGTTTTGAGACTCTGCACAGAAAGTGTTTGCAGACTGCTGAATCCACACACGGGTTTAACTCTGGAAGTTGAGTGCACACATTGACAACCGTTCTGTTATATAGCTGCGTTTTGGATTTAGAAGCACATATTTCCCTGTGCTTACTGCCCTTTCTTCCATATGCCGGTATTGGGTTGAAATCGCCTGTTTTGAGACTCTACACAGAAAGTGTTAGCAGACTGCTGAATCCACACACGGGTTTAACTCTGCAAGTTGAGTGCAAACATTGACAACCGTTCTGTTAGACAGCTGCGTTTTGGACTTAGAAGCAGAAATTGCCCTGTGCTTACCGCCCTTTCTTCCATATGCCGGTATTGGGCTGAAAACGCCTGTTTTGAGACTCTGCACAGAAAGTGTTTGCAGACTGCTGAATCCACACACGGGTTTAACTCTGGAAGTTGAGTGCACACATTGACAGCCGTTCTGTTGCATAGCTGCGTTTTGGATTTAGAAGCAGACATTTCCCTGTGCTTACTGCCCTTTCTTCCATATGCCGGTATTGTGCTGAAAACGCCTGTTTTGAGACTCTCCACATAAAGTGTTTGCAGACTGCTGAATCCACACACGGGTTTAACTCTGGAAGTTGAGTGCACACATTGACAACCGTTCTGTTAGATAGCTGCGTTTTGGATTTAGAAGCAGATATTTCCCTGTGCTTACTGCCCCTCCTTCCATATGCTGGTATTGGGCTGAAAACGCCTGTTTTGAGACTCTACACAGAAAGAGTTTGCAGACTGCTGAATCCACACACGGGTTTAACTCTGGAAGTTGAGTGCACACATTGACAGCCAATCTGTTAGATAGCTGTGTTTTGGATTTAGAAGCAGATATTTCCCTTTGCCTACTGCCCTTTCTTCCATATGCCGGTATTGGGCTGAAAACGCCTGTTTTGATACTCTGCACAGAAAGTGTTTGCAGACTGCTGAATCCACACACGGGTTTAACTCTGGAAGTTGAGTGCACACATTGACAACCGTTCTGTTAAATAGCTGAGTTTGGGATTTAGAAGCAGATATATCCCTGTGCTTGCTGCCCTTTCTTCCATATGCCGGTATTGGGCTGAAAACGCCTGTTTTGAGACTCTGCACAGAACGTGTTTGCAGACTTCTGAATCCACACACGGGTTTAACTCTGCAAGTTGAGTGCACACATTGACAACCGTTCTGTTAGATAGCTGCGTTTTGGATTTAGAAGCAGATATTTCCCTTTGCCTACTGCCCCTTTCTTTCATATGCCGGTATTGGGCTGAAAACGCCTGTTTTGAGATTCTGCACAGAAAGTGTTTGCAGACTGCTGAATCCACACACGGGTTTTAACTCTGGAAGTTGAGTGCACACATTGACAGCCGTTCTGTTAGATAGCTGTGTTTTGGATTTAGAAGCAGATATTTCCCTTTGCCTACTGCCCTTTCTTCCATATGCCGGTATTGGGCTGAAAACGCCTGTTTTGAGACTCTGCACAGAAAGTGTTTGCAGACTGCTGAATCCACCCACGGGTTTAACTCTGGAAGTTGAGTGCACACATTGACAACCGTTCTGTTACATAGCTGAGTTTGGGATTTAGAAGCAGAAATATCCCTGTGCTTGCTGCCCTTTCTTCCATATGCCGGTATTGGGCTGAAAACGCCTGTTTTAAGACTCTGCACAGAAAGTGTTTGCAGGCTGCTTAATCCACTCACGGGTTTAACTCTGCATGTTGAGTGCACACATTGACAACCGTTCTGTTAGATGGCTGCATTTTGGATTTAGAAGCAGATATTTCCCCTGTGCTTTCTGCACTTTCTTCCATATGCCGGTATTGGGCTGAAAACGCCTGTTTTGAGACTCTGCACAGAAAGTGTTTGCAGACTGCTGAATCCACACATGGGTTTAACTCTGAAAGTTGAGTGCACACATTGACAACCGTTCTGTTAGATAGCTGCATTTTGAATTTTGAAGCAGGTATTTCCCTTTGCCTACTGCCCTTTCTTCCATATGCCGGTATTGGGCTGAAAACGCCTGTTTTGAGACTCTGCACAGAAAGTGTTTGCAGACTGCTGAATCCACACACGGGTTTTAACACTGGAATTTGAGTGCACACATTGACAACCGTTGTGTTAGATAGCTGCGTTTTGGATTTAGAAGCACATATTTCCCTGTGCTTACTGCCATTTCTTCCATATGCCGGTATTGGGCTGAAATCGCCTGTTTTGAGACTCTGCACAGAAAGTGTTAGCAGACTGCTGAATCCACACACGGGTTTAACTCTGCAAGTTGAGTGCACACATTGACAACTGTTCTGTTAGGACAGCTGCGTTTTGGACTTAGAAGCAGAAATTACCCTGTGCTTACTGCCCTTTCTTCCATATGCCGGTATTGGGCTGAAAACGCCTGTTTTGAGACTCTGCAGAGAAAGTGTTTGCAGACTGCTGAATCCGCACACGGGTTTAACTCTGGAAGTTGAGTGCACAGATTGACAACCATTCTGTTACATAGCTGAGGTTTGGATTTAGAAGCAGATATTTCACTGTGCTTGCTGCCCTTTCTTCCATATGCCGGTATTGGGCTGAAAACGCCTGGTTTTGAGACTCTGCACAGAAAGTGTTTGCAGACTGCTGAATCCACACACGGTTTTACCTCTGGAAGTTGAGTGCACCCATTGACAACCGTTGTGTTAGATAGCTGCGTTTTGGATTTAGAAGCAGTTATTTCCCTGTGCTTACTGCCCTTTCTTCCATAATCCGGTATTGGGCTGAAAACGCCTGTTTTGAGACTCTGCACAGAAAGTGTTTGCAGACTGCTGAATCCACGCACGGGTTGAACTCTGCAAGTTGAGTGCACACATTGACAACCGTTCTGTTAGATAGCTGCGTTTCGGATTTAGAAGCAGATTTTTCCCTTTGCCTACTGCCCTTTCTTCCATATGCCAGTATTGGGCTGAAAACGCCTGTTTTGAGACTCTGCACAGAAAGTGTTTGCAGACTGGCTGAATCCACACACGGGTTTAACTCTGGAATTTGAGTGAACACATTGACAACCGTTGTGTTAGATAGCTGCGTTTTGGATTTAGAAGCACATATTTCCCTGTGCTTACTGCCCTTTCTTCCATAGGCCGGTATTGGGCTGAAAACGCCTGTTTTGAGACTCTGCACAGAAAGTGTTAGCAGACTGCTGTATCCACACACCGGTTTTAACTCTGCAAGTTGAGTGCACACATTGACAACCGTTCTGTTACATAGCTGCGTTTTGGATTTCGAAGCAGATATTTCCCTGTGCTTACAACCCTTCCTTCCATATGCTGGTATTGGGCTGAAAACGCCTGTTTTGAGACTCTACACAGAAAGACTTTGCAGACTGCTGAATCCACACACGGGTTTACCTCTGGAAGTTGAGTGCACACATTGACAGCCGTTCTGTTAGATAGCTGTGTTTTGGATTTAGAAGCAGATATTTCCCTTTGCCTACTGCCCTTTCTTCCATATGCCGGTATTGGGCTGAAAACGCCTGTTTTGAGGACTCAGCACAGAAAGTGTTTGCAGACTGCTGAATCCACACACGGGTTTAACACTGCAAGTTGAGTGAACACAGTGACAACCGTTCTGTTAGATAGCTGCGTTTTGGATTTAGAAGCAGATATTTCCCTGTTCTTACTGCCCTTTCTTCCATATGCCGGTATTGGGCTGAAAACGCCTGTTTTGAGACTCTGCACAGAAAGTGTTTGCAGACTGCTGAATCCACACACGGGTTTAACTCTGAGAGTTGAGTGCACACATTGACAACCGTTCTGTTAGATAGCTGGTTTTGGGATTTAGAAGCAGATATTTCACTTTGCCTTCTGCCCTTTCTTCCATATGACGGTATTGGGCTGAAAACGCCTGTTTTGAGACTCTGCACCAGAAAGTGTTTGCAGACTGCTGAATCCACACACGGATTTAACACTGGAATTTGAGTGCACACATTGACAACCGTTGTGTTAGATAGCTGCGTTTTGGATTTAGAAGCACATATTTCCCTATGCTTACTGCCCTTTCTTCCATAGGCCGGTATTGGGCTGAAATCGCCTGTTTTGAGACTCTGCACAGAAAGTGTTAGCAGGACTGCTGAATCCACACACGACTTTAACTCTGCAAGTTGAGTGTACACATTGACAACCGTTCTGTTAGACAGCTGCGTTTTGGACTTAGAAGCAGAAATTGCCCTGTGCTTACTGCCCTTTTCTTCCCCTATGCCGGTATTGGGCTGAAAACGCCTGTTTTGAGTCTCTGCACAGAAAGTGTTTGCAGACTGCTGAATCCACACACGGGTTTAACTCTGGAAGTTGAGTGCACACATTGACAACCGTTCTGTTAGACCGCTGCATTTTGGATTTTGAAGCAGATATTTCCCTGAGCTTACCGCACTTTCTTCCATATGCCGGTATTGGGCTGAAAACGCCTGTTTTTAGACTCTGCACAGAAAGTGTTAGCAGACTGCTGAATCCACATACGGGTTTAACTCTGGAATTTGAGTGCACACATTGACAACCGTTGTGTTAGATAGCTGCGTTTTGGATTTAGAAGCACATATTTCCCTGTGCTTACTGCCCTTTCTTCCATATGCCGGTATTGGGCTGAAATCGCCTGTTTTTGAGACTCTGCACCGAAAGTGTTAGCAGACTGCTGAATCCACACACGGGTTTAACTCTTCAAGTTGAGCGTACACATTGACAACCGTTCTGTTAGACAGCTGCGTTTTTGGACTTAGAAGCAGAAATTGCCCTGTGCTTACTGCCCTTTCTTCCATATGCCGGTATTGGGCTGAAAACGCCTGTTTTGATACTCTGCACAGAAAGTGTTTGCAGACTGCTGAATCCACACACGGGTTTAACTCTGGAAGTTGAGTGCACACATTGACAACCGTTCTGTTACATAGCTGAGTTTTGGATTTAGAAGCAGATATATCCCTGTGCTTGCTGCCCTTTCTTCCATATGCCGGTATTGGGCTGAAAACGCCTGTTTTGAGACTCTGCACAGAAAGTGTTTGCAGACTGCTGAATCCACACACGGGTTTAACTCTGCAATTTGAGTGCACACACTGACAACCGTTCTGTTAGATAGCTGCGTTTTGGATTTAGAAGCAGATATTTCCCTGTGCTTACTGCCCTTTCTTCCATGTGCTGGTATTGGGCTGAAAACGCCTGTTTTGAGACTCTGCACAGAAAGTGTTTGCAGACTGCTGAATCCAATCACGGGTTTAACTCTGCATGTTGAGTGCACACATTGACAACCGTTCTGTTAGATGGCTGCATTTTGGATTTAGAAGCAGATATTTCCCTGTGCTTACTGCCCTTTCTTCCATATGCCGGTATTGGGCTGAAAACGCCTGTTTTGAGACTCTGCACAGAAAGTGTTTGCAGACTGCTAAATCCAAACACGGGTTTAACTCTGAATGTTGAGTGCACACATTGACAACTGTTCTGTTAGATAGCTGCATTTTGGATTTAGAAACAGATATTTCCCTTTGCCTACTGCTCTTTCTTCCGTATGCCGGTATTGGGCTGAAATCGCCTGGTTTGAGACTCTGCACAGAAAGTGTTTGCAGACTGCTGAATCCACACACGGGTTTAACACTGGAATTTGAGTGCACACATTGACAACCATTGTGTTAGATAGCTGCGTTTTGGATTTAGAAGCACATATTTCCCTGTGCTTACTGCCCTTACTTCCATATGCTGGTACTGGGCTGAAAACGCCTGTTTTGAGACTCTACACAGAAAGAGTTTGCTGACTGCTGAATCCACACACGGGTTTAACTCTGGAAGTTGAGTGCACACATTGACAGCCGTTCTGTTAGATAGCTGTGTTTTGGATTTAGAAGCAGATATTTCCCTGTGATTACTGCCCTTTCTTCCATATGCCGTTATTGGGCTGAAAACACCTGTTTTGAGACTCTGCACAGAAAGTGTTTGCAGACTGCTGAATCCACACACGGGTTTAACACTGGAATTTGAGTGCACACATTGACAACCGTTTTGTTAGATAGCTGCGTTTTGGATTTAGAAGCACATATTTCCCTGTGCTTACTGCCCTTTCCTCCATATGCCGGTATTGGGCTAAAATCGCCTGTTTTGAGACGCTGCACAGAAAGTGTTAGCAGACTGCTGAATCCACACACGGGTTTAACTCTGCAAGTTGAGCGCACACATTGACAACCGTTCTGTTAGATCGCTGCATTTTGGATTCAGAAGCAGCTATTTCCCTGTGCTTACTGCGCTTTCTTCCATATGCCGGTATTGGGCTGAAAACGCCTGTTTTGAGACTGCATAGAAAGGGTTTGCAGACTGCTGAATCCACACACGGGTTTAACTCTGGAAATTGAGTGCACACATTGACAACCGTTCTGTTAGGTAGCTGCGTTTTGGATTTAGAAGCAGATATTTCCCTGTACTTACTGCCCTTTCTTCCATATGCCGGTATTGGGCTGAAATCGACTGTTTTGGGGCTCTGCACAGAAATTGTTTGCAGACTGCACATCCACACACGGGTTTTATTCTGGAAGTTGAGTGCACCCTTAGACAACCGATCTGTTAGATAGCTGCGTTTTGGATTTAGAAGCAGATATTTCCCTTTGCCTACTGCCATTTCTTCCATATGCCGGTACTGAGCTGAAAACGCCTGTTTTGAGACTCTGCACAGAAAGTGTTTGCAGACTGCTGAATCCACACACGGGTTTAACACTGGAATTTGAGTGCACACATTGACATCCGCTCTGTTAGATGGCTGCATTTTGGATTTAGAAGCATATATTTAACTGTGCTTACTGCCGTTTCTTCCATATGCCGGTATTGGGCTGAAAACGCCTGTTTTGAGACTCTGCACGGAAAGTATTTGCAGACTGCTGAATCCACACACGGGTTTAACTCTGGAAGTTGAGTGCACACATTGAAAACCGTTCTGTTAGATTTCTGCGTTTTGGATTTAGAAGCAGATATTTCCCTGTGCTTACTGCCCTTTCTTCCATATGCCGGTATTGGGCTGAAAACGCCTGTTTTGAGACTCTGCACAGAAAGTGTTTGCAGACTGCTGAATCCAAACACGGGTTTATCTCTGGAAGTTGAGTGCACACATTGACAACAGTTCTGTTAGATAGCTGCGTTTTGGATTTAGAAGCACATATTTCCCTGTGCTTACTGCCCTTTCTTCCATATGCCGGTATTGGGCTGAAAACGCCTCTTTTGGGACTCTGCACAGAAAGTGTTTGCAGACTGCTGAATCCACACACGGGTTTTACTCTGGAATTTGAGTGCACCCATAGACAACCGTTCTGTTAGATAGCTGCGTTTTGGATTTAGAAGCAGATATTTCCCTTTGCCTACTGACCTTTCTTCCCTATGCCGGTATTGGGCTGAAAACGCCTGTTTTGAGACTCTGCACAGAAAGTGTTTGCAGACTGCTGAATCCACACACGGGTTTAACTCTGGAAGTTGAGTGCACACATTGACAGCCGTTCGGTTACATAGCTGAATTTTGGATTTAGAAGCAGATATTTCCCTGTGCTTGCTGCCCGTTCTTCCATATGCCGGTATTGGGCTGAAAACGCCTGTTTTGAGACTCTGCACAGAAAGTGTTTGCAGACTGGTGAATCCACACACGGCTTTAACTCTGGAAGCTGAGTGTACCCATTGACAACCGTTCTGTTAGATAGCTGCGTTTTGAATTTTGAAGCAGATATTTCCCTGTGGTTACTGTCCTATCTTCCTTATGCCGGTATTGGGCTGAAAACGCCTGTTTTGAGACTCTGCACAGAAAGTGTTTGCAGACTGCTGAATCCACACACGGGTTTAACTCTGCAAGTTGAGTGCACACATTGACAACCGTTGTGTTAGATAGCTGCGTTTTGGATTTAGAAGCAGATATTTCCCTGTGCTTACTGCTGTTTCTTCCCTATGCCGGTAATGGGCTGAAAACGCCTGTTTTGGGACTCTGCAGAGAAAGTGTTTGCAGACTGCTGAATCCACTCACGGGTTTCACTCTGGAAGTTGAGTGCACACATTGACAACCGTTCTGTTAGATAGCTGTGTTTTGGATTTAGAAGCCGATATTTCCCTGTGCTTTCTGCCCTTTCTTTAATATGCCGGTGTTGGGCTGAAAACGCCTGTTTTGAGACTCTGCACAGAAAGTGTTTGCAGACTGCTGAATGCACACACGGGTTTAACTCTGTAAGTTGAATGCACACATTGACAACCGTTCTGTTAGATAGCTGCGTTTTGGATTTAGAAGCAGATATTTCCCTGTGCTTACTGCCCTTTCTTCCATATGCCAGTATTGGGCTGAAAACGCCTGTTTTTGAGACTCTGCACAGAAAGTGTTTGCAGACTGGTGAATCCACACACGGGTTTAACTCTGCAAGTTGAGTGCACACATTCACAACCGTTCTGTTAGATAGCTGCGTTTTGGATTTAGAAGCAGCTATTTCCCTGTGCTTACTGCGCTTTCTTCCATATGCCGGTATTGGGCTGAAAACGCCTGTTTAGAGACTGCATAGAAAGGGTTTGCAGACTGCTGAATCCATACACGGGTTTAACTCTGGAAGTTGAGTGCACACATTGACAACCGTTCTGTTAGGTAGCTGCGTTTTGGATTTAGAAGCAGATATTTCCCTGTACTTACTGCCCTTTCTTCCATATGCCGGTATTGGGCTGAAAACGACTGTTTTGGGACTCTGCACAGAAATTGTTTGCAGACTGCACATCCACACACGGGTTTTATTCTGGAAGTTGAGTGCACCCTTAGACAACCGATCTGTTAGATAGCTGCGTTTTGGACTTAGAAGCAGATATTTCCCTTTGCCTACTGCCATTTCTTCCATATGCCGGTACTGGGCTGAAAACGCCTGTTCTGAGACTCTGCACAGAAAGTGTTTGCAGACCGCTGAATCCACACACGGGTTTAACACTGGAATTTGAGTGCACACATTGACATCCGCTCTGTTAGATGGCTGCATTTTGGATTTAGACGCATATATTTAACTGTGCTTACTGCCGTTTCTTCCATATGCCGGTATTGGGCTGAAAACGCCTGTTTTGAGACTCTGCACAGAAAGTATTTGCAGACTGCTGAATCCACACACGGGTTTAACTCTGGAAGTTGAGTGCACACATTGAAAACCGTTCTGTTAGATAGCTGCGTTTTGGATTTAGAAGCAGAAAGTTCCCCGTGCTTAATGCCCTTTCTTCCATATGTCGGTATTGGGCTGAAAACGCCTGTTTTGAGACTCTGCACAGAAAGTGTTTGCTGACTGCTGAATCCACACACGGATTTACCTCTGGAAGTTGAGTGCACACATTGACAACCGTTCTGTTAGATAGCTGCGTTTACGATTTAGAAGCAGATATTTCCCCGTGCTTTTTGCCCTTTCGTCCATATGTCGGTATTGGGCTGAAAACGCCTGCTTTGAGACTCTGCACAGAAAGTGTTTGCAGACTGCACATCCACACACGGGTTTTACTCTGGAAGTTGAGTGCACCCTTAGACAACCGTTCTGTTAGATAGCTGCATTTTGGATTTAGAAGCAGCTATTTCCCTGTGCTTACTACCCTTTCTTCCATATGCCGGTATTGGGCTGAAAACGACTGTTTTGGGACTCTGCACAGAAATTGTTTGCAGACTGCTGAATCCACACACGGATTTAACACTGGAATTTGAGTGCACACATTGACAACCGCTCTGTTAGATGGCTGCATTTTGGATTTAGAAGCATATATTTGACTGTGCTTACTGCACTTTCTTCCATATGCCGGTATTGGGCTGAAAACGCCTGTTTTGGGAATTGGCGCATAAAGTTTTTGCAGACTGCTGAACACACACAGGGCTTTAACTCTGGAAGTTGAGTGCACACATTGACAACCGTTGTGTTAGATAGCTGCGTTTTGAATTTAGAAGCAGATATTTCCCTGTGCTTACTGCTGTTTCTTCCCTATGCCGGTAATGGGCTGAAAACGCCTGTTTTGGGACTCTGCAGAGAAAGTGTTTGCAGACTGCTGAATCCACTCACGGGTTTAACTCTGGAAGTTGAGTGCACACATTGACAACCGTTCTGTTAGATAGCTGCGTTAAGGAATTAGAAGCAGATATTTCCCCGTGCTTTTTGCCCTTTCTTCCATATGTCAGTATTGGGCTGAAAACGCCTGTTTTGAGACTCTGCATAAAAAGTGTTTGCAGACTGCTGAATCCACACACGGGTTTAACTCTGCAAGTTGAGTGCACACATTGTCAACCGTTCTGTTAGATAGCTGCGTTTTCGATTTAGAAGCTGATATTTCCCTGTGCTTACTGCACTTTCTTCCATATGCCTGTATTGGGCTGAAAACACTTGTTTTCAGACTCAGCACAGAAAGTGTTTGCATACTGCTGAATCCACACACGGGTTTAACTGTGCAAGTTGAGTGCACACATTGACAACAGTTCTGTTAGATAGCTGCGTTTTGGCTTTAGAAGCACATATTTCCCTGTGCTTACTGCCCTTTCTTCCATATGCCAGTATTGGGCTGAAAACGCCTGTTTTGGGACTCTGCACAGAAAGTATTTGCAGACTGCTGAATCCACACACGGGTTTTACTCTGGAAGTTGAGTGCACCCATAGACAACCGTTCTGTTAGATAGCTGCGTTTTGGATTTAGAAGCAAATATTTCCCTGTGCTTGCTGCCCGTTCTTCCATATGCCGGTATTGGGCTGAAAACGCCTGTTTTGAGACTCTGCACAGAAAGTGTTTGCAGACTGCTGAATCCACACACGGCTTTAACTCTGCATGTTGAGTGCACACATTGACAACATTTCTGTTAGATGGCTGCATTTTGGATTTAGAAGCAGATATTTAACTGTGCTTACTGCCCTTTCTTCCATATGACGGTATTGGGCTTAAAACGCCTGTTTTGAGACTCTGCACAGAAAGTGTTTGCAGACTGCTGAATCCACACACGGGTTTAACTCTGGAAGCTGAGTGCACACATTGACAACCGTTCTGTTAGATAGCTGCGTTTTGAATTTTGAAGCAGATATTTCCCTGTGGTTACTGTCCTATCTTCCTTATGCCGGTATTGGGCTGAAAACGCCTGTTTTGAGACTCTGCACAGAAAGTCTTTGCAGACTGCTGAATCCACACACGGGTTAAACTCTGCAAGTTGAGTGCACACATTGCCAACCGTTCTGTTAGATAGCTGCGTTTTGGATTTAGAAGCAGATATTTCCCTGTTCTTTCTGCCCTTTCTTCCATATGCCGGTATTGGGCTGAAAACGCCTGTTTTGGGAATTGGCGCATAAAGTTTTGCAGACTGCTGAACACACACAGGGCTTTAACTCTGGAAGTTGAGTGCACACATTGACAACCGTTGTGTTAGATAGCTGCGTTTTGGATTTAGAAGCAGATATTTCCCTGTGCTTACTGCTGTTTCTTCCCTATGCCGGTAATGGGCTGAAAACGCCTGTTTTGGGACTCTGCAGAGAAAGTGTTTGCAGACTGCTGAATCCACTCAAGGGTTTAACTCTGGAAGTTGAGTGCACACATTGACAACCGTTCTGTTAGATAGCCGTGTTTAGGATTTAGAAGCAGATATTTCCCCGTGCTTTTTGCCCTTTCTTCCATATGTCGGTATTGGGCTGAAAACACCTGTTTTGAGACTCTGCACAGAAAGAGTTTGCAGACTGCTGAATACACTCACGGGTTTAACTCTGGAAGTTGAGTGCACACATTGACAACCGTTCTGTTAGATATCTGCGTTTTGGATTTAGAAGCAGATATTTCCCTGTGCTTACTGCCCTTTCTTCCTTATGCCGGTATTGGGCTGAAAACGCCTGTTTTGAGACTCTGCACAGAAAGTGTTTGCAGACTGCTGAATCCAAACACGGGTTTATCTCTGGAAGTTGAGTGCACACATTGACAACAGTTCTGTTAGATAGCTGCGTTTTGGATTTAGAAGCACATATTTCCCTGTGCTTACTGCCCTTTCTTCCATATGCCAGTATTGGGCTGAAAACGCCTGTTTTGGGACTCTACACAGAAAGTGTTTGCAGACTGTTGAATCCACACACGGGTTTTACTCTGGAAGTTGAGTGCACCCATAGACAACCGTTCTGTTAGATAGCTGCGTTTTGGATTTAGAAGCAGATATTTCCCTTTGCCTACTGACCTTTCTTCCCTATGCCGGTAGTGGGCTGAAAACGCCTGTTTTGAGACTCTGCACAGAAAGTGTTTGCAGACTGCTGAATCCACACACGGGTTTAACTCTGCAAGTTGAGTGCACACATTCACAAACGTTCTGTTAGATAGCTGCGTTTTGGATTTAGAAGCAGCTATTTCCCTGTGCTTACTGCCCTTTCTTCCATATGCCGGTATTGGGCTGAAAACGCCTGTTTTGAGACTCTGCACAGAAAGGGTTTGCAGACTGCTCAATCCACACACGGGTTTAACTCTGGAAGTTGAGTGCACAGATTGACAACCGTTCTGTTAGGTAGCTGCGTTTTGGATTTAGAAGCAGATATTTCCCTGTACTTACTGCCCTTTCTTCCATATGCCGGTATTGGGCTGAAAACGACTGTTTTGGGACTCTTCACAGAAATTGTTTTCAGACTGCACATCCACACACGGGTTTTACTCTGGAAGTTGAGTGCACCCTTAGACAATCGTTCTGTTAGATAGCTGCGTTTTGGATTTAGAAGCAGCTATTTCCCTGTGCTTACTGCCCTTCCTTCTATATGCTGGTATTGGGCTGAAAACGCCTGTTTTGAGACTCTACACAGAAAGAGTTTGCAGACTGCTGAATCCACACACGAGTTTAACTCTGGAAGTTGAGTGCACACATTGACAGCCGTTCTCGTAGATAGCTGTGTTTTGGATTTAGAAGCAGATAATTCCCTGTGCTTACTGCCCGTTCTTCCATAGGCCGGTATTGGGCTGAAAACGCCTGTTTTGAGACTCTGCACAGAATGTGTTTGCAGACTGCTGAATCCACACACGGTTTTAACTCTGGAAGTTGAGTGCACACATTGACAACCGTCCTGTTACATAGCTGAGTTTTGGATTTAAAAGCAGATATATCCCTGTGCTTGCTGCCCTTTCTTCCATATGCCGGTATTGGGCTGAAAACGCCTGTTTTGAGACTCTGCACAGAAAGTGTTTGCAGACTACTGAATCCACACACGGGTTTAACTCTGCTAGTTGAGTGCACACACTGACAACCGTTCTGTTAGATAGCTGCGTTTTAGATTTAGAAGCAGATATTTCCCTGTGCTTGCTGCCCTTTCTTCCATATGCCGGTATTGGGCTGAAAACGTCTGTTTTGAGACTCTGCACAGAAAGTGTTTGCAGACTGCTGAATCCACTCACGGGTTTAACTCGGCATGTTGAGTGCACACATTGAAAACCGTTCTGTTAGATGGCTGCATTTTGGATTTAGAAGCAGATATTTCCCTGTGCTTACTGCCCTTTCTTCCATATGCCGGTATTGGGCTGAAAACGCCTGTTTTGAGACTCTGCACAGAAAGTGTTTGCAGACTGCTGAATCCACACACGGGTTTAACTCTGAATGTTGAGTGCACACATTGACAACTGTTCTGTTAGATAGCTGCATTTTGGATTTAGAAACAGATATTTCCCTTTGCCTACTGCTCTTTCTTCATTATGCCGGTATTGGGCTGAAAACGCCTGTTTTGAGACTCTGCACAGAAAGTGTTTGCAGACTGCTGAATCCACACACGGGTTTAACACTGGAATTTGAGTGCACACATTGACAACCGTTGTGTTAGATAGCTGCGTTTTGGATTTAGAAGCACATATTTCCCTGTGCTTACTGCCCTTCCTTCCATATGCTGGTATTGGGCTGAAAACGCCTGATTTGAGACTCTGCACAGAAAGTGTTTGCAGACTGCTGAATCCACACACGGGTTTAACACTGGAATTTGAGTGCACACATTGACAACCGTTGTGTTAGATAGCTGCGTTTTGTATTTAGAAGCACATATTTCCCTGTGCTTACTGCCCTTTCTTCCATATGCCGGTATTGGGCTGAAATCGCCTGTTTTGAGACTCTGCACAGAAAGTGTTAGCAGACTGCTGAATCCACACACGGATTTAACTCTGCAAGTTGAGCGCACACATTGACAACCGTTCTGTTAAACAGCTGCGTTTTGGACTTAGAAGCAGACATTGCCCTGTGCTTACTGCCCTTTCTTCCATATGCCGGTATTGGGTTGAAAACGCCTGTTTTGAGACTCTGCACAGAAAGTGTTTGCAGACTGCTGAATCCACACACTGGTTTAACTCTGCAAGTTGTGTGCACACACTGACAACCGTTCTGTTAGATAGCTGCGTTTTGGATTTAGAAGCAGATATTTCCCTGTGATTACTTCCCTTTCTTCCATATGCCGGTATTGGGCTGAAAACGCCTGTTTTGCGAATTGGCGCATAAAGTTTTTGCAGACTGCTGAACACACACAGGGCTTTAACTCTGGAAGTTGAATGCACACATTGACAACCGTTGTGTTAGATAGCTGCGTTTTGGATTTAGAAGCAGATATTTCCCTGGGCTTACTGCCCTTTCTTCCATATGCCGGTATTGGGCTGAAATCGCCTGTTTTGAGACTCTACACAGAAAGAGTTTGCAGGCTGCTGAATCCACACACGGGTTTAACTCTGGAAGTTGAGTGCACACATTGACAACTGTTCTGTTAGACAGCTGCGTTTTGGACTTAGAAGCAAAAATTGCCCTGTGCTTACTGCCCTTTCTTCCATATACCGGTATTGGGCTGAAAACGCCTGTTTTGAGACTCTACACACAAAGAGTTTGCAGACTGCTGAATCCACACACGGGTTTAACTCTGGAAGTTGAGTGCATACATTGACAGCCGTTCTGTTAGATAGCTGTGTTTTGGATTTAGAAGCAGATATTTTCCTGTGCTTACAGCCCGTTCTTCCATATGCCGGTATTGGGCAGAAAATGCCTGTTTTGAGACTCTGCACAGAAAGTGTTTGCAGACTGCTGAATCCACACACGGTTTTAACTCTGGAAGTTGAGTGCACACATTGACAACCGTCCTGTTACATAGCTGAGTTTTGGATTTAGAAGCAGATATATCCCTGTGCTTGCTGCCCTTTCTTCCATATACCGGTATTGGGCTGAAAACGCCTGTTTTGAGACTCTGCCCAGAAAGTATTTGCAGACTGCTGAATCCACACACGGGTTTAACTCTACAAGTTGAGTGCACACACTGACAACCGTTCTGTTAGATAGCGGCGTTTTGGATTTAGAAGCAGATATTTCCCTGTGCTTACTGCCCTTTCTTCCATATGCCTGTATTGGGCTGAAAACGCCTGTTTTGAGACTCTGCACAGAAAGTGTTTGCAGACTGCTGAATGCACACACGGGTTTAACTCAGCATGTTGAGTGCACACATTGACAAACGTTCTGTTAGATGGCTGCATTTTGGATTTAGAAGCAGATATTTCCATGTGCTTACTGCCCTTTCTTCCATATGCCGGTATTGGGCTGAAAACGCCTGTTTTGAGACTCTGCACAGAAAGTGTTTGCAGACTGCTGAATGCACACACGGGTTTAACTCAGCATGTTGAGTGCACACATTGACAAACGTTCTGTTAGATGGCTGCATTTTGGATTTAGAAGCAGATATTTCCCTGTGCTTACTGCCCTTCCTTCCATATGCTGGTATTGGGCTGAAAACGCCTGTTTTGAGACTCTACACAGAAAGAGTTTGCAGACTGCTGAATCCACACACGGGTTTAACTCTGGAAGTTGAGTGCACACATTGACAGCCGTTCTCGTAGATAGCTGTGTTTTGGATTTAGAAGCAGATAATTCCCTGTGCTTACTGCCCGTTCTTCCATAGGCCGGTATTGGGCTGAAAACGCCTGTTTTGAGACTCTGCACAGAATGTGTTTGCAGACTGCTGAATCCACACACGGTTTTAACTCTGGAAGTTGAGTGCACACATTGACAACCGTCCTGTTACATAGCTGAGTTTTGGATTTAGAAGCAGATATATACCTGTGCTTGCTGCCCTTTCTTCCATATGCCGGTATTGGGCTGAAAACGCCTGTTTTGAGACTCTGCACAGAAAGTGTTTGCAGACTGCTGAATCCACACACGGGTTTAACTCTGCTAGTTGAGTGCACACACTGACAACCGTTCTGTTAGATAGCTGCGTTTTAGATTTAGAAGCAGATATTTCCCTGTGCTTACTGCCCTTTCTTCCATATGCCGGTATTGGGCTGAAAACGTCTGTTTTGAGACTCTGCACAGAAAGTGTTTGCAGACTGCTGAATCCACTCACGGGTTTAACTCGGCATGTTGAGTGCACACATTGACAACCGTTCTGTTAGATGGCTGCATTTTGGATTTAGAAGCAGATATTTCCCTGTGCTTACTGCCCTTTCTTCCATATGCCGGTATTGGGCTGAAAACGCCTGTTTTGAGACTCTGCACAGAAAGTGTTTGCAGACTGCTGAATCCACACACGGGTTTAACTCTGAATGTTGAGTGCACACATTGACAACTGTTCTGTTAGATAGCTGCATTTTGGATTTAGAAACAGATATTTCCCTTTGCCTACTGCTCTTTCTTCCATATGCCGGTATTGGGCTGAAAACGCCTGTTTTGAGACTCTGCACAGAAAGTGTTTGCAGACTGCTGAATCCACACACGGGTTTAACACTGGAATTTGAGTGCACACATTGACAACCGTTGTGTTAGATAGCTGCGTTTTGGATTTAGAAGCACATATTTCCCTGTGCTTACTGCCCTTCCTTCCATATGCTGGTATTGGGCTGAAAACGCCTGTTTTGAGACTCTGCACAGAAAGTGTTTGCAGACTGCTGAATCCACACACGGGTTTAACACTGGAATTTGAGTGCACACATTGACAACCGTTGTGTTAGATAGCTGCGTTTTGTATTTAGAAGCACATATTTCCCTGTGCTTACTGCCCTTTCTTCCATATGCCGGTATTGGGCTGAAATCGCCTGTTTTGAGACTCTGCACAGAAAGTGTTAGCAGACTACTGAATCCACACACGGGTTTAACTCTGCAAGTTGAGCGCCCACATTGGCAACCGTTCTGTTAGACAGCTGCGTTTTGGACTTAGAAGCAGAAATTGCCCTGTTCTTACTGCCCTTTCTTCCATATGCCGGTATTGGGCTGAAAACGCCTGTTTTGAGACTCTGCACAGAAAGTGTTTGCAGACTGCTGAATCCACACACGGGTTTAACTCTGGAAGTTGAGTGTACACATTGACAACCGTTGTGTAAGATAGCTCCGTTTTGGATTTAGAAGCAGATATTTCCCTGTGCTTACTGCCCTTTCTTCCATATGCCGGTATTGGGCTGAAAACGCCGGTTTTGAGACTCTGCACAGAAAGTGTTTGCAGACTGCTGAATCAACACACGGGTTTAACTCTGGAAGTTGAGAGCACACATTGACAACTGTTCTGTTAGACAGCTGCGTTTTGGACTTAGAAGCAAAAATTGCCCTGTGCTTACTGCCCTTTCTTCCATATGCCGGTATTGGGCTGAAAACGCCTGTTTTGAGATTCTACACAGAAAGAGTTTGCAGACTGCTGAATCCACACACGGGTTTAACTCTGGAAGTTGAGTGCACACATTGACAGCCGTTCTGTTAGATAGCTGAGTTTTGGATTTAGAAGCAGATATTTTCCTGTGCTTACTGCCCGTTCTTCCATATGCCGGTATTGGGCAGAAAACTCCTGTTTTGAGACTCTGCACAGAAAGTGTTTGCAGACTGCTGAATCCACACACGGTTTTAACTCTGGAAGTTGAGTGCACACATTGACAACCGTCCTGCTACATAGCTGAGTTTTGGATTTAGAAGCAGATATATCCCTGTGCTTGCTGCCCTTTCTTCCATATGCCGGTATTGGGCTGAAAACGCCTGTTTTGAGACTCTGCACAGAAAGTATTTGCAGACTGCTGAATCCACACACGGGTTTAACTCTACAAGTTGAGTGCACACACTCACAACCGTTCTGTTAGATAGCGGCGTTTTGGATTTAGAAGCAGATATTTCCCTGTGCTTACTGCCCTTTCTTCCATATGCCGGTATTGGGCTGAAAACGCCTGTTTTGAGACTCTGCACAGAAAGTGTTTGCAGACTGCTGAATGCACTCACGGGTTTAACTCGGCATGTTGAGTGCACACATTGACAAGCGTTCTGTTAGATGGCTGCATTTTGGATTTAGAAGCAGATATTTCCCTGTGCTTACTGCCCTTTCTTCCATATGCCGGTATTGGGCGGAAAACGCCTGTTTTGAGACTCTGCACAGAAAGTGTTTACATACTGCTGAATCCACACACGGGTTTAACTCTGAATGTTGAGTGCACACATTGACAACTGTTCTGTAAAAAAGCTGCGATTTGGATTTAGAAGCAGATATTTCCCTGCTCTTTCTGCCCTTTCTTCCATATGCCGGTATTGGGCTGAAAACGCCTGTTTTGGGAATTGGCGCACAAAGTTTTTGCAGACTGCTGAACACACACAGGGCTTTAACTCTGGAAGTTGAGTGCACACATTGACAACCGTTGTGTTAGATAGCTGCGTTTTGGATTTAGAAGCAGATATTTCCCTGTGCTTACTGCCCTTTCTTCCATATGCCGGTATTGGGCTGAAAACGCCTGTTTTGAGACTCTGCACAGAATGTGTTTGCAGACTGCTGAATCAACACACGGGTTTAACTCTGGAAGTTGAGTGCACACATTGACAACCGTTCTGTTAGATAGCTGCGTTTCGGATTTAGAAGCAGCTATTTCCCTGTGCTTACTACCCTTTCTTCCATATGCCGGTATTGGGCTGAAAACGACTGTTTTGGGACTCTGCACAGAAATTGTTTGCAGACTGCACATCCACACACGGGTTTTACTCTGGAAGTTGAGTGCACCCTTAGACAACCGTTCTGTTAGATAGCTGCATTTTGGATTTAGAAGCAGATATTTCCCTTTGCCTACTGCCATTTCTTCCATATGCCGGTATTGGGCTGAAAACGCCTGTTTTGAGACTCTGCACAGAAAGTGTTTACAGACTGCTGAATCCACACACGGATTTAACACTGGAATTTGAGTGCACACATTGACAACCGCTCTGTTAGATGGCTGCATTTTGGATTTAGAAGCAGATATTTGACTGTGCTTACTGCACTTTCTTCCATATGCCGGTATTGGGCTGAAAACGCCTGTTTTGGGAATTGGCGCATAAAGTTTTTGCAGACTGCTGAACACACACAGGGCTTTAACTCTGGAAGTTGAGTGCACACATTGACAACCGTTGTGTTAGATAGCTGCGTTTTGAATTTAGAAGCAGATATTTCCCTGTGCTTACTGCTGTTTCTTCCCTATGCCGGTAATGGGCTGAAAACGCCTGTTTTGGGACTCTGCAGAGAAAGTGTTTGCAGACTGCTGAATCCACTCACGGGTTTAACTCTGGAAGTTGAGTGCACACATTGACAACCGTTCTGTTAGATAGCTGCGTTAAGGAATTAGAAGCAGATATTTCCCCGTGCTTTTTGCCCTTTCTTCCATATGTCAGTATTGGGCTGAAAACGCCTGTTTTGAGACTCTGCACAAAAAGTGTTTGCAGACTGCTGAATCCACACACGGGTTTAACTCTGCAAGTTGAGTGCACACATTGTCAACCGTTCTGTTAGATAGCTGCGTTTTCGATTTAGAAGCTGATATTTCCCTGTGCTTACTGCACTTTCTTCCATATGCCGGTATTGGGCTGAAAACACTTGTTTTCAGACTCAGCACAGAAAGTGTTTGCATACTGCTGAATCCACACACGGGTTTAACTGTGCAAGTTGAGTGCACACATTGACAACCGTTCTGTTAGACAGCTGCATTTTGGACTTAGAAGCAGATATTGCCCTGTGCTTACTGCCCTTTCTTCCATATGCCGGTTTTGGGCTGAAAACCCCTGTTATGAGACTCTGCACAGAAAGTGTTTGCAGACTGCTGAATCCACACACGGGTTTAACTCTGGAAGTTGAATGCACACATTGACATCCGTTCTCTTAGATAGCTGCGTTTTGGATTTAGAAGCAGATATTTCCCTGTGCTTACTGCCCTTTATTCCATATGCCGGTATTGGGCTGAAAACGTCTGTTTTGAGACTCTGCACAGAAAGTGTTTGCAGACTGCTGAATCCACACACGGGTTTAACTCTGCAAGTTGAGTGCACACATTGACAACCGTTCTGTTAGATATCTGCGTTTTGGATTTAGAAGCAGATATTTCCCTGTGCTTACTGCCCTTTCTTCCATATGCCGGTATTGGGCTGAAAACGCCTGTTTTGTGACTCTGCACAGAAAGTGTTTGCAGAGTGCTGAATCCAAACACGGGTTTATCTCTGGAAGTTGAGTGCACACATTGACAACAGGTCTGTTAGATAGCTGCGTTTTGGCTTTAGAAGCACATATTTCCCTGTGCTTACTGCCCTTTCTTCCATATGCCAGTATTGGGCTGAAAACGCCTGTTTTGGGACTCTGCACAGAAAGTGTTTGCAGACTGCTGAATCCACACACGGGTTTTACTCTGGAAGTTGAGTGCACCCATAGACAACCGTTCTGTTAGATAGCTGCGTTTTGGATTTAGAAGCAGATATTTCCCTGTGCTTCCTGCCCGTTCTTCCATATGCCGGTATTGGGCTGAAAACGCCTGTTTTGAGACTCTGCACAGAAAGTGTTTGCAGACTGCTGAATCCACACACGGCTTTAACTCTGCAGGTTGAGTGCACACATTGACAACCTTTCTGTTAGATGGCTGCATTTTGGATTTAGAAGCAGATATTTAACTGTGCTTACTGCCCTTTCTTCCATATGACGGTATTGGGCTGAAAACGCCTGTTTTGAGACTCTGCACAGAAAGTGTTTGCAGACTGCTGAATCCACACACGGGTTTAACTCTGGAAGCTGAGTGCACACATTGACAACCGTTCTGTTAGATAGCTGCGTTTTGAAATTTGAAGCAGATATTTCCCTGTGGTTACTGTCCTATCTTCCTTATGCCGGTATTGGGCTGAAAACGCCTGTTTTGAGACTCTGCACAGAAAGTGTTTGCAGACTGCTGAATCCACACACGGGTTAAACTCTGCAAGTTGAGTGCACACATTGACAACCGTTCTGTTAGATAGCTGCGTTTTGGATTTAGAAGCAGATATTTCCCTGTTCTTTCTGCCCTTTCTTCCATATGCCGGTATTGGGCTGAAAACGCCTGTTTTGGGAATTGGCGCATAAAGTTTTGCAGACTGCTGAACACACACAGGGCTTTAACTCTGGAAGTTGAGTGCACACATTGACAACCGTTGTGTTAGATAGCTGCGTTTTGGATTTAGAAGCAGATATTTCCCTGTGCTTACTGCTGTTTCTTCCCTATGCCGGTAATGGGCTGAAAACGCCTGTTTTGGGACTCTGCAGAGAAAGTGTTTGCAGACTGCTGAATCCACTCAAGGGTTTAACTCTGGAAGTTGAGTGCACACATTGACAACCGTTCTGTTAGATAGCCGTGTTTAGGATTTAGAAGCAGATATTTCCCCGTGCTTTTTGCCCTTTCTTCCATATGTCGGTATTGGGCTGAAAACGCCTTTTTTGAGACTCTGCACAGAAAGTGTTTGCAGACTGCTGAATACACTCACGGGTTTAACTCTGGAAGTTGAGTGCACAAATTGACAACCGTTGTGTTAGATAACTGTGTTTTGGATTTAGAAGCAGATATTTCCCTGTGCTTACTGCCCTTTCTTCCGTATGCCGGTATTGTGCTGAAAACGCCTGTTTTGAGACTCTGCACAGAAAGTGTTTGCAGACTGCTGAATCCACACACGGGTTTAACTCTGCAAGTTGAGTGCACACATTGTCAACCGTTCTGTTAGATAGCTGCGTTTTCGATTTAGAAGCAGATATTTCCCTGTGCTTACTGCCCTTTCTTCCATATGCCGGTATTGGGCTGAAAACACTTGTTTTCAGACTCTGCACAGAAAGTGTTTGCAGACTGCTGAATCCACACACGGGTTTAACTCTGCAAGTTGAGTGCACACATTGACAACCGTTCTGTTAGACAGCTGCATTTTGGACTTAGAAGCAGATTTTGCCCTGTGCTTACTGCCCTTTCTTCCATATGCCGGTTTTGGGCTGAAAACGCCTGTTATGAGACTCTGCACAGAAAATGTTTGCAGACTGCTGAATCCACACACGGGTTTAACTCTGGAAGTTGAGTGCACACATTGACATCCGTTCTCTTAGATAGCTGCGTTTTGGATTTAGAAGCAGATATTTCCCTGTGCTTACTGCTGTTTCTTCCATATGTCGGTAATGGGCTGAAAACGCCTGTTTTGGGTCTCTGCAGAGAAAGTGTTTGCAGACTGCTGAATCCACACACGGGTTTAACTCTGCAAGTTGAGTGCACACATTGACAACCGTTCTGTTAGATATCTGCGTTTTGGATTTAGAAGCAGATATTTCCCTGTGCTTACTGCCCTTTCTTCCATATGCCGGTATTGGGCTGAAAACGCCTGTTTTGAGACTATGCACAGAAAGTGTTTGCAGACTGCTGAATCCAAACACGGGTTTATCTCTGGAAGTTGAGTGCACACATTGACAACAGTTCTGTTAGATAGCTGCGTTTTGGATTTAGAAGCACATATTTCCCTGTGCTTACTGCCCTTTCTTCCATATGCCAGTATTGGGCTGAAAACGCCTGTTTTGGGACTCTGCACAGAAAGTGTTTGCAGACTGTTGAATCCACACACGGGTTTTACTCTGGAAGTTGAGTGCACCCATAGACAACCGTTCTGTTAGATAGCTGCGTTTTGGATTTAGAAGCAGATATTTCCCTTTGCCTACTGACCTTTCTTCCCTATGCCGGTATTGGGCTGAAAACGCCTGTTTTGAGACTCTGCACAGAAAGTGTTTGCGGACTGCTGAATCCACACACGGCTTTAACTCTGCATGTTGAGTGCACACATTGACAACCGTTGTGTTAGATAGCTGCGTTTTGGATTTAGAAGCAGATATATCCCTCTGCTTACGGCCCTTTCTTCCATATCCGGTATTGGGCTGAAAACGCCTGTTTTGAGACTCTGCACAGAAAGTGTTTGCAGACTGCTGAATCCACACACGGGTTTAACTCTGGAATTTGAGTGCACACATTCACAACCGTTCTGTTAGATAGCTGCGTTTTGGATTTAGAAGCAGCTATTTCCCTGTGCTTACTGCCCTTTCTTCCATATGCCGGTATTGGGCTGAAAACGCCTGTTTTGAGACTCTGCACAGAAAGGGTTTGCAGACTGCTCAATCCACACACGGGTTTAACTCTGGAAGTTGAGTGCACAGATTGACAACCGTTCTGTTAGGTAGCTGCGTTTTGGATTTAGAAGCAGATATTTCCCTGTACTTACTGCCATTTCTTCCATATGACGGTATTGGGCTGAAAACGACTGTTTTGGGACTCTGCACAGAAATTGTTTTCAGACTGCACATCCACACACGGGTTTTACTCTGGAAGTTGAGTGCACCCATTGACAACCGATGTGTTAGATAGCTGCGTTTTGGATTTAGAAGCAGCTATTTCCCTGTGCTTACTGCCCTTCCTTCCATATGCTGGTATTGGGCTGAAAACGCCTGTTTTGAGACTCTACACAGAAAGAGTTTGCAGACTGCTGAATCCACACACGGGTTTAACTCTGGAAGTTGAGTACACACATTGACAGCCATTCTCGTAGATAACTGTGTTTTGGATTTAGAAGCAGATAATTCCCTGTGCTTACTGCCCGTTCTTCCATAGGCCGGTATTGGGCTGAAAACGCCTGTTTTGAGACTCTGCACAGAATGTGTTTGCAGACTGCGGAATCCACACACGGTTTTAACTCTGGAAGTTGAGTGCACACATTGACAACCGTCCTGTTACATAGCTGAGTTTTGGATTTAGAAGCAGATATATCCCTGTGCTTGCTGCCCTTTCTTCCATATGCCGGTATTGGGCTGAAAACGCCTGTTTTGAGACTCTGCACAGAAAGTGTTTGCAGACTGCTGAATCCACTCACGGGTTTAACTCGGCATGTTGAGTGCACACATTGACAACCGTTCTGTTAGATGGCAGCATTTTGGATTTAGAAGCAGATATTTCCCTGTGCTTACTGCCCTTTCTTCCATATGCCGGTATTGGGCTGAAAACGCCTGTTTTGAGACTCTGCACAGAAAGTGTTTGCAGACTGCTGAATCCACACACGGGTTTAACTCTGAATGTTGAGTGCACACATTGACAACTCTTCTGTTAGATAGCTGCATTTTGGATTTAGAAACAGATATTTCCCTTTGCCTACTGCTCTTTCTTCCATATGCCAGTATTGGGCTGAAAACGCCTGTTTTGAGACTCTGCACAGAAAGTGTTTGCAGACTGCTGAATCCACACACGGGTTTAACACTGGAATTTGAGTGCACACATTGACAACCGTTGTGTTAGATAGCTGCGTTTTGGATTTAGAAGCACATATTTCCCTGTGCTTACTGCCCTTCCTTCCATATGCTGGTATTGGGCTGAAAACGCCTGTTTTGAGACTCTGCACAGAAAGTGTTTGCAGACTGCTGAATCCACACACGGGTTTAACACTGGAATTTGAGTGCACACATTGACAACCGTTGTGTTAGATAGCTGCGTTTTGTATTTAGAAGCACATATTTCCCTGTGCTTACTGCCCTTTCTTCCATATGCCGGTATTGGGCTGAAATCGCCTGTTTTGAGACTCTGCACAGAAAGTGTTAGCAGACTACTGAATCCACACACGGGTTTAACTCTGCAAGTTGAGCGCCCACATTGGCAACCGTTCTGTTAGACAGCTGCGTTTTGGACTTAGAAGCAGAAATTGCCCTGTTCTTACTGCCCTTTCTTCCATATGCCGGTATTGGGCTGAAAACGCCTGTTTTGAGACTCTGCACAGAAAGTGTTTGCAGACTGCTGAATCCACACACGGGTTTAACTCTGGAAGTTGAGTGTACACATTGACAACCGTTGTGTAAGATAGCTCCGTTTTGGATTTAGAAGCAGATATTTCCCTGTGCTTACTGCCCTTTCTTCCATATGCCGGTATTGGGCTGAAAACGCCGGTTTTGAGACTCTGCACAGAAAGTGTTTGCAGACTGCTGAATCAACACACGGGTTTAACTCTGGAAGTTGAGAGCACACATTGACAACTGTTCTGTTAGACAGCTGCGTTTTGGACTTAGAAGCAAAAATTGCCCTGTGCTTACTGCCCTTTCTTCCATATGCCGGTATTGGGCTGAAAACGCCTGTTTTGAGATTCTACACAGAAAGAGTTTGCAGACTGCTGAATCCACACACGGGTTTAACTCTGGAAGTTGAGTGCACACATTGACAGCCGTTCTGTTAGATAGCTGAGTTTTGGATTTAGAAGCAGATATTTTCCTGTGCTTACTGCCCGTTCTTCCATATGCCGGTATTGGGCAGAAAACTCCTGTTTTGAGACTCTGCACAGAAAGTGTTTGCAGACTGCTGAATCCACACACGGTTTTAACTCTGGAAGTTGAGTGCACACATTGACAACCGTCCTGCTACATAGCTGAGTTTTGGATTTAGAAGCAGATATATCCCTGTGCTTGCTGCCCTTTCTTCCATATGCCGGTATTGGGCTGAAAACGCCTGTTTTGAGACTCTGCACAGAAAGTATTTGCAGACTGCTGAATCCACACACGGGTTTAACTCTACAAGTTGAGTGCACACACTCACAACCGTTCTGTTAGATAGCGGCGTTTTGGATTTAGAAGCAGATATTTCCCTGTGCTTACTGCCCTTTCTTCCATATGCCGGTATTGGGCTGAAAACGCCTGTTTTGAGACTCTGCACAGAAAGTGTTTGCAGACTGCTGAATGCACTCACGGGTTTAACTCGGCATGTTGAGTGCACACATTGACAAGCGTTCTGTTAGATGGCTGCATTTTGGATTTAGAAGCAGATATTTCCCTGTGCTTACTGCCCTTTCTTCCATATGCCGGTATTGGGCGGAAAACGCCTGTTTTGAGACTCTGCACAGAAAGTGTTTACATACTGCTGAATCCACACACGGGTTTAACTCTGAATGTTGAGTGCACACATTGACAACTGTTCTGTAAAAAAGCTGCGATTTGGATTTAGAAGCAGATATTTCCCTGCTCTTTCTGCCCTTTCTTCCATATGCCGGTATTGGGCTGAAAACGCCTGTTTTGGGAATTGGCGCACAAAGTTTTTGCAGACTGCTGAACACACACAGGGCTTTAACTCTGGAAGTTGAGTGCACACATTGACAACCGTTGTGTTAGATAGCTGCGTTTTGGATTTAGAAGCAGATATTTCCCTGTGCTTACTGCCCTTTCTTCCATATGCCGGTATTGGGCTGAAAACGCCTGATTTGAGACTCTGCACAGAAAGTGTTTGCAGACTGCTGAATCAACACACGGGTTTAACTCTGGAAGTTGAGTGCACACATTGACAACCGTTCTGTTAGATAGCTGCGTTTCGGATTTAGAAGCAGATATTTCCCTGTGCTTACTGCCCTTCCTTCCATATGCCGGTATTGGGCTGAAAACGCCTGTTTTGAGACTCTGCACAGAATGTGTTTGCAGACTGCTGAATCCACACACGGGTTTAACTCTGAATGTTGAGTGCACACATTGACAACTGTTCTGTTAGATAGCTGCATTTTGGATTTAGAAGCACATATATCCCTGTGCTTGCTGCCCTTTCTTCCATATGCCGGTATTGGGCTGAAAACGCCTGTTTTGAGACTCTGCACAGAAAGTGTTTGCAGACTGCTGAATCCACACACGGGTTTAACTCTGCAAGTTGAGTGCACACACTGACAACCGTTCTGTTAGATAGCTGCGTTTTGGATTTAGAAGCAGATATTTCCCTGTGCTTACTGCCCTTTCTTCCATATGCCGGTATTGGGATGAAAACGTCTGTTTTGAGACTCGGCACAGAAAGTGTTTGCAGACTGCTGAATCCACTCACGGGTTTATCTCGGCATGTTGAGTGCACACATTGACAACCGTTCTGTTAGATGGCTGCGTTTTGGATTTAGAAGCAGATATTTCCCTGTGCTTACTGCCCTTTCTTCCATTTGCCGGTATTGGGCTGAAATCGCCTGTTTTGAGACTCTGCACAGAAAGTGTTAGCAGACTGCTGAATCCACACACGGGTTTAACTCTGAATGTTGAGCGCACACATTGACAACCGTTCTGTTAGACAGCTGCGTTTTGGACTTAGAAGCAGAAATTGCCCTGTGCTTACTGCCCTTTCTTCCAAATGCCGGTATTGGGCTGAAAACGCCTGTTTTGAGACTCTGCACAGAAAGTGTTTGCAGACTGCTGAATCCACACACGGGTTTAACTCTGGAAGTTGAGTGTACACATTGACAACCGTTGTGTTAGATAGCTGCGATTTGGATTTAGAAGCAGATATTTCCCTGTGCTTACTGCCCTTTCTTCCATATGCCGGTATTGGGCTGAAAACGCCGGTTTTGAGACTCTGCACAGAAAGTTTTTGCAGACTGCTGAATCAACACACGGGTTTAATTCTGGAAGTTGAGTGCACACATTGACAACTGTTCTGTTAGACAGCTGTGTTTTGGACTTAGAAGCAAAAATTGCCCTGTGCTTACTGCCCTTTCTTCCATATGCTGGTATTGGGCTGAAAACGCCTGTTTTGAGACTCTACACAGAAAGAGTTTGCAGACTGCTGAATCCACACACGGGTTTAACTCTGGAAGTTGAGTGCACACATTGACAGCCGTTCTGTTAGATAGCTGCGTTTTGGATTTAGAAGCAGATATTTTCCTGTGCTTACTGCCCGTTCTTCCATATGCCGGTATTGGGCAGAAAACGCCTGTTTTGAGACTCTGCACAGAAAGTGTTTGCAGACTGCTGAATCCACACACGGTTTTAACTCTGGAAGTTGAGTGCACACATTGACAACCGTCCTGTTACATAGCTGAGTTTTGGATTTAGAAGCAGATATATCCCTGTGCTTGCTGCCCTTTCTTCCATATGCAGGTATTGGGCTGAAAACGCCTGTTTTGAGACTCTGCACAGAAAGTATTTGCAGACTGCTGAATCCACACACGGGTTTAACTCTACAAGTTGAGTGCACACACTCACAACCGTTCTGTTAGATAGCGGCGTTTTGGATTTAGAAGCAGATATTTCCCTGTGCTTACTGCCCTTTCTTCCATATGCCGGTATTGGGCTGAAAACGCCTGTTTTGAGACTCTGCACAGAAAGTGTTTGCAGACTGCTGAAGCCACACACGGGTTTAACTCTGGAAGTTGAGTGCACTCATTCACAACCGTTCTGTTAGATAGCTGCATTTTGGTTTTAGAAGCAGATATTTCCCTGTGCTTACTGCCCTTCCTTCCATATGCCAGTATTGGGCTGAAAACGCCTGTTTTGAGACTCTACACAGAAAGAGTTTGCAGACTGCTGAATCCACACACGGGTTTAACTCTGGAAGTTGAGTGCACACATTGACAGCCGTTCTCTTAGATAGCTGTGTTTTGGATTTAGAAGCAGATATTTCCCAGTGCTTACTGCCCGTTCTTCCATATGCCGGTATTGGGCTGAAAACGCCTGTTTTGAGACTCTGCACAGAATGTGTTTGCAGACTGCTGAATCCACACACGGTTTTAACTCTGGAAGTTGAGTGCACACATTGACAACCGTCCTGTTACATAGCTGAGTTTTGGATTTAGAAGCAGATATATCCCTGTGCTTGCTGCCCTTTCTTCCATATGCCGGTATTGGGCTGAAAACTCCTGTTTTGAGACTCTGCACAGAAAGTATTTGCAGACTGCTGAATCCACACACGGGTTTAACTCTACAAGTTGAGTGCACACACTCACAACCGTTCTGTTAGATAGCGGCGTTTTGGATTTAGAAGCAGATATTTCCCTGTGCTTACTGCCTTTCTTCCATATGCCGGTATTGGGCAGAAAACGCTTGTTTTGAGACTCTGCACAGAAAGTGTTTGCAGACTGCTGAATGCACTCACGGGTTTAACTCGGCATGTTGAGTGCACACATTGACAAACGTTCTGTTAGATGGCTGCATTATGGATTTAGAAGCAGATATTTCCATTTGCTTACTGCCCTTTCTTCCATATGCCGGTATTGGGCGGAAAACGCCTGTTTTGAGACTCTGCACAGAAAGTGTTTGCAGACTGCTGAATCCACACATGGGTTTAACTCTGAATGTTGAGTGCACACATTGACAACTATTCTGTAAAAAAGCTGCGATTTGGATTTAGAAGCAGATATTTCCCTGCTCTTTCTGCCCTTTCTTCCATATGCCGGTATTGGGCTGAAAACGTCTGTTTTGGGAATTGGCGCACAAAGTTTTTGCAGACTGCTGAACACACACAGGGCTTTAACTCTGGAAGTTGAGTGCACACATTGACAACCGTTGTGTTAGATAGCTGCGTTTTGGATTTAGAAGCAGATATTTCCCTGTGCTTATTGCCCTTTCTTCCATATGCCGGTATTGGGCTGAAAACGCCTGTTTTGAGACTCTGCACAGAAAGTGTTTGCAGACTGCTGAATCCACACACGGTTTTAACTCTGGAAGTTGAGTGCACACATTGACAACCGTCCTGTTACATAGCTGAGTTTTGGATTTAGAAGCAGATATATCCCTGTGCTTGCTGCCCTTTCTTCCATATGCCGGTAATGGGCTGAAAACGCCTGTTTTGAGACTCTGCACAGAAAGGGTTTGCAGACTGCTGAATCCACACACGGGTTTAACTCTGCAAGTTGAGTGCACACACTGACAACCGTTCTGTTAGATAGCTGCGTTTTGGATTTAGAAGCAGATATTTCCCTGTGCTTACTGCCCTTTCTTCCATATGCCGGTATTGGGCTGAAAACGTCTGTTTTGAGACTCTGCACAGAACGTGTTTGCAGACTGCTGAATCCACTCACGGGTTTAATTCGGCATGTTGAGTGCACACATTGACAACCGTTCTGTTAGATGGCTGCATTTTGGATTTAGAAGCAGATATTTCCCTGTGCTTACTGCCCTTTCTTCCATATGCCGGTATTGGGCTGAAAACGCCTGTTTTGAGACTCTGCACAGAAAGTGTTTGCAGACTGCTGAATCCACACACGGGTTTAACTCTGAATGTTGAGTGCACACATTGACCACTGTTCTGTTAGATAGCTGCATTTTGGATTTAGAAACAGATATTTCCCTTTGCCTACTGCTCTTTCTTCCATATGCCGGTATTGGGCTGAAAACGCCTGTTTTGAGACTCTGCACAGAAAGTGTTTGCAGACTGCTGAATCCACACACGGGTTTAACACTGGAATTTGAGTGCACACATTGACAACCGTTGTGTTAGATAGCTGCGTTTTGGATTTAGAAGCACATATTTCCCTGTGCTTACTGCCCTTTCTTCCATATGCCGGTATTGGGCTTAAATTGCCTGTTTTGAGACTCTGCACAGAAAGTGTTAGCAGACTGCTGAATCCACACACGGGTTTAACTCTGCAAGTTGAGCGCACACATTGACAACCGTTCTGTTAGACAGCTGCGTTTTGGACTTAGAAGCAGAAATTGCCCTGTGCTTACTGCCCTTTCTTCCATATGCCGGTATTGGGCTGAAAACGCCTGTTTTGAGACTCTGCACAGAAAGTGTTTGCAGACTGCTGAATCCACACACGGGTTTAACACTGGAATTTGAGTGCACACATTGACAACCGTTGTGTTAGATAGCTGCGTTTTGGATTTAGAAGCACATATTTCCCTGTGCTTACTGCCCTTTCTTCCATATGCCGGTATTGGGCTGAAATTGCCTGTTTTGAGACTCTGCACAGAAAGTGTTAGCAGACTGCTGAATCCACACACGGGTTTAACTCTGCAAGTTGAGCGCACACATTGACAACCGTTCTGTTAGACAGCTGCGTTTTGGACTTAGAAGCAGAAATTGCCCTGTGCTTACTGCCCTTTCTTCCATATGCCGGTATTGGGCTGAAAACGCCTGTTTTGAGACTCTGCACAGAAAGTATTTGCAGACTGCTTATTCCACACACGGGTTTAACTCTGGAAGTTGAGTGTACACATTGACAACCGTTCTGTTAGATAGCTGCGTTTTGGATTTAGAAGCAGATATTTCCCTGTGCTTACTGCCCTTTCTTCCATATGCCGGTATTGGGCTGAAACGCCTGTTTTGAGACTCTGCACAGAAAGTGTTTGCAGAGTGCTGAATCCACACACGGGTTTAACTCTGGAAGTTGAGTGCACACATTGACAACCGTTCTGTTACATAGCTGAGTTTTGGATTTAGAAGCAGATATATCCCTGTGCTTGCTGCCCTTTCTTCCATATGCCGTTATTGGGCTGAAAACGCCTGTTTTGAGACTCTGCACAGAAAGTGTTAGCAGACTGCTGAATCCACACACGGGTTTAACTCTGCAAGTTGAGTGCACACACTGACAACCGTTCTGTTAGACAGCTGCATTTTGGACTTAGAAGCAGATATTTCCCTCTGCTTACTGCCCTTTCTTCCATATGCCGGTATTGGGCGGAAAACGCCTGTTTTGAGACTCTGCACAGAAAGTGTTTGCAGACTGCTGAATCCACTCACGGGTTTAACTCTGCATGTTGAGTGCACACATTGACAACCGTTCTGTTAGATGGCTGCGTTTTGGATTTAGAAGCAGATATTTCCCTGTGCTTACTGCACTTTCTTCCATATGCCGGTATTGGGCTGAAAACGCCTGTTTTGAGACTCTGCACAGAAAGTGTTTGCAGACTGCTGAATCCACACACTGGTTTAACTCTGAAAGTTGAGTGCACACCTTGACAACCGTTCTGTTAGATAGCTGCATTTTGGATTTAGAAGCAGATATTTCCCTTTGCCTACTGCCCTTTCTTCCATATGCCGGTAATGAGCTAAAAACGCCTGTTTTGAGACTCTGCACAGAAAGTGTTTGCAGACTGCTGAATCCACACACGGGTTTAGCACTGGAATTTGAGTGCACACATTGACAACCGTTGTGTTAGATAGCTGCGTTTTGGATTTAGATGCAAATATTTCCCTGTGCTTACTGCCCTTTCTTGCATATGCCGGTATTGGGCTGAAATCGCCTGTTTTGAGACTCTGCACAGAAAATGTTAGCAGACTGCTGAATCCACACACGGGTTTAACTCTGCATGTTGAGTGCACACATTGACAACCGTTCTGTTAGACAGCTGCGTTTTGGACTTAGAAGCAGAAATTGCCCTGTGCTTACTGCCCTTTCTTCCATATGCCGGTATTGGGCTGAAAACGCCTGTTTTGAGACTCTGCACAGAAAGTGTTTGCAGACTGCTGAATCCACACACGGGTTTAACTCTGGAAGTTGAGTGCACACATTGACAACCGTTCTGTTAGATCGCTGCATTTTGGATTCAGAAGCAGATATTTCCCTGTGCTTACCGCACTTTCTTCCATATGCCGGTATTGGGCTGAAAACGCCTGTTTTGAGACTCTGCACAGAAAGTGTTAGCAGACTGCTGAATCCACACACGGGTTTAACTCTGGAATTTGAGTGCACACATTGACAACCGTTGTGTTAGATAGCTGCGTTTTGGATTTAGAAGCACATATTTCCCTGTGCTTACTGCCCTTTCTTCCAAAAGCCGGTATTGGGCTGACAACGCCTGTTTTGAGACTCGGCACAGAAAGTGTTTGCAGACTGCTGAATCCACACACGGGTTGAACTCTGCAAGTTGAGTGCAGACATTGACAACCGTTCTATTAGATAGCTGCGTTTTGGATTTAGAAGCAGATATTTCCCTGTGCTTACTGCCCTTCCTTCCATATGCCGGTATTGGGCTGAAAACGCCTGTTTTGAGACTCTGCACAGAAAGTGTTTGCAGACTGCTGAATCCACACACGGTTTTACCTCTGGAAGTTGAGTGCACCCATTGACACCCGTTGTGTTAGATAGCTGCGTTTTGGATTTAGAAGCAGATAATTCCCTGTGCTTACTGTCCTTTCTTACGTATGCCGGTATTGGGCTGAAAACGCCTGTTTTGAGACTCTGCACAGAAAGTGTTTGCAGACTGCTGAATCCACACACGGGTTGAATTCTGCAAGTTGAGTGCACACATTGACAACCGTTCTGTTAGATAGCTGCATTTTGGATTTAGAAGTAGATTTTTCCCTTTGCCTACTGCCCTTTCTTCCATATGCCGGTATTGGGCTGAAAACGCCTGTTTTGAGACTCTGCACAGAAAGTGTTTGTAGACTGCTGAATCCACACACGTGTTTAACTCTGGAATTTGAGTGCACACATTGAAAACCGTTGTGTTAGATAGCTGCGTTTTGGATTTAGAAGCAGATATTTCCCTGTGCTTACTGCCCTTTCTTCCATATGCCGGTATTGGGCTGAAAACGCCTGTTTTGACACTGAGCACAGAAAGTGGTAGCAGACTGCTGAGTCCACACACGGGTTTAACTCTGCAAGTTGAGTGCACACACTGACAACCGTTCTGTTAGATAGCTGCATTTTGGATTTAGAAGCAGATATTTCCCTTTGCCTACTGCCCTTTCTTCCATATGCCGGTATTGGGCTGAAAACGCCTGTTTTGAGACTCTGCACAGAAAGTGTTTGCAGACTGCTGAATCCACACACGGGTTTAACACTGGAATTTGAGTGCACACATTGACAACCGTTGTGTTAGATAGCTGCGTTCTGGATTTAGAAGCAAATATTTCCCTGTGCTTACTGCCCTTTCTTCCATATGCCGGTATTGGGCTGAAATCGCCTGTTTTGAGACTCTGCACAGAAAGTGTTTGCAGACTGCTGAATCCACACACGGGTTGAACTCTGCAAGTTGAGTGCACACGTTGACAACCGTTCTGTTAGATAGCTGCGTTTTGGATTTAGAAGCAGATTTTTCCCTTTGCCTACTGCCCTTTCTTCCATATGCCGGTATTGGGCTGAAAACGCCTGTTTTGAGACTCTGCACAGAAAGTGTTTGCAGACTGCTGAATCCACACACGGGTTGAACTCTGCAAGTTGAGTGCACACGTTAACAACCGTTCTGTTAGATAGCTGCGTTTTGGATTTAGAAGCAGATTTTTCCCTTTGCCTACTGCCCTTTCTTCCATATGCCGGTATTGGGCTGAAAACGCCTGTTTTGAGACTCTGCACAGAAAGTGTTTGCAGACTGCTGAATCCACACACGGGTTTAACTCTGCAAGTTGAGTGCACACATTGACAACCGTTCTGTTAGATAGCTGCGTTTTGGATTTAGAAGCAGATATTTCCCTCTGCTTACTGCCCTTTCTTCCATATGCTGGTATTGGGCTGAAAACGCCTGTTTTGAGACTCTACACAGAAAGAGTTTGCAGACTGCTGAATCCACACACGGGTTTAACTCTGGAAGTTGAGTGCACACATTGACAGCCGTTCTGTTAGATAGCTGTGTTTTGGATTTAGAAGCAGATATTTCCCTTTGCCTACTGCCCTTTCTTCCACATGCCGGTATTGGGCTGAAAACGCCTGTTTTGAGACTCTGCACAGAAAGTGTTTGCAGACTGCTGAATCCACACACGGTTTTACCTCTGGAAGTTGAGTGCACCCATTGACACCCGTTGTGTTAGATAGCTGCGTTTTGGATTTAGAAGCAGATAATTCCCTGTGCTTACTGGCCTTTCTTACGTATGCCGGTATTGGGCTGAAAACGCCTGTTTTGAGACTCTGCACAGAAAGTGTTTGCAGACTGCTGAATCCACACACGGGTTGAATTCTGCAAGTTGAGTGCACACATTGACAACCGTTCTGTTAGATAGCTGCATTTTGGATTTAGAAGTAGATTTTTCCCTTTGCCTACTGCCCTTTCTTCAATATGCCGGTATTGGGCTGAAAACGCCTCTTTTGAGACTCTGCACAGAAAGTGTTTGTAGACTGCTGAATCCACACACGGGTTTAACTCTGAATGTTGAGTGCACACATTGACAACTATTCTGTAAAAAAGCTGCGATTTGGATTTAGAAGCAGATATTTCCCTGCTCTTTCTGCCCTTTCTTCCATATGCCGGTATTGGGCTGAAAACGTCTGTTTTGGGAATTGGCGCACAAATTTTTGCAGACTGCTGAACACACACAGGGCTTTAACTCTGGAAGTTGAGTGCACACATTGACAACCGTTGTGTTAGATAGCTGCGTTTTGGATTTAGAAGCAGATATTTCCCTGTGCTTATTGCCCTTTCTTCCATATGCCGGTATTGGGCTGAAAACGCCTGTTTTGAGACTCTGCACAGAAAGTGTTTGCAGACTGCTGAATCCACACACGGGTTTAACTCTGGAAGTTGAGTGCACACATTGACAACCGTTCTGTTAGATAGCTGCGTTTCGGATTTAGAAGCAGATATTTCCCTGTGCTTACTGCCCTTCCTTCCATATGCTGGTATTGGGCTGAAAACGACTGTTTTGAGACTCTACACATAAAGAGTTTGCAGACTGCTGAATCCACACACGGGTTTAACTCTGGAAGTTGAGTGCACACATTGACAGCCGTTCTCTTAGATAGCTGTGTTTTGGATTTAGAAGCAGATATTTCCCTGTGCTTACTGCCCGTTCTTCCATATGCCGGTATTGGGCTGAAAACGCCTGTTTTGAGACTCTGCACAGAATGTGTTTGCAGACTGCTGAATCCACACACGGTTTTAACTCTGGAAGTTGAGTGCACACATTGACAACCGTCCTGTTACATAGCTGAGTTTTGGATTTAGAAGCAGATATATCCCTGTGCTTGCTGCCCTTTCTTCCATATGCCGGTAATGGGCTGAAAACGCCTGTTTTGAGACTCTGCACAGAAAGGGTTTGCAGACTGCTGAATCCACACACGGGTTTAACTCTGCAAGTTGAGTGCACACACTGACAACCGTTCTGTTAGATAGCTGCGTTTTGGATTTAGAAGCAGATATTTCCCTGTGCTTACTGCCCTTTCTTCCATATGCCGGTATTGGGCTGAAAACGTCTGTTTTGAGACTCTGCACAGAACGTGTTTGCAGACTGCTGAATCCACTCACGGGTTTAATTCGGCATGTTGAGTGCACACATTGACAACCGTTCTGTTAGATGGCTGCATTTTGGATTTAGAAGCAGATATTTCCCTGTGCTTACTGCCCTTTCTTCCATATGCCGGTATTGGGCTGAAAACGCCTGTTTTGAGACTCTGCACAGAAAGTGTTTGCAGACTGCTGAATCCACACGCGGGTTTAACTCTGAATGTTGAGTGCACACATTGACCACTGTTCTGTTAGATAGCTGCATTTTGGATTTAGAAACAGATATTTCCCTTTGCCTACTGCTCTTTCTTCCATATGCCGGTATTGGGCTGAAAACGCCTGTTTTGAGACTCTGCACAGAAAGTGTTTGCAGACTGCTGAATCCACACACGGGTTTAACACTGGAATTTGAGTGCACACATTGACAACCGTTGTGTTAGATAGCTGCGTTTTGGATTTAGAAGCACATATTTCCCTGTGCTTACTGCCCTTTCTTCCATATGCCGGTATTGGGCTTAAATTGCCTGTTTTGAGACTCTGCACAGAAAGTGTTAGCAGACTGCTGAATCCACACACGGGTTTAATTCTGCAAGTTGAGCGCACACATTGACAACCGTTCTGTTAGACAGCTGCGTTTTGGACTTAGAAGCAGAAATTGCCCTGTGCTTACTGCCCTTTCTTCCATATGCCGGTATTGGGCTGAAAACGCCTGTTTTGAGACTCTGCACAGAAAGTGTTTGCAGACTGCTGAATCCACACACGGGTTTAACACTGGAATTTGAGTGCACACATTGACAACCGTTGTGTTAGATAGCTGCGTTTTGGATTTAGAAGCACATATTTCCCTGTGCTTACTGCCCTTTCTTCCATATGCCGGTATTGGGCTGAAACTGCCTGTTTTGAGACTCTGCACAGAAAGTGTTAGCAGACTGCTGAATCCACACACGGGTTTAACTCTGCAAGTTGAGCGCACACATTGACAACCGTTCTGTTAGACAGCTGCGTTTTGGACTTAGAAGCAGAAATTGCCCTGTGCTTACTGCCCTTTCTTCCATATGCCGGTATTGGGCTGAAAACGCCTGTTTTGAGACTCTGCACAGAAAGTATTTGCAGACTGCTTATTCCACACACGGGTTTAACTCTGGAAGTTGAGTGTACACATTGACAACCGTTCTGTTAGATAGCTGCGTTTTGGATTTAGAAGCAGATATTTCCCTGTGCTTACTGCCCTTTCTTCCATATGCCGGTATTGGGCTGAAACGCCTGTTTTGAGACTCTGCACAGAAAGTGTTTGCAGACTGCTGAATCCACACACGGGTTTAAGTCTGGAAGTTGAGTGCACACATTGACAACCGTTCTGTTACATAGCTGAGTTTTGGATTTAGAAGCAGATATATCCCTGTGCTTGCTGCCCTTTCTTCCATATGCCGTTATTGGGCTGAAAACGCCTGTTTTGAGACTCTGCACAGAAAGTGTTAGCAGACTGCTGAATCCACACACGGGTTTAACTCTGCAAGTTGAGTGCACACACTGACAACCGTTCTGTTAGACAGCTGCATTTTGGACTTAGAAGCAGATATTTCCCTCTGCTTACTGCCCTTTCTTCCATATGCCGGTATTGGGCGGAAAACGCCTGTTTTGAGACTCTGCACAGAAAGTGTTTGCAGACTGCTGAATCCACTCACGGGTTTAACTCTGCATGTTGAGTGCACACATTGACAACCGTTCTGTTAGATGGCTGCGTTTTGGATTTAGAAGCAGATATTTCCCTGGGCTTACTGCACTTTCTTCCATATGCCGGTATTGGGCTGAAAACGCCTGTTTTGAGACTCTGCACAGAAAGTGTTTGCAGACTGCTGAATCCACACACGGGTTTAACTCTGGAAGTTGAGTGCACACATTGACAACCGTTCTGTTAGATCGCTGCATTTTGGATTCAGAAGCAGATATTTCCCTGTGCTTACCGCACTTTCTTCCATATGCCGGTATTGGGCTGAAAACGCCTGTTTTGAGACTCTGCACAGAAAGTGTTAGCAGACTGCTGAATCCACACACGGGTTTAACTCTGGAATTTGAGTGCACACATTGACAACCGTTGTGTTAGATAGCTGCGTTTTGGATTTAGAAGCACATATTTCCCTGTGCTTACTGCCCTTTCTTCCAAAAGCCGGTATTGGGCTGACAACGCCTGTTTTGAGACTCGGCACAGAAAGTGTTTGCAGACTGCTGAATCCACACACGGGTTGAACTCTGCAAGTTGAGTGCAGACATTGACAACCGTTCTATTAGATAGCTGCGTTTTGGATTTAGAAGCAGATATTTCCCTGTGCTTACTGCCCTTCCTTCCATATGCCGGTATTGGGCTGAAAACGCCTGTTTTGAGACTCTGCACAGAAAGTGTTTGCAGACTGCTGAATCCACACACGGTTTTACCTCTGGAAGTTGAGTGCACCCATTGACACCCGTTGTGTTAGATAGCTGCGTTTTGGATTTAGAAGCAGATAATTCCCTGTGCTTACTGTCCTTTCTTACGTATGCCGGTATTGGGCTGAAAACGCCTGTTTTGAGACTCTGCACAGAAAGTGTTTGCAGACTGCTGAATCCACACACGGGTTGAATTCTGCAAGTTGAGTGCACACATTGACAACCGTTCTGTTAGATAGCTGCATTTTGGATTTAGAAGTAGATTTTTCCCTTTGCCTACTGCCCTTTCTTCCATATGCCGGTATTGGGCTGAAAACGCCTGTTTTGAGACTCTGCACAGAAAGTGTTTGTAGACTGCTGAATCCACACACGTGTTTAACTCTGGAATTTGAGTGCACACATTGAAAACCGTTGTGTTAGATAGCTGCGTTTTGGATTTAGAAGCAGATATTTCCCTGTGCTTACTGCCCTTTCTTCCATATGCCGGTATTGGGCTGAAAACGCCTGTTTTGACACTCAGCACAGAAAGTGGTAGCAGACTGCTGAGTCCACACACGGGTTTAACTCTGCAAGTTGAGTGCACACATTGACAACCGTTCTGGTAGATAGCTGCGTTTTGGATTTAGAAGCAGATATTTCCCTGTGCTTACTGCCCTTCCTTCCATATGCTGGTAATGGGCTGAAAACGCCTGTTTTGAGACTCTACACAGAAAGAGTTTGCAGACTGCTGAATCCACACACGGGTTTAACTCTGGAAGTTGAGTGCACACATTGACAGCCGTTCTGTTAGATAGCTGTGTTTTGGATTTAGAAGCAGATATTTCCCATTGCCTACTGCCCTTTCTTCCATATGCCGGTATTGGGCTGAAAACGCCTGTTTTGAGACTCTGCACAGAAAGGGTTTGCAGACTGCTGAATCCACACACGGGTTTAACTCTGGAAGTTGAGTGCACACATTGACAACCGTTCTGTTACATAGCTGAGTTTTGGATTTAGAAGCAGATATATCCCTGTGCTTCCTGCCTTTCTTCCATATGCCGGTATTGCTCTGAAAACGCCTGTTTTGAGACTCTGCACAGAAAGTGTTAGCAGACTGCTGGATCCACACACGGGTTTAACTCTGCAAGTTGAGTGCACACACTGACAACCGTTCTGTTAGATAGCTGCATTTTGGATTTAGAAGCAGATATTTCCCTTTGCCTACTGCCCTTTCTTCCATATGCCGGTATTGGGCTGAAAACGCCTGTTTTGACACTCTGCACAGAAAGTGTTTGCAGACTGCTGAATCCACACACGGGTTTAACACTGGAATTTGAGTGCACACATTGACAACCGTTGTGTTAGATAGCTGCGTTCTGGATTTAGAAGCAAATATTTCCCTGTGCTTACTGCCCTTTCTTCCATATGCCGGTATTGGGCTGAAATCGCCTGTTTTGAGACTCTGCACAGAAAGTGTTTGCAGACTGCTGAATCCACACACGGGTTGAACTCTGCAAGTTGAGTGCACACGTTGACAACCGTTCTGTTAGATAGCTGCGTTTTGGATTTAGAAGCAGATTTTTCCCTTTGCCTACTGCCCTTTCTTCCATATGCCGGTATTGGGCTGAAAACGCCTGTTTTGAGACTCTGCACAGAAAGTGTTTGCAGACTGCTGAATCCACACACGGGTTGAACTCTGCAAGTTGAGTGCACACGTTGACAACCGTTCTGTTAGATAGCTGCGTTTTGGATTTAGAAGCAGATTTTTCCCTTTGCCTACTGCCCTTTCTTCCATATGCCGGTATTGGGCTGAAAACGCCTGTTTTGAGACTCTGCACAGAAAGTGTTTGCAGACTGCTGAATCCACACACGGGTTTAACTCTGCAAGTTGAGTGCACACATTGACAACCGTTCTGTTAGATAGCTGCGTTTTGGATTTAGAAGCAGATATTTCCCTGTGCTTACTGCCCTTTCTTCCATATGCTGGTATTGGGCTGAAAACGCCTGTTTTGAGACTCTACACAGAAAGAGTTTGCAGACTGCTGAATCCACACACGGGTTTAACTCTGGAAGTTGAGTGCACACATTGACAGCCGTTCTGTTAGATAGCTGTGTTTTGGATTTAGAAGCAGATATTTCCCTTTGCCTACTGCCCTTTCTTCCACATGCCGGTATTGGGCTGAAAACGCCTGTTTTGAGACTCTGCACAGAAAGTGTTTGCAGACTGCTGAATCCACACACGGTTTTACCTCTGGAAGTTGAGTGCACCCATTGACACCCGTTGTGTTAGATAGCTGCGTTTTGGATTTAGAAGCAGATAATTCCCTGTGCTTACTGGCCTTTCTTACGTATGCCGGTATTGGGCTGAAAACGCCTGTTTTGAGACTCTGCACAGAAAGTGTTTGCAGACTGCTGAATCCACACACGGGTTGAATTCTGCAAGTTGAGTGCACACATTGACAACCGTTCTGTTAGATAGCTGCATTTTGGATTTAGAAGTAGATTTTTCCCTTTGCCTACTGCCCTTTCTTCAATATGCCGGTATTGGGCTGAAAACGCCTGTTTTGAGACTCTGCACAGAAAGTGTTTGTAGACTGCTGAATCCACACACGGGTTTAACTCTGGAATTTGAGTGCACACATTGAAAACCGTTGTGTTAGATAGCTGCGTTTTGGATTTAGAAGCACATATTTCCCTGTGCTTACTGCCCTTTCTTCCATATGCCGGTATTGGGCTGAAAACGCCTGTTTTGACACTCAGCACAGAAAGTGGTAGCAGACTGCTGAGTCCACACACGGGTTTAACTCTGCAAGTTGAGTGCACACATTGACAACCATTCTGTTAGATAGCTGCGTTTTGGATTTAGAAGCAGATATTTCCCTGTGCTTACTGCCCTTCCTTCCATATGCTGGTAATGGGCTGAAAACGCCTGTTTTGAGACTCTACACAGAAAGAGTTTGCAGACTGCTGAATCCACACACGGGTTTAACTCTGGAAGTTGAGTGCACACATTGACAGCCGTTCTGTTAGATAGCTGTGTTTTGGATTTAGAAGCAGATATTTCCCTTTGCCTACTGCCCTTTCTTCCATATGCCGGTATTGGGCTGAAAACGCCTGTTTTGAGACGCTGCACAGAAAGGGTTTGCAGACTGCTGAATCCACACACGGGTTTAACTCTGGAAGTTGAGTGCACACATTGACAACCGTTCTGTTACATAGCTGAGTTTTGGATTTAGAAGCAGATATATCCCTGTGCTTCCTGCCTTTCTTCCATATGCCGGTATTGCTCTGAAAACGCCTGTTTTGAGACTCTGCACAGAAAGTGTTAGCAGACTGCTGGATCCACACACGGGTTTAACTCTGCAAGTTGAGTGCACACACTGACAACCGTTCTGTTAGATAGCTGCATTTTGGATTTAGAAGCAGATATTTCCCTTTGCCTACTGCCCTTTCTTCCATATGCCGGTATTGGGCTGAAAACGCCTGTTTTGAGACTCTGCACAGAAAGTGTTTGCAGACTGCTGAATCCACACACGGGTTTAACACTGGAATTTGAGTGCACACATTGACAACCGTTGTGTTAGATAGCTGCGTTCTGGATTTAGAAGCAAATATTTCCCTGTGCTTACTGCCCTTTCTTCCATATGCCGGTATTGGGCTGAAATCGCCTGTTTTGAGACTCTGCACAGAAAGTGTTTGCAGACTGCTGAATCCACACACGGGTTGAACTCTGCAAGTTGAGTGCACACGTTGACAACCGTTCTGTTAGATAGCTGCGTTTTGGATTTAGAAGCAGATTTTTCCCTTTGCCTACTGCCCTTTCTTCCATATGCCGGTATTGGGCTGAAAACGCCTGTTTTGAGACTCTGCACAGAAAGTGTTTGCAGACTGCTGAATCCACACACGGGTTTAACTCTGCAAGTTGAGTGCACACATTGACAACCGTTCTGTTAGATAGCTGCGTTTTGGATTTAGAAGCAGATATTTCCCTGTGCTTACTGCCCTTTCTTCCATATGCTGGTATTGCGCTGAAAACGCCTGTTTTGAGACTCTACACAGAAAGAGTTTGCAGACTGCTGAATCCACACACGGGTTTAACTCTGGAAGTTGAGTGCACACATTGAAAGCCGTTCTGTTAGATACCTGTGTTTTGGATTTAGAAGCAGATATTTCCCTTTGCCTACTGCCCTTTCTTCCACATGCCGGTATTGGGCTGAAAACGCCTGTTTTGAGACTCTGCACAGAAAGTGTTTGCAGACTGCTGAATCCACACACGGTTTTACCTCTGGAAGTTGAGTGCACCCATTGACACCCGTTGTGTTAGATAGCTGCGTTTTGGATTTAGAAGCAGATAATTCCCTGTGCTTACTGGCCTTTCTTACGTATGCCGGTATTGGGCTGAAAACGCCTGTTTTGAGACTCTGCACAGAAAGTGTTTGCAGACTGCTGAATCCACACACGGGTTGAATTCTGCAAGTTGAGTGCACACATTGACAACCGTTCTGTTAGATAGCTGCATTTTGGATTTAGAAGTAGATTTTTCCCTTTGCCTACTGCCCTTTCTTCAATATGCCGGTATTGGGCTGAAAACGCCTGTTTTGAGACTCTGCACAGAAAGTGTTTGTAGACTGCTGAATCCACACACGGGTTTAACTCTGGAATTTGAGTGCACACATTGAAAACCGTTGTGTTAGATAGCTGCGTTTTGGATTTAGAAGCAGATATTTCCCTGTGCTTACTGCCCTTTCTTCCATATGCCGGTATTGGGCTGAAAACGCCTGTTTTGACACTCAGCACAGAAAGTGGTAGCAGACTGCTGAGTCCACACACGGGTTTAACTCTGCAAGTTGAGTGCACACATTGACAACCGTTCTGTTAGATAGCTGCGTTTTGGATTTAGAAGCAGATATTTCCCTGTGCTTACTGCCCTTCCTTCCATATGCTGGTAATGGGCTGAAAACGCCTGTTTTGAGACTCTACACAGAAAGAGTTTGCAGACTGCTGAATCCACACACGGGTTTAACTCTGCAAGTTGAGTGCACACGTTGACAACCGTTCTGTTAGATAGCTTCGTTTTGGATTTAGAAGCAGATTTTTCCCTTTGCCTACTGCCCTTTCTTCCATATGCCGGTATTGGGCTGAAAACGCCTGTTTTGAGACTCTGCACAGAAAGTGTTTTCAGACTGCTGAATCCACACACGGGTTTAACTCTGCAAGTTGAGTGCACACATTGACAACCGTTCTGTTAGATAGCTCCGTTTTGGATTTAGAAGCAGATATTTCCCTGTGCTTACTGCCCTTTCTTCCATATGCTGGTATTGGGCTGAAAACGCCTGTTTTGAGACTCTACACAGAAAGAGTTTGCAGACTGCTGAATCCACACACGGGTTTAACTCTGGAAGTTGAGTGCACACATTGACAGCCGTTCTGTTAGATAGCTGTGTTTTGGATTTAGAAGCAGATATTTCCCTTTGCCTACTGCCCTTTCTTCCACATGCCGGTATTGGGCTGAAAACGCCTGTTTTGAGACTCTGCACAGAAAGTGTTTGCAGACAGCTGAATCCACACACGGGTTTAACTCTGCAAGTTGAGTGCACACACTGACAACCGTTCTGTTAGATAGCTGCGTTTTGGATTTAGAAGCAGATATTTCCCTGTGCTTACTGCCCTTTCTTCCATATGCCGGTATTGGGCTGAAAACGCCTGTTTTGAGACTCTGCACAGAAAGTGTTTGCAGACTGCTGAATCCACACACGGGTTTAACTCTGCAAGTTGAGTGCACACACTGACAACCGTTCTGTTAGATAGCTGCGTTTTGGACTTAGAAGCAGATATTTCCCTGTGCTTACTGCCCTTTCTTCCTTATGCCGGTATTGGGCTGAAAACGCCTGTTTTGAGACTCTGCACAGAAAGTGTTTGCAGACTGCTGAATCCACTCACGGGTTTAACTCTGCATGTTGAGTACACACACTGACAACCGTTCTGTTAGATGGCTGCATTTTGGATTTAGAAGCAGATATTTCCCTTTGCTTACTGCACTTTCTTCCATATGCCGGTATTGGCCTGAAAACGCCTGTTTTGAGACTCTGCACAGAAAGTGTTTGCAGACTGCTGAATCCACACACGGGTTTAACTCTGAAAGTTGAGTGCACACGTTGACAACCGTTCTGTTAGATAGCTGCATTTTGGATTTAGAGGCAGATATTTCCCTTTGCCTACTGCCCTTTCTTCCAAAAGCCGGTATTGGGCTGAAAACGCCTGTTTTGAGACTCTGCACAGAAAGTGTTTGCAGACTGCTGAATCCACATACGGGTTTAACACTGGAATTTGAGTGCACACATTGACAACCGTTGTGTTAGATAGCTGCGTTTTGGATTTAGAAGCAAATATTTCCCTGTGCTTACTGCCTTTTCTTCCATATGCCGGTATTGGGCTGAAATCGCCTGTTTTGAGACTCTGCACAGAAAGTGTTAGCAGACTGCTGAATCCACACACGGGTTTAACTCTGCATGTTGAGTACACACATTCACAACCGTTCTATTAGACAGCTGCGTTTTGGACTTAGAAGCAGAAATTGCCCTGTGCTTACTGCCCTTTCTTCCACATGCCGGTATTGGGCTGAAAACGCCTGTTTTGAGACTCTGCACAGAAAGTGTTTGCAGACTGCTGAATCCACACACGGTTTTACCTCTGGAAGTTGAGTGCACCCATTGACACCCGTTGTGTTAGATAGCTGCGTTTTGGATTTAGAAGCAGATAATTCCCTGTGCTTACTGGCCTTTCTTACGTATGCCGGTATTGGGCTGAAAACGCCTGTTTTGAGACTCTGCACAGAAAGTGTTTGCAGACTGCTGAATCCACACACGGGTTGAATTCTGCAAGTTGAGTGCACACATTGACAACCGTTCTGTTAGATAGCTGCATTTTGGATTTAGAAGTAGATTTTTCCCTTTGCCTACTGCCCTTTCTTCAATATGCCGGTATTGGGCTGAAAACGCCTGTTTTGAGACTCTGCACAGAAAGTGTTTGTAGACTGCTGAATCCACACACGGGTTTAACTCTGAATGTTGAGTGCACACATTGACAACTATTCTGTAAAAAAGCTGCGATTTGGATTTAGAAGCAGATATTTCCCTGCTCTTTCTGCCCTTTCTTCCATATGCCGGTATTGGGCTGAAAACGTCTGTTTTGGGAATTGGCGCACAAAGTTTTTGCAGACTGCTGAACACACACAGGGCTTTAACTCTGGAAGTTGAGTGCACACATTGACAACCGTTGTGTTAGATAGCTGCGTTTTGGATTTAGAAGCAGATATTTCCCTGTGCTTATTGCCCTTTCTTCCATATGCCGGTATTGGGCTGAAAACGCCTGTTTTGAGACTCTGCACAGAAAGTGTTTGCAGACTGCTGAATCCACACACGGGTTTAACTCTGGAAGTTGAGTGCACACATTGACAACCGTTCTGTTAGATAGCTGCGTTTCGGATTTAGAAGCAGATATTTCCCTGTGCTTACTGCCCTTCCTTCCATATGCTGGTATTGGGCTGAAAACGACTGTTTTGAGACTCTACACATAAAGAGTTTGCAGACTGCTGAATCCACACACGGGTTTAACTCTGGAAGTTGAGTGCACACATTGACAGCCGTTCTCTTAGATAGCTGTGTTTTGGATTTAGAAGCAGATATTTCCCTGTGCTTACTGCCCGTTCTTCCATATGCCGGTATTGGGCTGAAAACGCCTGTTTTGAGACTCTGCACAGAATGTGTTTGCAGACTGCTGAATCCACACACGGTTTTAACTCTGGAAGTTGAGTGCACACATTGACAACCGTCCTGTTACATAGCTGAGTTTTGGATTTAGAAGCAGATATATCCCTGTGCTTGCTGCCCTTTTTTCCATATGCCGGTAATGGGCTGAAAACGCCTGTTTTGAGACTCTGCACAGAAAGGGTTTGCAGACTGCTGAATCCACACACGGGTTTAACTCTGCAAGTTGAGTGCACACACTGACAACCGTTCTGTTAGATAGCTGCGTTTTGGATTTAGAAGCAGATATTTCCCTGTGCTTACTGCCCTTTCTTCCATATGCCGGTATTGGGCTGAAAACGTCTGTTTTGAGACTCTGCACAGAACGTGTTTGCAGACTGCTGAATCCACTCACGGGTTTAATTCGGCATGTTGAGTGCACACATTGACAACCGTTCTGTTAGATGGCTGCATTTTGGATTTAGAAGCAGATATTTCCCTGTGCTTACTGCCCTTTCTTCCATATGCCGGTATTGGGCTGAAAACGCCTGTTTTGAGACTCTGCACAGAAAGTGTTTGCAGACTGCTGAATCCACACGCGGGTTTAACTCTGAATGTTGAGTGCACACATTGACCACTGTTCTGTTAGATAGCTGCATTTTGGATTTAGAAACAGATATTTCCCTTTGCCTACTGCTCTTTCTTCCATATGCCGGTATTGGGCTGAAAACGCCTGTTTTGAGACTCTGCACAGAAAGTGTTTGCAGACTGCTGAATCCACACACGGGTTTAACACTGGAATTTGAGTGCACACATTGACAACCGTTGTGTTAGATAGCTGCGTTTTGGATTTAGAAGCACATATTTCCCTGTGCTTACTGCCCTTTCTTCCATATGCCGGTATTGGGCTTAAATTGCCTGTTTTGAGACTCTGCACAGAAAGTGTTAGCAGACTGCTGAATCCACACACGGGTTTAACTCTGCAAGTTGAGCGCACACATTGACAACCGTTCTGTTAGACAGCTGCGTTTTGGACTTAGAAGCAGAAATTGCCCTGTGCTTACTGCCCTTTCTTCCATATGCCGGTATTGGGCTGAAAACGCCTGTTTTGAGACTCTGCACAGAAAGTGTTTGCAGACTGCTGAATCCACACACGGGTTTAACACTGGAATTTGAGTGCACACATTGACAACCGTTGTGTTAGATAGCTGCGTTTTGGATTTAGAAGCACATATTTCCCTGTGCTTACTGCCCTTTCTTCCATATGCCGGTATTGGGCTGAAATTGCCTGTTTTGAGACTCTGCACAGAAAGTGTTAGCAGACTGCTGAATCCACACACGGGTTTAACTCTGCAAGTTGAGCGCACACATTGACAACCGTTCTGTTAGACAGCTGCGTTTTGGACTTAGAAGCAGAAATTGCCCTGTGCTTACTGCCCTTTCTTCCATATGCCGGTATTGGGCTGAAAACGCCTGTTTTGAGACTCTGCACAGAAAGTATTTGCAGACTGCTTATTCCACACACGGGTTTAACTCTGGAAGTTGAGTGTACACATTGACAACCGTTCTGTTAGATAGCTGCGTTTTGGATTTAGAAGCAGATATTTCCCTGTGCTTACTGCCCTTTCTTCCATATGCCGGTATTGGGCTGAAACGCCTGTTTTGAGACTCTGCACAGAAAGTGTTTGCAGACTGCTGAATCCACACACGGGTTTAACTCTGGAAGTTGAGTGCACACATTGACAACCGTTCTGTTACATAGCTGAGTTTTGGATTTAGAAGCAGATATATCCCTGTGCTTGCTGCCCTTTCTTCCATATGCCGTTATTGGGCTGAAAACGCCTGTTTTGAGACTCTGCACAGAAAGTGTTAGCAGACTGCTGAATCCACACACGGGTTTAACTCTGCAAGTTGAGTGCACACACTGACAATCGTTCTGTTAGACAGCTGCATTTTGGACTTAGAAGCAGATATTTCCCTCTGCTTACTGCCCTTTCTTCCATATGCCGGTATTGGGCGGAAAACGCCTGTTTTGAGACTCTGCACAGAAAGTGTTTGCAGACTGCTGAATCCACTCACGGGTTTAACTCTGCATGTTGAGTGCACACATTGACAACCGTTCTGTTAGATGGCTGCGTTTTGGATTTAGAAGCAGATATTTCCCTGGGCTTACTGCACTTTCTTCCATATGCCGGTATTGGGCTGAAAACGCCTGTTTTGAGACTCTGCACAGAAAGTGTTTGCAGACTGCTGAATCCACACACTGGTTTAACTCTGAAAGTTGAGTGCACACCTTGGCAACCGTTCTGTTAGATAGCTGCATTTTGGATTTAGAAGCAGATATTTCCCTTTGCCTACTGCCCATTCTTCCATATGCCGGTAATGAGCTAAAAACGCCTGTTTTGAGACTCTGCACAGAAAGTGTTTGCAGACTGCTGAATCCACACACGGGTTTAGCACTGGAATTTGAGTGCACACATTGACAACCGTTGTGTTAGATAGCTGCGTTTTGGATTTAGATGCAAATATTTCCCTGTGCTTACTGCCCTTTCTTGCATATGCCGGTATTGGGCTGAAATCGCCTGTTTTGAGACTCTGCACAGAAAATGTTAGCAGACTGCTGAATCCACACACGGGTTTAACTCTGCATGTTGAGTGCACACATTGACAACCGTTCTGTTAGACAGCTGCGTTTTGGACTTAGAAGCAGAAATTGCCCTGTGCTTACTGCCCTTTCTTCCATATGCCGGTATTGGGCTGAAAACGCCTGTTTTGAGACTCTGCACAGAAAGTGTTTGCAGACTGCTGAATCCACACACGGGTTTAACTCTGGAAGTTGAGTGCACACATTGACAACCGTTCTGTTAGATCGCTGCATTTTGGATTCAGAAGCAGATATTTCCCTGTGCTTACCGCACTTTCTTCCATATGCCGGTATTGGGCTGAAAACGACTGTTTTGAGACTCTGCACAGAAAGTGTTAGCAGACTGCTGAATCCACACACGGGTTTAACTCTGGAATTTGAGTGCACACATTGACAACCGTTGTGTTAGATAGCTGCGTTTTGGATTTAGAAGCACATATTTCCCTGTGCTTACTGCCCTTTCTTCCAAAAGCCGGTATTGGGCTGACAACGCCTGTTTTGAGACTCGGCACAGAAAGTGTTTGCAGACTGCTGAATCCACACACGGGTTGAACTCTGCAAGTTGAGTGCAGACATTGACAACCGTTCTATTAGATAGCTGCGTTTTGGATTTAGAAGCAGATATTTCCCTGTGCTTACTGCCCTTCCTTCCATATGCCGGTATTGGGCTGAAAACGCCTGTTTTGAGACTCTGCACAGAAAGTGTTTGCAGACTGCTGAATCCACACACGGTTTTACCTCTGGAAGTTGAGTGCACCCATTGACACCCGTTGTGTTAGATAGCTGCGTTTTGGATTTAGAAGCAGATAATTCCCTGTGCTTACTGTACTTTCTTACGTATGCCGGTATTGGGCTGAAAACGCCTGTTTTGAGACTCTGCACAGAAAGTGTTTGCAGACTGCTGAATCCACACACGGGTTGAATTCTGCAAGTTGAGTGCACACATTGACAACCGTTCTGTTAGATAGCTGCATTTTGGATTTAGAAGTAGATTTTTCCCTTTGCCTACTGCCCTTTCTTCCATATGCCGGTATTGGGCTGAAAACGCCTGTTTTGAGACTCTGCACAGAAAGTGTTTGTAGACTGCTGAATCCACACACGTGTTTAACTCTGGAATTTGAGTGCACACATTGAAAACCGTTGTGTTAGATAGCTGCGTTTTGGATTTAGAAGCAGATATTTCCCTGTGCTTACTGCCCTTTCTTCCATATGCCGGTATTGGGCTGAAAACGCCTGTTTTGACACTCAGCACAGAAAGTGGTAGCAGACTGCTGAGTCCACACACGGGTTTAACTCTGCAAGTTGAGTGCACACATTGACAACCGTTCTGGTAGATAGCTGCGTTTTGGATTTAGAAGCAGATATTTCCCTGTGCTTACTGCCCTTCCTTCCATATGCTGGTAATGGGCTGAAAACGCCTGTTTTGAGACTCTACACAGAAAGAGTTTGCAGACTGCTGAATCCACACACGGGTTTAACTCTGGAAGTTGAGTGCACACATTGACAGCCGTTCTGTTAGATAGCTGTGTTTTGGATTTAGAAGCAGATATTTCCCATTGCCTACTGCCCTTTCTTCCATATGCCGGTATTGGGCTGAAAACGCCTGTTTTGAGACTCTGCACAGAAAGGGTTTGCAGACTGCTGAATCCACACACGGGTTTAACTCTGGAAGTTGAGTGCACACATTGACAACCGTTCTGTTACATAGCTGAGTTTTGGATTTAGAAGCAGATATATCCCTGTGCTTCCTGCCTTTCTTCCATATGCCGGTATTGCTCTGAAAACGCCTGTTTTGAGACTCTGCACAGAAAGTGTTAGCAGACTGCTGGATCCACACACGGGTTTAACTCTGCAAGTTGAGTGCACACACTGACAACCGTTCTGTTAGATAGCTGCATTTTGGATTTAGAAGCAGATATTTCCCTTTGCCTACTGCCCTTTCTTCCATATGCCGGTATTGGGCTGAAAACGCCTGTTTTGAGACTCTGCACAGAAAGTGTTTGCAGACTGCTGAATCCACACACGGGTTTAACACTGGAATTTGAGTGCACACATTGACAACCGTTGTGTTAGATAGCTGCGTTCTGGATTTAGAAGCAAATATTTCCCTGTGCTTACTGCCCTTTCTTCCATATGCCGGTATTGGGCTGAAATCGCCTGTTTTGAGACTCTGCACAGAAAGTGTTTGCAGACTGCTGAATCCACACACGGGTTGAACTCTGCAAGTTGAGTGCACACGTTGACAACCGTTCTGTTAGATAGCTGCGTTTTGGATTTAGAAGCAGATTTTTCCCTTTGCCTACTGCCCTTTCTTCCATATGCCGGTATTGGGCTGAAAACGCCTGTTTTGAGACTCTGCACAGAAAGTGTTTGCAGACTGCTGAATCCACACACGGGTTTAACTCTGCAAGTTGAGTGCACACATTGACAACCGTTCTGTTAGATAGCTGCGTTTTGGATTTAGAAGCAGATATTTCCCTGTGCTTACTGCCCTTTCTTCCATATGCTGGTATTGCGCTGAAAACGCCTGTTTTGAGACTCTACACAGAAAGAGTTTGCAGACTGCTGAATCCACACACGGGTTTAACTCTGGAAGTTGAGTGCACACATTGAAAGCCGTTCTGTTAGATAGCTGTGTTTTGGATTTAGAAGCAGATATTTCCCTTTGCCTACTGCCCTTTCTTCCACATGCCGGTATTGGGCTGAAAACGCCTGTTTTGAGACTCTGCACAGAAAGTGTTTGCAGACTGCTGAATCCACACACGGTTTTACCTCTGGAAGTTGAGTGCACCCATTGACACCCGTTGTGTTAGATAGCTGCGTTTTGGATTTAGAAGCAGATAATTCCCTGTGCTTACTGGCCTTTCTTACGTATGCCGGTATTGGGCTGAAAACGCCTGTTTTGAGACTCTGCACAGAAAGTGTTTGCAGACTGCTGAATCCACACACGGGTTGAATTCTGCAAGTTGAGTGCACACATTGACAACCGTTCTGTTAGATAGCTGCATTTTGGATTTAGAAGTAGATTTTTCCCTTTGCCTACTGCCCTTTCTTCAATATGCCGGTATTGGGCTGAAAACGCCTGTTTTGAGACTCTGCACAGAAAGTGTTTGTAGACTGCTGAATCCACACACGGGTTTAACTCTGGAATTTGAGTGCACACATTGAAAACCGTTGTGTTAGATAGCTGCGTTTTGGATTTAGAAGCAGATATTTCCCTGTGCTTACTGCCCTTTCTTCCATATGCCGGTATTGGGCTGAAAACGCCTGTTTTGACACTCAGCACAGAAAGTGGTAGCAGACTGCTGAGTCCACACACGGGTTTAACTCTGCAAGTTGAGTGCACACATTGACAACCGTTCTGTTAGATAGCTGCGTTTTGGATTTAGAAGCAGATATTTCCCTGTGCTTACTGCCCTTCCTTCCATATGCTGGTAATGGGCTGAAAACGCCTGTTTTGAGACTCTACACAGAAAGAGTTTGCAGACTGCTGAATCCACACACGGGTTTAACTCTGCAAGTTGAGTGCACACGTTGACAACCGTTCTGTTAGATAGCTTCGTTTTGGAGTTAGAAGCAGATTTTTCCCTTTGCCTACTGCCCTTTCTTCCATATGCCGGTATTGGGCTGAAAACGCCTGTTTTGAGACTCTGCACAGAAAGTGTTTTCAGACTGCTGAATCCACACACGGGTTTAACTCTGCAAGTTGAGTGCACACATTGACAACCGTTCTGTTAGATAGCTCCGTTTTGGATTTAGAAGCAGATATTTCCCTGTGCTTACTGCCCTTTCTTCCATATGCTGGTATTGGGCTGAAAACGCCTGTTTTGAGACTCTACACAGAAAGAGTTTGCAGACTGCTGAATCCACACACGGGTTTAACTCTGGAAGTTGAGTGCACACATTGACAGCCGTTCTGTTAGATAGCTGTGTTTTGGATTTAGAAGCAGATATTTCCCTTTGCCTACTGCCCTTTCTTCCACATGCCGGTATTGGGCTGAAAACGCCTGTTTTGAGACTCTGCACAGAAAGTGTTTGCAGACAGCTGAATCCACACACGGGTTTAACTCTGCAAGTTGAGTGCACACACTGACAACCGTTCTGTTAGATAGCTGCGTTTTGGATTTAGAAGCAGATATTTCCCTGTGCTTACTGCCCTTTCTTCCATATGCCGGTATTGGGCTGAAAACGCCTGTTTTGAGACTCTGCACAGAAAGTGTTTGCAGACTGCTGAATCCACACACGGGTTTAACTCTGCAAGTTGAGTGCACACACTGACAACCGTTCTGTTAGATAGCTGCGTTTTGGACTTAGAAGCAGTTATTTCCCTGTGCTTACTGCCCTTTCTTCCTTATGCCGGTATTGGGCTGAAAACGCCTGTTTTGAGACTCTGCACAGAAAGTGTTTGCAGACTGCTGAATCCACTCACGGGTTTAACTCTGCATGTTGAGTACACACACTGACAACCGTTCTGTTAGATGGCTGCATTTTGGATTTAGAAGCAGATATTTCCCTTTGCTTACTGCACTTTCTTCCATATGCCGGTATTGGCCTGAAAACGCCTGTTTTGAGACTCTGCACAGAAAGTGTTTGCAGACTGCTGAATCCACACACGGGTTTAACTCTGAAAGTTGAGTGCACACGTTGACAACCGTTCTGTTAGATAGCTGCATTTTGGATTTAGAGGCAGATATTTCCCTTTGCCTACTGCCCTTTCTTCCAAAAGCCGGTATTGGGCTGAAAACGCCTGTTTTGAGACTCTGCACAGAAAGTGTTTGCAGACTGCTGAATCCACATACGGGTTTAACACTGGAATTTGAGTGCACACATTGACAACCGTTGTGTTAGATAGCTGCGTTTTGGATTTAGAAGCAAATATTTCCCTGTGCTTACTGCCTTTTCTTCCATATGCCGGTATTGGGCTGAAATCGCCTGTTTTGAGACTCTGCACAGAAAGTGTTAGCAGACTGCTGAATCCACACACGGGTTTAACTCTGCATGTTGAGTACACACATTCACAACCGTTCTATTAGACAGCTGCGTTTTGGACTTAGAAGCAGAAATTGCCCTGTGCTTACTGCCCTTTCTTCCACATGCCGGTATTGGGCTGAAAACGCCTGTTTTGAGACTCTGCACAGAAAGTGTTTGCAGACTGCTGAATCCACACACGGTTTTACCTCTGGAAGTTGAGTGCACCCATTGACACCCGTTGTGTTAGATAGCTGCGTTTTGGATTTAGAAGCAGATAATTCCCTGTGCTTACTGGCCTTTCTTACGTATGCCGGTATTGGGCTGAAAACGCCTGTTTTGAGACTCTGCACAGAAAGTGTTTGCAGACTGCTGAATCCACACACGGGTTGAATTCTGCAAGTTGAGTGCACACATTGACAACCGTTCTGTTAGATAGCTGCATTTTGGATTTAGAAGTAGATTTTTCCCTTTGCCTACTGCCCTTTCTTCAATATGCCGGTATTGGGCTGAAAACGCCTGTTTTGAGACTCTGCACAGAAAGTGTTTGTAGACTGCTGAATCCATACACGGGTTTAACTCTGAATGTTGAGTGCACACATTGACAACTATTCTGTAAAAAAGCTGCGATTTGGATTTAGAAGCAGATATTTCCCTGCTCTTTCTGCCCTTTCTTCCATATGCCGGTATTGGGCTGAAAACGTCTGTTTTGGGAATTGGCGCACAAAGTTTTTGCAGACTGCTGAACACACACAGGGCTTTAACTCTGGAAGTTGAGTGCACACATTGACAACCGTTGTGTTAGATAGCTGCGTTTTGGATTTAGAAGCAGATATTTCCCTGTGCTTATTGCCCTTTCTTCCATATGCCGGTATTGGGCTGAAAACGCCTGTTTTGAGACTCTGCACAGAAAGTGTTTGCAGACTGCTGAATCCACACACGGGTTTAACTCTGGAAGTTGAGTGCACACATTGACAACCGTTCTGTTAGATAGCTGCGTTTCGGATTTAGAAGCAGATATTTCCCTGTGCTTACTGCCCTTCCTTCCATATGCTGGTATTGGGCTGAAAACGACTGTTTTGAGACTCTACACATAAAGAGTTTGCAGACTGCTGAATCCACACACGGGTTTAACTCTGGAAGTTGAGTGCACACATTGACAGCCGTTCTCTTAGATAGCTGTGTTTTGGATTTAGAAGCAGATATTTCCCTGTGCTTACTGCCCGTTCTTCCATATGCCGGTATTGGGCTGAAAACGCCTGTTTTGAGACTCTGCACAGAATGTGTTTGCAGACTGCTGAATCCACACACGGTTTTAACTCTGGAAGTTGAGTGCACACATTGACAACCGTCCTGTTACATAGCTGAGTTTTGGATTTAGAAGCAGATATATCCCTGTGCTTGCTGCCCTTTTTTCCATATGCCGGTAATGGGCTGAAAACACCTGTTTTGAGACTCTGCACAGAAAGGGTTTGCAGACTGCTGAATCCACACACGGGTTTAACTCTGCAAGTTGAGTGCACACACTGACAACCGTTCTGTTAGATAGCTGCGTTTTGGATTTAGAAGCAGATATTTCCCTGTGCTTACTGCCCTTTCTTCCATATGCCGGTATTGGGCTGAAAACGTCTGTTTTGAGACTCTGCACAGAACGTGTTTGCAGACTGCTGAATCCACTCACGGGTTTAATTCGGCATGTTGAGTGCACACATTGACAACCGTTCTGTTAGATGGCTGCATTTTGGATTTAGAAGCAGATATTTCCCTGTGCTTACTGCCCTTTCTTCCATATGCCGGTATTGGGCTGAAAACGCCTGTTTTGAGACTCTGCACAGAAAGTGTTTGCAGACTGCTGAATCCACACGCGGGTTTAACTCTGAATGTTGAGTGCACACATTGACCACTGTTCTGTTAGATAGCTGCATTTTGGATTTAGAAACAGATATTTCCCTTTGCCTACTGCTCTTTCTTCCATATGCCGGTATTGGGCTGAAAACGCCTGTTTTGAGACTCTGCACAGAAAGTGTTTGCAGACTGCTGAATCCACACACGGGTTTAACACTGGAATTTGAGTGCACACATTGACAACCGTTGTGTTAGATAGCTGCGTTTTGGATTTAGAAGCACATATTTCCCTGTGCTTACTGCCCTTTCTTCCATATGCCGGTATTGGGCTTAAATTGCCTGTTTTGAGACTCTGCACAGAAAGTGTTAGCAGACTGCTGAATCCACACACGGGTTTAACTCTGCAAGTTGAGCGCACACATTGACAACCGTTCTGTTAGACAGCTGCGTTTTGGACTTAGAAGCAGAAATTGCCCTGTGCTTACTGCCCTTTCTTCCATATGCCGGTATTGGGCTGAAAACGCCTGTTTTGAGACTCTGCACAGAAAGTGTTTGCAGACTGCTGAATCCACACACGGGTTTAACACTGGAATTTGAGTGCACACATTGACAACCGTTGTGTTAGATAGCTGCGTTTTGGATTTAGAAGCACATATTTCCCTGTGCTTACTGCCCTTTCTTCCATATGCCGGTATTGGGCTGAAATTGCCTGTTTTGAGACTCTGCACAGAAAGTGTTAGCAGACTGCTGAATCCACACACGGGTTTAACTCTGCAAGTTGAGCGCACACATTGACAACCGTTCTGTTAGACAGCTGCGTTTTGGACTTAGAAGCAGAAATTGCCCTGTGCTTACTGCCCTTTCTTCCATATGCCGGTATTGGGCTGAAAACGCCTGTTTTGAGACTCTGCACAGAAAGTATTTGCAGACTGCTTATTCCACACACGGGTTTAACTCTGGAAGTTGAGTGTACACATTGACAACCGTTCTGTTAGATAGCTGCGTTTTGGATTTAGAAGCAGATATTTCCCTGTGCTTACTGCCCTTTCTTCCATATGCCGGTATTGGGCTGAAACGCCTGTTTTGAGACTCTGCACAGAAAGTGTTTGCAGACTGCTGAATCCACACACGGGTTTAACTCTGGAAGTTGAGTGCACACATTGACAACCGTTCTGTTACATAGCTGAGTTTTGGATTTAGAAGCAGATATATCCCTGTGCTTGCTGCCCTTTCTTCCATATGCCGTTATTGGGCTGAAAACGCCTGTTTTGAGACTCTGCACAGAAAGTGTTAGCAGACTGCTGAATCCACACACGGGTTTAACTCTGCAAGTTGAGTGCACACACTGACAATCGTTCTGTTAGACATCTGCATTTTGGACTTAGAAGCAGATATTTCCCTCTGCTTACTGCCCTTTCTTCCATATGCCGGTATTGGGCGGAAAACGCCTGTTTTGAGACTCTGCACAGAAAGTGTTTGCAGACTGCTGAATCCACTCACGGGTTTAACTCTGCATGTTGAGTGCACACATTGACAACCGTTCTGTTAGATGGCTGCGTTTTGGATTTAGAAGCAGATATTTCCCTGGGCTTACTGCACTTTCTTCCATATGCCGGTATTGGGCTGACAACGCCTGTTTTGAGACTCGGCACAGAAAGTGTTTGCAGACTGCTGAATCCACACACGGGTTGAACTCTGCAAGTTGAGTGCAGACATTGACAACCGTTCTATTAGATAGCTGCGTTTTGGATTTAGAAGCAGATATTTCCCTGTGCTTACTGCCCTTCCTTCCATATGCCGGTATTGGGCTGAAAACGCCTGTTTTGAGACTCTGCACAGAAAGTGTTTGCAGACTGCTGAATCCACACACGGTTTTACCTCTGGAAGTTGAGTGCACCCATTGACACCCGTTGTGTTAGATAGCTGCGTTTTGGATTTAGAAGCAGATAATTCCCTGTGCTTACTGTCCTTTCTTACGTATGCCGGTATTGGGCTGAAAACGCCTGTTTTGAGACTCTGCACAGAAAGTGTTTGCAGACTGCTGAATCCACACACGGGTTGAATTCTGCAAGTTGAGTGCACACATTGACAACCGTTCTGTTAGATAGCTGCATTTTGGATTTAGAAGTAGATTTTTCCCTTTGCCTACTGCCCTTTCTTCCATATGCCGGTATTGGGCTGAAAACGCCTGTTTTGAGACTCTGCACAGAAAGTGTTTGTAGACTGCTGAATCCACACACGTGTTTAACTCTGGAATTTGAGTGCACACATTGAAAACCGTTGTGTTAGATAGCTGCGTTTTGGATTTAGAAGCAGATATTTCCCTGTGCTTACTGCCCTTTCTTCCATATGCCGGTATTGGGCTGAAAACGCCTGTTTTGACACTCAGCACAGAAAGTGGTAGCAGACTGCTGAGTCCACACACGGGTTTAACTCTGCAAGTTGAGTGCACACATTGACAACCGTTCTGGTAGATAGCTGCGTTTTGGATTTAGAAGCAGATATTTCCCTGTGCTTACTGCCCTTCCTTCCATATGCTGGTAATGGGCTGAAAACGCCTGTTTTGAGACTCTACACAGAAAGAGTTTGCAGACTGCTGAATCCACACACGGGTTTAACTCTGGAAGTTGAGTGCACACATTGACAGCCGTTCTGTTAGATAGCTGTGTTTTGGATTTAGAAGCAGATATTTCCCATTGCCTACTGCCCTTTCTTCCATATGCCGGTATTGGGCTGAAAACGCCTGTTTTGAGACTCTGCACAGAAAGGGTTTGCAGACTGCTGAATCCACACACGGGTTTAACTCTGGAAGTTGAGTGCACACATTGACAACCGTTCTGTTACATAGCTGAGTTTTGGATTTAGAAGCAGATATATCCCTGTGCTTCCTGCCTTTCTTCCATATGCCGGTATTGCTCTGAAAACGCCTGTTTTGAGACTCTGCACAGAAAGTGTTAGCAGACTGCTGGATCCACACACGGGTTTAACTCTGCAAGTTGAGTGCACACACTGACAATCGTTCTGTTAGATAGCTGCATTTTGGATTTAGAAGCAGATATTTCCCTTTGCCTACTGCCCTTTCTTCCATATGCCGGTATTGGGCTGAAAACGCCTGTTTTGAGACTCTGCACAGAAAGTGTTTGCAGACTGCTGAATCCACACACGGGTTTAACACTGGAATTTGAGTGCACACATTGACAACCGTTGTGTTAGATAGCTGCGTTCTGGATTTAGAAGCAAATATTTCCCTGTGCTTACTGCCCTTTCTTCCATATGCCGGTATTGGGCTGAAATCGCCTGTTTTGAGACTCTGCACAGAAAGTGTTTGCAGACTGCTGAATCCACACACGGGTTGAACTCTGCAAGTTGAGTGCACACGTTGACAACCGTTCTGTTAGATAGCTGCGTTTTGGATTTAGAAGCAGATTTTTCCCTTTGCCTACTGCCCTTTCTTCCATATGCCGGTATTGGGCTGAAAACGCCTGTTTTGAGACTCTGCACAGAAAGTGTTTGCAGACTGCTGAATCCACACACGGGTTGAACTCTGCAAGTTGAGTGCACACGTTGACAACCGTTCTGTTAGATAGCTGCGTTTTGGATTTAGAAGCAGATTTTTCCCTTTGCCTACTGCCCTTTCTTCCATATGCCGGTATTGGGCTGAAAACGCCTGTTTTGAGACTCTGCACAGAAAGTGTTTGCAGACTGCTGAATCCACACACGGGTTTAACTCTGCAAGTTGAGTGCACACATTGACAACCGTTCTGTTAGATAGCTGCGTTTTGGATTTAGAAGCAGATATTTCCCTGTGCTTACTGCCCTTTCTTCCATATGCTGGTATTGGGCTGAAAACGCCTGTTTTGAGACTCTACACAGAAAGAGTTTGCAGACTGCTGAATCCACACACGGGTTTAACTCTGGAAGTTGAGTGCACACATTGACAGCCGTTCTGTTAGATAGCTGTGTTTTGGATTTAGAAGCAGATATTTCCCTTTGCCTACTGCCCTTTCTTCCACATGCCGGTATTGGGCTGAAAACGCCTGTTTTGAGACTCTGCACAGAAAGTGTTTGCAGACTGCTGAATCCACACACGGTTTTACCTCTGGAAGTTGAGTGCACCCATTGACACCCGTTGTGTTAGATAGCTGCGTTTTGGATTTAGAAGCAGATAATTCCCTGTGCTTACTGGCCTTTCTTACGTATGCCGGTATTGGGCTGAAAACGCCTGTTTTGAGACTCTGCACAGAAAGTGTTTGCAGACTGCTGAATCCACACACGGGTTGAATTCTGCAAGTTGAGTGCACACATTGACAACCGTTCTGTTAGATAGCTGCATTTTGGATTTAGAAGTAGATTTTTCCCTTTGCCTACTGCCCTTTCTTCAATATGCCGGTATTGGGCTGAAAACGCCTGTTTTGAGACTCTGCACAGAAAGTGTTTGTAGACTGCTGAATCCACACACGGGTTTAACTCTGGAATTTGAGTGCACACATTGAAAACCGTTGTGTTAGATAGCTGCGTTTTGGATTTAGAAGCAAATATTTCCCTGTGCTTACTGCCCTTTCTTCCATATGCCGGTATTGGGCTGAAAACGCCTGTTTTGACACTCAGCACAGAAAGTGGTAGCAGACTGCTGAGTCCACACACGGGTTTAACTCTGCAAGTTGAGTGCACACATTGACAACCGTTCTGTTAGATAGCTGCGTTTTGGATTTAGAAGCAGATATTTCCCTGTGCTTACTGCCCTTCCTTCCATATGCTGGTAATGGGCTGAAAACGCCTGTTTTGAGACTCTACACAGAAAGAGTTTGCAGACTGCTGAATCCACACACGGGTTTAACTCTGGAAGTTGAGTGCACACATTGACAGCCGTTCTGTTAGATAGCTGTGTTTTGGATTTAGAAGCAGATATTTCCCTTTGCCTACTGCCCTTTCTTCCATATGCCGGTATTGGGCGGAAAACGCCTGTTTTGAGACGCTGCACAGAAAGGGTTTGCAGACTGCTGAATCCACACACGGGTTTAACTCTGGAAGTTGAGTGCACACATTGACAACCGTTCTGTTACATAGCTGAGTTTTGGATTTAGAAGCAGATATATCCCTGTGCTTCCTGCCTTTCTTCCATATGCCGGTATTGCTCTGAAAACGCCTGTTTTGAGACTCTGCACAGAAAGTGTTAGCAGACTGCTGGATCCACACACGGGTTTAACTCTGCAAGTTGAGTGCACACACTGACAACCGTTCTGTTAGATAGCTGCATTTTGGATTTAGAAGCAGATATTTCCCTTTGCCTACTGCCCTTTCTTCCATATGCCGGTATTGGGCTGAAAACGCCTGTTTTGAGACTCTGCACAGAAAGTGTTTGCAGACTGCTGAATCCACACACGGGTTTAACACTGGAATTTGAGTGCACACATTGACAACCGTTGTGTTAGATAGCTGCGTTCTGGATTTAGAAGCAAATATTTCCCTGTGCTTACTGCCCTTTCTTCCATATGCCGGTATTGGGCTGAAATCGCCTGTTTTGAGACTCTGCACAGAAAGTGTTTGCAGACTGCTGAATCCACACACGGGTTGAACTCTGCAAGTTGAGTGCACACGTTGACAACCGTTCTGTTAGATAGCTGCGTTTTGGATTTAGAAGCAGATTTTTCCCTTTGCCTACTGCCCTTTCTTCCATATGCCGGTATTGGGCTGAAAACGCCTGTTTTGAGACTCTGCACAGAAAGTGTTTGCAGACTGCTGAATCCACACACGGGTTTAACTCTGCAAGTTGAGTGCACACATTGACAACCGTTCTGTTAGATAGCTGCGTTTTGGATTTAGAAGCAGATATTTCCCTGTGCTTACTGCCCTTTCTTCCATATGCTGGTATTGCGCTGAAAACGCCTGTTTTGAGACTCTACACAGAAAGAGTTTGCAGACTGCTGAATCCACACACGGGTTTAACTCTGGAAGTTGAGTGCACACATTGACAGTCGTTCTGTTAGATAGCTGTGTTTTGGATTTAGAAGCAGATATTTCCCTTTGCCTACTGCCCTTTCTTCCACATGCCGGTATTGGGCTGAAAACGCCTGTTTTGAGACTCTGCACAGAAAGTGTTTGCAGACTGCTGAATCCACACACGGTTTTACCTCTGGAAGTTGAGTGCACCCATTGAAACCCGTTGTGTTAGATAGCTGCGTTTTGGATTTAGAAGCAGATAATTCCCTGTGCTTACTGGCCTTTCTTACGTATGCCGGTATTGGGCTGAAAACGCCTGTTTTGAGACTCTGCACAGAAAGTGTTTGCAGACTGCTGAATCCACACACGGGTTGAATTCTGCAAGTTGAGTGCACACATTGACAACCGTTCTGTTAGATAGCTGCATTTTGGATTTAGAAGTAGATTTTTCCCTTTGCCTACTGCCCTTTCTTCAATATGCCGGTATTGGGCTGAAAACGCCTGTTTTGAGACTCTGCACAGAAAGTGTTTGTAGACTGCTGAATCCACACACGGGTTTAACTCTGGAATTTGAGTGCACACATTGAAAACCGTTGTGTTAGATAGCTGCGTTTTGGATTTAGAAGCAGATATTTCCCTGTGCTTACTGCCCTTTCTTCCATATGCCGGTATTGGGCTGAAAACGCCTGTTTTGACACTCAGCACAGAAAGTGGTAGCAGACTGCTGAGTCCACACACGGGTTTAACTCTGCAAGTTGAGTGCACACATTGACAACCGTTCTGTTAGATAGCTGCGTTTTGGATTTAGAAGCAGATATTTCCCTGTGCTTACTGCCCTTCCTTCCATATGCTGGTAATGGGCTGAAAACGCCTGTTTTGAGACTCTACACAGAAAGAGTTTGCAGACTGCTGAATCCACACACGGGTTTAACTCTGGAAGTTGAGTGCACACATTGACAGCCGTTCTGTTAGATAGCTGTGTTTTGGATTTAGAAGCAGATATTTCCCTTTGCCTACTGCCCTTTCTTCCATATGCCGGTATTGGGCTGAAAACGCCTGTTTTGAGACTCTGCACAGAAAGGGTTTGCAGACTGCTGAATCCACACACGGGTTTAACTCTGGAAGTTGAGTGCACACATTGACAACCGTTCTGTTACATAGCTGAGTTTTGGATTTAGAAGCAGATATATCCCTGTGCTTCCTGCCTTTCTTCCATATGCCGGTATTGCTCTGAAAACGCCTGTTTTGAGACTCTGCACAGAAAGTGTTAGCAGACTGCTGGATCCACACACGGGTTTAACTCTGCAAGTTGAGTGCACACACTGACAACCGTTCTGTTAGATAGCTGCATTTTGGATTTAGAAGCAGATATTTCCCTTTGCCTACTGCCCTTTCTTCCATATGCCGGTATTGGGCTGAAAACGCCTGTTTTGAGACTCTGCACAGAAAGTGTTTGCAGACTGCTGAATCCACACACGGGTTTAACACTGGAATTTGAGTGCACACATTGACAACCGTTGTGTTAGATAGCTGCGTTCTGGATTTAGAAGCAAATATTTCCCTGTGCTTACTGCCCTTTCTTCCATATGCCGGTATTGGGCTGAAATCGCCTGTTTTGAGACTCTGCACAGAAAGTGTTTGCAGACTGCTGAATCCACACACGGGTTGAACTCTGCAAGTTGAGTGCACACGTTGACAACCGTTCTGTTAGATAGCTTCGTTTTGGATTTAGAAGCAGATTTTTCCCTTTGCCTACTGCCCTTTCTTCCATATGCCGGTATTGGGCTGAAAACGCCTGTTTTGAGACTCTGCACAGAAAGTGTTTTCAGACTGCTGAATCCACACACGGGTTTAACTCTGCAAGTTGAGTGCACACATTGACAACCGTTCTGTTAGATAGCTCCGTTTTGGATTTAGAAGCAGATATTTCCCTGTGCTTACTGCCCTTTCTTCCATATGCTGGTATTGGGCTGAAAACGCCTGTTTTGAGACTCTACACAGAAAGAGTTTGCAGACTGCTGAATCCACACACGGGTTTAACTCTGGAAGTTGAGTGCACACATTGACAGCCGTTCTGTTAGATAGCTGTGTTTTGGATTTAGAAGCAGATATTTCCCTTTGCCTACTGCCCTTTCTTCCACATGCCGGTATTGGGCTGAAAACGCCTGTTTTGAGACTCTGCACAGAAAGTGTTTGCAGACTGTTGAATCCACACACGGGTTTAACTCTGCAAGTTGAGTGCACACACTGACAACCGTTCTGTTAGATAGCTGCGTTTTGGATTTAGAAGCAGATATTTCCCTGTGCTTACTGCCCTTTCTTCCATATGCCGGTATTGGGCTGAAAACGCCTGTTTTGAGACTCTGCACAGAAAGTGTTTGCAGACTGCTGAATCCACACACGGGTTTAACTCTGCAAGTTGAGTGCACACACTGACAACCGTTCTGTTAGATAGCTGCGTTTTGGACTTAGAAGCAGATATTTCCCTGTGCTTACTGCCCTTTCTTCCTTATGCCGGTATTGGGCTGAAAACGCCTGTTTTGAGACTCTGCACAGAAAGTGTTTGCAGACTGCTGAATCCACTCACGGGTTTAACTCTGCATGTTGAGTACACACACTGACAACCGTTCTGTTAGATGGCTGCATTTTGGATTTAGAAGCAGATATTTCCCTTTGCTTACTGCACTTTCTTCCATATGCCGGTATTGGCCTGAAAACGCCTGTTTTGAGACTCTGCACAGAAAGTGTTTGCAGACTGCTGAATCCACACACGGGTTTAACTCTGAAAGTTGAGTGCACACGTTGACAACCGTTCTGTTAGATAGCTGCATTTTGGATTTAGAGGCAGATATTTCCCTTTGCCTACTGCCCTTTCTTCCAAAAGCCGGTATTGGGCTGAAAACGCCTGTTTTGAGACTCTGCACAGAAAGTGTTTGCAGACTGCTGAATCCACATACGGGTTTAACACTGGAATTTGAGTGCACACATTGACAACCGTTGTGTTAGATAGCTGCGTTTTGGATTTAGAAGCAAATATTTCCCTGTGCTTACTGCCTTTTCTTCCATATGCCGGTATTGGGCTGAAATCGCCTGTTTTGAGACTCTGCACAGAAAGTGTTAGCAGACTGCTGAATCCACACACGGGTTTAACTCTGCATGTTGAGTACACACATTCACAACCGTTCTATTAGACAGCTGCGTTTTGGACTTAGAAGCAGAAATTGCCCTGTGCTTACTGCCCTTTCTTCCATATGCCGGTATTGGGCTGAAAACGCCTGTTTTGAGACTCTGCACAGAAAGTGTTTGCAGACTGCTGAATCCACACACGGGTTTAATTGTGGAATTTGAGTGTACACATTGACAACCGTTCTGTTACATAGCTGCGTTTTGGATTTAGAAGCAGATATTTCCCTGTGCTTACTGCCCTTTCTTCCATATGCCGGTATTGGGCTGAAAACGCCTGTTTTGAGACTCTGCACAGAAAGTGTTTGCAGACTGCTGAATCTACACACGGGTTTAAATCTGGAAGTTGAGTGCACACATTGACATCCGTTCTGTTAGATAGCTGCATTTTGGATTCAGAAGCAGATATTTCCCTGTGCTTACCGCACTTTCTTCCATATGCCGGTATTGGGCTGAAAACGCCTGTTTTGAGACTCTGCACAGAAAGTGTTAGCAGACTGCTGAATACACACACGGGTTTAACTCTGGAATTTGAGTGCACACATTGACAACCGTTGTGTTAGATAGCTGCGTTTTGGATTTAGAAGCACATATTTCCCTGTGCTTAATGCCCTTTCTTCCATATGCCGGTATTGGGCTGAAAACGCCTGTTTTGAGACTCTGCACAGAAAGTGTTAGCAGACTGCTGGATCCACACACGGGTTTAACTCTGCAAGTTGAGTGCACACACTGACAACCGTTCTGTTATATAGCTGCATTTTGGATTTAGAAGCAGATATTTCCCTGTGCTTGCTGCCCTTCCTTCCATATGCTGGTATTGGGCTGAAAACGCCTGTTTTGAGACTCTACACAGAAAGAGTTGCAGACTGCTGAATCCACACAAGGGTTTAACGCTGGAAGTTGAGTGCACACATTGACAGCCGTTCTGTTAGATAGCTGTGTTTTGGATTTAGAAGCAGATATTTCCCTGTGCTTACTGCCCTTTCTTCCATATGCCGGTATTGGGCTGAAAACGCCTGTTTTGAGACTCTACACAGAAAGTGTTTGCAGACTGCTGAATCCACACACGGGTTTAACTCTGGAAGTTGAGTGCACACATTGACAACCGTTCTGTTACATAGCTGAGTTTTGGATTTAGAAGCAGATATATCCCTGTGCTTCCTGCCCTTTCTTCCATATGCCGGTATTGGGCTGAAAACGCCTGTTTTGAGACTCTGCACAGAAAGTGTTAGCAGACTGCTGGATCCACACACGGGTTTAACTCTGAAAGTTGAGTGCACACACTGACAACCGTTCTGTTAGATAGCTGCATTTTGGATTTAGAAGCAGATATTTCCCTTTGCCTACTGCCCTTTCTTCCATCTGTCGGTATTGGGCTGAAAACGCCTGTTTTGAGACTCTGCACAGAAAGTGTTTGCAGACTGCTGAATCCACACACGGGTTTAACACTGGAATTTGATTGCACACATTGACAACCGTTGTGTTAGATAGCTGCGTTCTGGATTTAGAAGCAAATATTTCCCTGTGCTTACTGCCCTTTCTTCCATATGCCGGTATTGGGCTGAAATCGCCTGTTTTGAGACTCTGCACAGAAAGTGTTTGCAGACTGCTGAATCCACACACGGGTTGAACTCTGCAAGTTGAGTGCACACATTGACAACCGTTCTGTTAGATAGCTGCGTTTTGGATTTAGAAGCAGATTTTTCCCTTTCCCTACTGCCCTTTCTTCCATATGCCGGTATTGGGCTGAAAACGCCTGTTTTGAGACTCTGCACAGAAAGGGTTTGCAGACTGCTGAATCCACACACGGGTTTAACTCTGGAAGTTGAGTGCACACATTGACAACCGTTCTGTTACATAGCTGAGTTTTGGATTTAGAAGCAGATATATCCCTGTGCTTCCTGCCTTTCTTCCATATGCCGGTATTGCTCTGAAAACGCCTGTTTTGAGACTCTGCACAGAAAGTGTTAGCAGACTGCTGGATCCACACACGGGTTTAACTCTGCAAGTTGAGTGCACACACTGACAACCGTTCTGTTAGATAGCTGCATTTTGGATTTAGAAGCAGATATTTCCCTTTGCCTACTGCCCTTTCTTCCATATGCCGGTATTGGGCTGAAAACGCCTGTTTTGAGACTCTGCACAGAAAGTGTTTGCAGACTGCTGAATCCACACACGGGTTTAACACTGGAATTTGAGTGCACACATTGACAACCGTTGTGTTAGATAGCTGCGTTCTGGATTTAGAAGCAAATATTTCCCTGTGCTTACTGCCCTTTCTTCCATATGCCGGTATTGGGCTGAAATCGCCTGTTTTGAGACTCTGCACAGAAAGTGTTTGCAGACTGCTGAATCCACACACGGGTTGAACTCTGCAAGTTGAGTGCACACGTTGACAACCGTTCTGTTAGATAGCTTCGTTTTGGATTTAGAAGCAGATTTTTCCCTTTGCCTACTGCCCTTTCTTCCATATGCCGGTATTGGGCTGAAAACGCCTGTTTTGAGACTCTGCACAGAAAGTGTTTTCAGACTGCTGAATCCACACACGGGTTTAACTCTGCAAGTTGAGTGCACACATTGACAACCGTTCTGTTAGATAGCTCCGTTTTGGATTTAGAAGCAGATATTTCCCTGTGCTTACTGCCCTTTCTTCCATATGCTGGTATTGGGCTGAAAACGCCTGTTTTGAGACTCTACACAGAAAGAGTTTGCAGACTGCTGAATCCACACACGGGTTTAACTCTGGAAGTTGAGTGCACACATTGACAGCCGTTCTGTTAGATAGCTGTGTTTTGGATTTAGAAGCAGATATTTCCCTTTGCCTACTGCCCTTTCTTCCACATGCCGGTATTGGGCTGAAAACGCCTGTTTTGAGACTCTGCACAGAAAGTGTTTGCAGACTGTTGAATCCACACACGGGTTTAACTCTGCAAGTTGAGTGCACACACTGACAACCGTTCTGTTAGATAGCTGCGTTTTGGATTTAGAAGCAGATATTTCCCTGTGCTTACTGCCCTTTCTTCCATATGCCGGTATTGGGCTGAAAACGCCTGTTTTGAGACTCTGCACAGAAAGTGTTTGCAGACTGCTGAATCCACACACGGGTTTAACTCTGCAAGTTGAGTGCACACACTGACAACCGTTCTGTTAGATAGCTGCGTTTTGGACTTAGAAGCAGATATTTCCCTGTGCTTACTGCCCTTTCTTCCTTATGCCGGTATTGGGCTGAAAACGCCTGTTTTGAGACTCTGCACAGAAAGTGTTTGCAGACTGCTGAATCCACTCACGGGTTTAACTCTGCATGTTGAGTACACACACTGACAACCGTTCTGTTAGATGGCTGCATTTTGGATTTAGAAGCAGATATTTCCCTTTGCTTACTGCACTTTCTTCCATATGCCGGTATTGGCCTGAAAACGCCTGTTTTGAGACTCTGCACAGAAAGTGTTTGCAGACTGCTGAATCCACACACGGGTTTAACTCTGAAAGTTGAGTGCACACGTTGACAACCGTTCTGTTAGATAGCTGCATTTTGGATTTAGAGGCAGATATTTCCCTTTGCCTACTGCCCTTTCTTCCAAAAGCCGGTATTGGGCTGAAAACGCCTGTTTTGAGACTCTGCACAGAAAGTGTTTGCAGACTGCTGAATCCACATACGGGTTTAACACTGGAATTTGAGTGCACACATTGACAACCGTTGTGTTAGATAGCTGCGTTTTGGATTTAGAAGCAAATATTTCCCTGTGCTTACTGCCTTTTCTTCCATATGCCGGTATTGGGCTGAAATCGCCTGTTTTGAGACTCTGCACAGAAAGTGTTAGCAGACTGCTGAATCCACACACGGGTTTAACTCTGCATGTTGAGTACACACATTCACAACCGTTCTATTAGACAGCTGCGTTTTGGACTTAGAAGCAGAAATTGCCCTGTGCTTACTGCCCTTTCTTCCATATGCCGGTATTGGGCTGAAAACGCCTGTTTTGAGACTCTGCACAGAAAGTGTTTGCAGACTGCTGAATCCACACACGGGTTTAATTGTGGAATTTGAGTGTACACATTGACAACCGTTCTGTTACATAGCTGCGTTTTGGATTTAGAAGCAGATATTTCCCTGTGCTTACTGCCCTTTCTTCCATATGCCGGTATTGGGCTGAAAACGCCTGTTTTGAGACTCTGCACAGAAAGTGTTTGCAGACTGCTGAATCTACACACGGGTTTAAATCTGGAAGTTGAGTGCACACATTGACATCCGTTCTGTTAGATAGCTGCATTTTGGATTCAGAAGCAGATATTTCCCTGTGCTTACCGCACTTTCTTCCATATGCCGGTATTGGGCTGAAAACGCCTGTTTTGAGACTCTGCACAGAAAGTGTTAGCAGACTGCTGAATACACACACGGGTTTAACTCTGGAATTTGAGTGCACACATTGACAACCGTTGTGTTAGATAGCTGCGTTTTGGATTTAGAAGCACATATTTCCCTGTGCTTAATGCCCTTTCTTCCATATGCCGGTATTGGGCTGAAAACGCCTGTTTTGAGACTCTGCACAGAAAGTGTTAGCAGACTGCTGGATCCACACACGGGTTTAACTCTGCAAGTTGAGTGCACACACTGACAACCGTTCTGTTATATAGCTGCATTTTGGATTTAGAAGCAGATATTTCCCTGTGCTTGCTGCCCTTCCTTCCATATGCTGGTATTGGGCTGAAAACGCCTGTTTTGAGACTCTACACAGAAAGAGTTGCAGACTGCTGAATCCACACAAGGGTTTAACGCTGGAAGTTGAGTGCACACATTGACAGCCGTTCTGTTAGATAGCTGTGTTTTGGATTTAGAAGCAGATATTTCCCTGTGCTTACTGCCCTTTCTTCCATATGCCGGTATTGGGCTGAAAACGCCTGTTTTGAGACTCTACACAGAAAGTGTTTGCAGACTGCTGAATCCACACACGGGTTTAACTCTGGAAGTTGAGTGCACACATTGACAACCGTTCTGTTACATAGCTGAGTTTTGGATTTAGAAGCAGATATATCCCTGTGCTTCCTGCCCTTTCTTCCATATGCCGGTATTGGGCTGAAAACGCCTGTTTTGAGACTCTGCACAGAAAGTGTTAGCAGACTGCTGGATCCACACACGGGTTTAACTCTGAAAGTTGAGTGCACACACTGACAACCGTTCTGTTAGATAGCTGCATTTTGGATTTAGAAGCAGATATTTCCCTTTGCCTACTGCCCTTTCTTCCATCTGTCGGTATTGGGCTGAAAACGCCTGTTTTGAGACTCTGCACAGAAAGTGTTTGCAGACTGCTGAATCCACACACGGGTTTAACACTGGAATTTGATTGCACACATTGACAACCGTTGTGTTAGATAGCTGCGTTCTGGATTTAGAAGCAAATATTTCCCTGTGCTTACTGCCCTTTCTTCCATATGCCGGTATTGGGCTGAAATCGCCTGTTTTGAGACTCTGCACAGAAAGTGTTTGCAGACTGCTGAATCCACACACGGGTTGAACTCTGCAAGTTGAGTGCACACATTGACAACCGTTCTGTTAGATAGCTGCGTTTTGGATTTAGAAGCAGATTTTTCCCTTTCCCTACTGCCCTTTCTTCCATATGCCGGTATTGGGCTGAAAACGCCTGTTTTGAGACTCTGCACAGAAAGTGTTTGCAGACTGCTGAATCCACACACGGGTTTAACTCTGGAATTTGAGTGCACACATTGTCAACCGTTGTGTAAGATAGCTGCGTTTTGGGTTTAGAAGTAGATATTTCCCTGTGCTTACTGCCCTTTCTTCCATATGCCGGTATTGGGCTGAAAACGCCTGTTTTGAGACTCAGCACAGAAAGTGGTAGAAGACTGCTGAATCAACACACGGGTTTAACTCTGCAAGTTGAGTGCACACATTGACAACCGTTCTGTTAGACAGCTGCGTTTTGGACTTAGAAGCAGAAATTGCCCTGTGCTTACTGCCCTTTCTTCCATATGCCGGTATTGGGCTGAAAACGCCTGTTTTGAGACTCTGCACAGAAAGTGTTTGCAGACTGCTGAATCCACACACGGGTTTAACTGTGGAATTTGAGTGTACACATTGACAACCGTTCTGTTACATAGCTGCGTTTTGGATTTAGAAGCAGATATTTCCCTGTGCTTACTGCCCTTTCTTCCATATGCCGGTATTGGGCTGAAAACGCCTGTTTTGAGACTCTGCACAGAAAGTGTTTGCAGACTGCTGAATCCACACACGGGTTTAACTCTGGAAGTTGAGTGCACACATTGACAACCGTTCTGTTAGATAGCTGCATTTTGGATTCAGAAGCAGATATTTCCCTATGCTTACCGCATTTTCTTCCATATGCCGGTATTGGGCTGAAAACGCCTGTTTTGAGACTCTGCACAGAAAGTGTTAGCAGACTGCTGAATCCAAACACGGGTTTAACTCTGGAATTTGAGTGCAGACATTGACAACCGTTCTGTTAGATAGCTGCGTTTTCGATTTAGAAGCACATATTTCCCTGTGCTTAATGCCCTTTCTTCCATATGCCGGTATTGGGCTGAAAACGCCTGTTTTGAGACTCTGCACAGAAAGTGTTAGCAGACTGCTGGATCCACACACGGGTTTAACTCCGCAAGTTGAGTGCACACACTGACAACCGTTCTGTTAGATAGCTGCATTTTGGATTTAGAAGCAGATATTTCCCTGTGCTTACTGCCCTTCCTTCCATATGCTGGTATTGGGCTGAAAACGCCTGTTTTGAGACTCTACACAGAAAGAGTTGCAGACTGCTGAATCCACACAAGGGTTTAACGCTGGAAGTTGAGTGCACACATTGACAGCCGTTCTGTTAGATAGCTGTGTTTTGGATTTAGAAGCAGATATTTCCCTGTGCTTACTGCCCTTTCTTCCATATGCCGGTATTGGGCTGAAAACGCCTGTTTTGAGACTCTGCACAGAAAGTGTTTGCAGACTGCTGAATCCACACACGGGTTTAACTCTGGAAGTTGAGTGCACACATTGACAACCGTTCTGTTACATAGCTGAGTTTTGGATTTAGAAGCAGATATATCCCTGTGCTTCCTGCCCTTTCTTCCATATGCCGGTATTGGGCTGAAAACGCCTGTTTTGAGACTCTGCACAGAAAGTGTTAGCAGACTGCTGGATCCACACACGGGTTTAACTCTGCAAGTTGAGTGCACACACTGACAATCGTTCTGTTAGATAGCTGCATTTTGGATTTAGAAGCAGATATTTCCCTTTGCCTACTGCCCTTTCTTCCATATGTCGGTATTGGGCTGAAAACGCCTGTTTTGAGACTCTGCACAGAAAGTGTTTGCAGACTGCTGAATCCACACACGGGTTTAACACTGGAATTTGAGTGCACACATTGACAACCGTTGTGTTAGATAGCTGCGTTCTGGATTTAGAAGCAAATATTTCCCTGTGCTTACTGCCCTTTCTTCCATATGCCGGTATTGGGCTGAAATCGCCTGTTTTGAGACTCTGCACAGAAAGTGTTTGCAGACTGCTCAATCCACACACGGGTTGAACTCTGCAAGTTGAGTGCACACAATGACAACCGTTCTGTTAGATAGCTGCGTTTTGGATTTAGAAGCAGATTTTTCCCTTTGCCTACTGCCCTTTCTTCCATATGCCGGTATTGGGCTGAAAACGCCTGTTTTGAGACTCTGCACAGAAAGTGTTTGCAGACTGCTGAATCCACACACGGGTTTAACTCTGGAATTTGAGTGCACACATTGACAACAGTTGTGTTAGATAGCTGCGTTTTGGGTTAAGAAGTAGATATTTCTCTGTGCTTACTGCCCTTTCTTCCATATGCCGGTATTGGGCTGAAAACGCCTGTTTTGAGACTCAGGACAGAAAGTGTTAGCAGACTGCTGAATCCACACACGGGTTTAACTCTGCAAGTTGAGTGCACACATTGACAACCGTTCTGTTAGATAGCTGCGTTTTGGATTTAGAAGCAGATATTTCCCTGTGCTTACTGCCCTTCCTTCCATATGCTGGTATTGGGCTGAAAACGCCTGTTTTGAGACTCTACACAGAAAGAGTTTGCAGACTGCTGAATCCACACACGGGTTTAACTCTGGAAGTTGAGTGCACACATTGACAGCCGTTCTGTTAGATAGCTGTGTTTTGGATTTAGAAGCAGATATTTCCCTTTGCCTACTGCCCGTTCTTCCACATGCCGGTGTTGATCTGAAAACGACTGTTTTGAGACTCTGCACAGAAAGTGTTTGCAGACTGCTGAATCCACACACGGGTTTAACTTTGGAATTTGAGTGCACACATTGACAACCGTTCTGTTACATAGCTGAGTTTTGGATTTAGAAGCAGATATATCCCTGTGCTTGCTGCCCTTTCTTCAATATGCCGGTATTGGGCTGAAAACGCCTGTTTTGAGACTCTGCACAGAAAGTGTTAGCAGACTGCTGGATCCACACACGGTTTTAACTCTGCAAGTTGAGTGCACACACTGACAACCGTTCTGTTAGACAGCTGCGTTTTGGACTTAGAAGCAGATATTTCCCTGTGTTTACTGCCCTTTCTTCCATATGCCGGTATTGGGCGGAAAACGCCTGTTTTCAGACTCTGCACAGAAAGTGTTTGCAGACTGCTGAAACCACTCACGGGTTTAACTCTGCATGTTGAGTGCACACATTGACAACCGTTCTGTTAGATGGCTGCATTTTGGATTTAGAAGCAGATATTTCCCTGTGCTTACTGCACTTTCTTCCATATGCCGGTATTGGGCTGAAAACACCTGTTTTGAGACTCTGCACAGAAATTGTTTGCAGACTGCTGAATCCACACACGGGTTTAACTCTGAAAGTTGAGTGCACACATTGACAACCGTTCTGTTAGATAGCTGCATTTTGGATTTAGAAGCAGATATTTCCCTTTGCCTACTGCCCTTTCTTCCATATGCCGGAATTGGGCTGAAAACGCCTGTTTTGAGACTCTGCACAGAAAGTGTTTGCAGACTGCTGAATCCACACACGGGTTTAACACTGGAATTTGAGTGCACACATTGACAACCGTTGTGTTAGATAGCTGCGTTCTGGATTTAGAAGCAAATATTTCCCTGTGCTTACTGCCCTTTCTTCCACATGCCGGTATTGGGCTGAAATCGCCTGTTTTGAGACTCTGCACAGAAAGTGTTTGCAGACTGCTGAATCCACACACGGGTTTAACTCTGCAAGTTGAGTGCACACATTGACTACCGTTCTGTTAGATAGCTGTGTTTTGGATTTAGAAGCAGATATTTCCCTGTGCTTACTGCCCTTTCTTCCATATGCCGGTATTGGGCTGGAAATGCCTGTTTTGAGACTCTGCAGTGAATGCGTTTGCGGACTGCTGAATCCACACACGGGTTTAACTCTGGAAGTTGAGTGCACAGATTGACAACCATTCTGTTACATAGCTGAGGTTTGGATTTAGAAGTAGATATTTCACTGTGCTTGCTGCCCTTTCTTCCATATGCCGGTATTGGGCTGAAAACGCCTCTTTTGAGACTCTGCACAGAAAGTGTTTGTAGACTGCTGAATCCACACACGGGTTTAACTTTGGAATTTGAGTGCACACATTGACAACCGTTCTGTTACATAGCTGAGTTTTGGATTTAGAAGCAGATATATCCCTGTGCTTGCTGCCCTTTCTTCCATATGCCGGTATTGGGCTGAAAACGCCTGTTTTGAGACTCTGCACAGAAAGTGTTAGCAGACTGCTGGATCCACACACGGTTTTAACACTGCAAGTTGAGTGCACACACTGACAACCGTTCTGTTAGACAGCTGCGTTTTGGACTTAGAAGCAGATATTTCCCTGTGTTTACTGCCCTTTCTTCCATATGCCGGTATTGGGCGGAAAACGCCTGTTTTCAGACTCTGCACAGAAAGTGTTTGCAGACTGCTGAAACCACTCACGGGTTTAACTCTGCATGTTGAGTGCACACATTGACAACCGTTCTGTTAGATGGCTGCATTTTGGATTTAGAAGCAGATATTTCCCTGTGCTTACTGCACTTTCTTCCATATGCCGGTATTGGGCTGAAAACACCTGTTTTGAGACTCTGCACAGAAAGTGTTTGCAGACTGCTGAATCCACACACGGGTTTAACTCTGAAAGTTGAGTGCACACATTGACAACCGTTCTGTTAGATAGCTGCATTTTGGATTTAGAAGCAGATATTTCCCTTTGCCTACTGCCATTTCTTCCATATGCCGGTATTGGGCTGAAAACGCCTGTTTTGAGACTCTGCACAGAAAGTGTTTGCAGACTGCTGAATCCACACACGGGTTTAACACTGGAATTTGAGTGCACACATTGACAACCGTTGTGTTAGATAGCTGCGTTCTGGATTTAGAAGCAAATATTTCCCTTTGCTTACTGCCCTTTCTTCCACATGCCGGTATTGGGCTGAAATCGCCTGTTTTGAGACTCTGCACAGAAAGTGTTAGCAGACTGCTGAATCCACACACGGGTTTAACTCTGCAAGTTGAGTGCACACATTGACAACCGTTCTGTTAGATAGCTGCGTTTTGGATTTAGAAGCAGATATTTCCCTGTGCTTACTGCCCTTTCTTCCATATGCCGGTATTGGGCTGGAAATGCCTGTTTTGAGACTATGCAGTGAATGCGTTTGCAGACTGCTGAATCCACACACGGGTTTAACTCTGGAAGTTGAGTGCACACATTGACAACCGTTCTGTTAGATAGCTGCGTTTTGGATTTAGAAGCAGATATTTCCCTGTGCTTACTGCCCTTCCTTCCATATGCTGGTATTGGGCTGAAAACGCCTGTTTTGAGACTCTACACAGAAAGAGTTTGCAGGCTGCTGAATCCACACACGGGTTTAACTCTGGAAGTTGAGTGCACACATTGACAGCCGTTCTGTTAGATAGCTGTGTTTTGGATTTAGAAGCAGATATTTCCCTTTGCCTACTGCCCTTTCTTCCATATGCTGGTATTGGGCTGAAAACGCCTGTTTTGAGACTCTTTACAGAAAGTGTTTGCAGACTGCTGAATCCACACACGGGTTTAACTCTGGAAGTTGAGTGCACACATTGACAACCATTCTGTTACATAGCTGAGTTTTGGATTTAGAAGCAGATATATCCCTGTGCTTGCGGCCCTTTCTTCCATATGTCGGTATTGGCCTGAAAACGCCTTTTTTGAGACTCTGCACAGAAAGTGTTTGCAGACTGCTGAATCCACACACGGGTTTATCTCTGCAAGTTGAGTGCACACATTGACAACCGTTCTGTTAGACAGCTGCGTTTTGGACTTAGAAGCAGAAATTGCCCTGTGCTTACCGCCCTTTCTTCCATATGCCGCTATTGGGCTGAAAACGCCTGTTTTGAGACTCTGCACAGAAAGTGTTTGCAGACTGCTGAATCCACACACGGGTTTAACTCTGGAAGTTGAGTGCACACATTGACAGCCGTTCTGTTGCATAGCTGCGTTTTGGATTTAGAAGCAGACATTTCCCTGTGCTTACTGCCCTTTCTTCCATATGCCGGTATTGGGCTGAAAACGCCTGTTTTGGGACTCTCCACAGAAAGTGTTTGCTGACTGCTGAATCCACACACGGGTTTAACTCTGGAAGGTGAGTGCACACATTGACAACCGTTCTGTTAGATAGCTGCGTTTTGGATTTAGAAGCAGATATTTCCCTGTGCTTACTGCCCCTCCTTCCATATGCTGGTATTGGGCTGAAAACGCCTGTTTTGAGACTCTACACAGAAAGAGTTTGCAGACTGCTGAATCCACACACGGGTTTAACTCTGGAAGTTGAGTGCACACATTGACAGCCATTCTGTTAGATAGCTGTGTTTTGGATTTAGAAGCAGATATTTCCCTTTGCCTACTGCCCTTTCTTCCATATGCCGGTATTGGGCTGAAAACGCCTGTTTTGAGACTCTGCACAGAAAGTGTTTGCAGACTGCTGAATCCACACACGGGTTTAACTCTGGAAGTTGAGTGCACACATTGACAACCGTTCTGTTACATAGCTGCGTTTTGGATTTAGAAGCACATATTTCCCTGTGCTTACAGCCCTTTCTTCCATATGCCGGTATTGGGTTGAAATCGCCTGTTTTGAGACTCTGCACAGAAAGTGTTAGCAGACTGCTGAATCCACACACGGGTTTAACTCTGCAAGTTGAGTGCACACATTGACAAACTTTCTGTTAGACAGCTGCGTTTTGGACTTAGAAGCAGAAATGGCCCTGTGCTTACCGCCCTTTCTTCCATATGCCGGTATTGGGCTGAAAACGCCTGTTTTGAGACTCTGCACAGAAAGTGTTTGCAGACTGCTGAATCCACACACGGGTTTAACTCTGGAAGTTGAATGCACACATTGACAGCCGTTCTGTTGCATAGCTGCGTTTTGGATTTAGAAGCAGACATTTCCCTGTGCTTACTGCCCTTTCTTCCATATGCCGGTATTGGACTGAAAACGCCTGTTTTGAGACTCTCCACAGAAAGTGTTTGCAGACTGCTGAATCCACACACGGGTTTAACTCTGGAAGTTGAGTGCACACATTGACAACCGTTCTGTTAGATAGCTGCGTTTTGGATTTAGAAGCAGATATTTCCCTGTGCTTACTGCCCCTCCTTCCATATGCTGGTATTGGGCTGAAAACGCCTGTTTTGAGACTCTACACAGAAAGAGTTTGCAGACTGCTGAATCCACACACGGGTTTAACTCTGGAAGTTGAGTGCAAACATTGACAGCCAATCTGTTAGATAGCTGTGTTTTGGATTTAGAAGCAGATATTTCCCTTTGCCTACTGCCCTTTCTTCCATATGCCGGTATTGGGCTGAAAACGCCTGTTTTGAGACTCTCCACAGAAAGTGTTTGCAGACTGCTGAATCCACACACGGGTTTAACTCTGGAAGTTGAGTGCACACATTGACAACCGTTTTGTTAGATAGCTGCGTTTTGGATTTAGAAGCACATATTTCCCTGTGCTTACTGCCCTTGCTTCCATATGCCGGTATTGGGCTAAAATCGCCTGTTTTGAGACTCTGCACAGAAAGTGTTTGCAGACTGCTGAATCCACACACGGGTTTAACACTGGAATTTGAGTGCACACATTGACAACCGTTGTGTTAGATAGCTGCGTTCTGGATTTAGAAGCAAATATTTCCCTGTGCTTACTGCCCTTTCTTCCATATGCCGGTATTGGGCTGAAATCGCCTGTTTTGAGACTCTGCACAGAAAGTGTTTGCAGACTGCTGAATCCACACACGGGTTTAACTCTGGAATTTGAGTGCACACATTGACAACCGTTGTGTTAGATAGCTGCGTTTTGGGTTAAGAAGTAGATATTTCTCTGTGCTTACTGCCCTTTCTTCCATATGCCGGTATTGGGCTGAAAACGCCTGTTTTGAGACTCAGCACAGAAAGTGTTAGCAGACTGCTGAATCCACACACGGGTTTAACTCTGGAAGTTGAGTGCACACATTGACAGCCGTTCTGTTAGATAGCTGTGTTTTGGATTTAGAAGCAGATATTTCCCTTTGCCTACTGCCCGTTCTTCCACATGCCGGTGTTGATCTGAAAACGACTGTTTTGAGACTCTGCACAGAAAGTGTTTGCAGACTGCTGAATCCACACACGGGTTTAACTTTGGAATTTGAGTGCACACATTGACAACCGTTCTGTTACATAGCTGAGTTTTGGATTTAGAAGCAGATATATCCCTGTGCTTGCTGCCCTTTCTTCAATATGCCGGTATTGGGCTGAAAACGCCTGTTTTGAGACTCTGCACAGAAAGTGTTAGCAGACTGCTGGATCCACACACGGTTTTAACTCTGCAAGTTGAGTGCACACACTGACAACCGTTCTGTTAGACAGCTGCGTTTTGGACTTAGAAGCAGATATTTCCCTGTGTTTACTGCCCTTTCTTCCATATGCCGGTATTGGGCGGAAAACGCCTGTTTTCAGACTCTGCACAGAAAGTGTTTGCAGACTGCTGAAACCACTCACGGGTTTAACTCTGCATGTTGAGTGCACACATTGACAACCGTTCTGTTAGATGGCTGCATTTTGGATTTAGAAGCAGATATTTCCCTGTGCTTACTGCACTTTCTTCCATATGCCGGTATTGGGCTGAAAACACCTGTTTTGAGACTCTGCACAGAAATTGTTTGCAGACTGCTGAATCCACACACGGGTTTAACTCTGAAAGTTGAGTGCACACATTGACAACCGTTCTGTTAGATAGCTGCATTTTGGATTTAGAAGCAGATATTTCCCTTTGCCTACTGCCCTTTCTTCCATATGCCGGAATTGGGCTGAAAACGCCTGTTTTGAGACTCTGCACAGAAAGTGTTTGCAGACTGCTGAATCCACACACGGGTTTAACACTGGAATTTGAGTGCACACATTGACAACCGTTGTGTTAGATAGCTGCGTTCTGGATTTAGAAGCAAATATTTCCCTGTGCTTACTGCCCTTTCTTCCACATGCCGGTATTGGGCTGAAATCGCCTGTTTTGAGACTCTGCACAGAAAGTGTTTGCAGACTGCTGAATCCACACACGGGTTTAACTCTGCAAGTTGAGTGCACACATTGACTACCGTTCTGTTAGATAGCTGTGTTTTGGATTTAGAAGCAGATATTTCCCTGTGCTTACTGCCCTTTCTTCCATATGCCGGTATTGGGCTGGAAATGCCTGTTTTGAGACTCTGCAGTGAATGCGTTTGCGGACTGCTGAATCCACACACGGGTTTAACTCTGGAAGTTGAGTGCACAGATTGACAACCATTCTGTTACATAGCTGAGGTTTGGATTTAGAAGTAGATATTTCACTGTGCTTGCTGCCCTTTCTTCCATATGCCGGTATTGGGCTGAAAACGCCTCTTTTGAGACTCTGCACAGAAAGTGTTTGTAGACTGCTGAATCCACACACGGGTTTAACTTTGGAATTTGAGTGCACACATTGACAACCGTTCTGTTACATAGCTGAGTTTTGGATTTAGAAGCAGATATATCCCTGTGCTTGCTGCCCTTTCTTCCATATGCCGGTATTGGGCTGAAAACGCCTGTTTTGAGACTCTGCACAGAAAGTGTTAGCAGACTGCTGGATCCACACACGGTTTTAACTCTGCAAGTTGAGTGCACACACTGACAACCGTTCTGTTAGACAGCTGCGTTTTGGACTTAGAAGCAGATATTTCCCTGTGTTTACTGCCCTTTCTTCCATATGCCGGTATTGGGCGGAAAACGCCTGTTTTCAGACTCTGCACAGAAAGTGTTTGCAGACTGCTGAAACCACTCACGGGTTTAACTCTGCATGTTGAGTGCACACATTGACAACCGTTCTGTTAGATGGCTGCATTTTGGATTTAGAAGCAGATATTTCCCTGTGCTTACTGCACTTTCTTCCATATGCCGGTATTGGGCTGAAAACACCTGTTTTGAGACTCTGCACAGAAAGTGTTTGCAGACTGCTGAATCCACACACGGGTTTAACTCTGAAAGTTGAGTGCACACATTGACAACCGTTCTGTTAGATAGCTGCATTTTGGATTTAGAAGCAGATATTTCCCTTTGCCTACTGCCATTTCTTCCATATGCCGGTATTGGGCTGAAAACGCCTGTTTTGAGACTCTGCACAGAAAGTGTTTGCAGACTGCTGAATCCACACACGGGTTTAACACTGGAATTTGAGTGCACACATTGACAACCGTTGTGTTAGATAGCTGCGTTCTGGATTTAGAAGCAAATATTTCCCTTTGCTTACTGCCCTTTCTTCCACATGCCGGTATTGGGCTGAAATCGCCTGTTTTGAGACTCTGCACAGAAAGTGTTAGCAGACTGCTGAATCCACACACGGGTTTAACTCTGCAAGTTGAGTGCACACATTGACAACCGTTCTGTTAGATAGCTGCGTTTTGGATTTGGAAGCAGATATTTCCCTGTGCTTACTGCCCTTTCTTCCATATGCCGGTATTGGGCTGGAAATGCCTGTTTTGAGACTCTGCAGTGAATGCGTTTGCAGACTGCTGAATCCACACACGGGTTTAACTCTGGAAGTTGAGTGCACACATTGACAACCGTTCTGTTAGATAGCTGCGTTTTGGATTTAGAAGCAGATATTTCCCTGTGCTTACTGCCCTTCCTTCCATATGCTGGTATTGGGCTGAAAACGCCTGTTTTGAGACTCTACACAGAAAGAGTTTGCAGGCTGCTGAATCCACACACGGGTTTAACTCTGGAAGTTGAGTGCACACATTGACAGCCGTTCTGTTAGATAGCTGTGTTTTGGATTTAGAAGCAGATATTTCCCTTTGCCTACTGCCCTTTCTTCCATATGCTGGTATTGGGCTGAAAACGCCTGTTTTGAGACTCTTTACAGAAAGTGTTTGCAGACTGCTGAATCCACACACGGGTTTAACTCTGGAAGTTGAGTGCACACATTGACAACCATTCTGTTACATAGCTGAGTTTTGGATTTAGAAGCAGATATATCCCTGTGCTTGCGGCCCTTTCTTCCATATGTCGGTATTGGGCTGAAAACGCCTTTTTTGAGACTCTGCACAGAAAGTGTTTGCAGACTGCTGAATCCACACACGGGTTTAACTCTGCAAGTTGAGTGCACACATTGACAACCGTTCTGTTAGACAGCTGCGTTTTGGACTTAGAAGCAGAAATTGCCCTGTGCTTACCGCCCTTTCTTCCATATGCCGCTATTGGGCTGAAAACGCCTGTTTTGAGACTCTGCACAGAAAGTGTTTGCAGACTGCTGAATCCACACACGGGTTTAACTCTGGAAGTTGAGTGCACACATTGACAGCCGTTCTGTTGCATAGCTGCGTTTTGGATTTAGAAGCAGACATTTCCCTGTGCTTACTGCCCTTTCTTCCATATGCCGGTATTGGGCTGAAAACGCCTGTTTTGGGACTCTCCACAGAAAGTGTTTGCAGACTGCTGAATCCACACACGGGTTTAACTCTGGAAGGTGAGTGCACACATTGACAACCGTTCTGTTAGATAGCTGCGTTTTGGATTTAGAAGCAGATATTTCCCTGTGCTTACTGCCCCTCCTTCCATATGCTGGTATTGGGCTGAAAACGCCTGTTTTGAGACTCTACACAGAAAGAGTTTGCAGACTGCTGAATCCACACACGGGTTTAACTCTGGAAGTTGAGTGCACACATTGACAGCCATTCTGTTAGATAGCTGTGTTTTGGATTTAGAAGCAGATATTTCCCTTTGCCTACTGCCCTTTCTTCCATATGCCGGTATTGGGCTGAAAACGCCTGTTTTGAGACTCTGCACAGAAAGTGTTTGCAGACTGCTGAATCCACACACGGGTTTAACTCTGGAAGTTGAGTGCACACATTGACAACCGTTCTGTTACATAGCTGCGTTTTGGATTTAGAAGCACATATTTCCCTGTGCTTACAGCCCTTTCTTCCATATGCCGGTATTGGGTTGAAATCGCCTGTTTTGAGACTCTGCACAGAAAGTGTTAGCAGACTGCTGCATCCACACACGGGTTTACCTCTGCAAGTTGAGTGCACACATTGACAAACTTTCTGTTAGACAGCTGCGTTTTGGACTTAGAAGCAGAAATGGCCCTGTGCTTACCGCCCTTTCTTCCATATGCCGGTATTGGGCTGAAAACGCCTGTTTTGAGACTCTGCACAGAAAGTGTTTGCAGACTGCTGAATCCACACACGGGTTTAACTCTGGAAGTTGAATGCACACATTGACAGCCGTTCTGTTGCATAGCTGCGTTTTGGATTTAGAAGCAGACATTTCCCTGTGCTTACTGCCCTTTCTTCCATATGCCGGTATTGGACTGAAAACGCCTGTTTTGAGACTCTCCACAGAAAGTGTTTGCAGACTGCTGAATCCACACACGGGTTTAACTCTGGAAGTTGAGTGCACACATTGACAACCGTTCTGTTAGATAGCTGCGTTTTGGATTTAGAAGCAGATATTTCCCTGTGCTTACTGCCCCTCCTTCCATATGCTGGTATTGGGCTGAAAACGCCTGTTTTGAGACTCTACACAGAAAGAGTTTGCAGACTGCTGAATCCACACACGGGTTTAACTCTGGAAGTTGAGTGCAAACATTGACAGCCGATCTGTTAGATAGCTGTGTTTTGGATTTAGAAGCAGATATTTCCCTTTGCCTACTGCCCTTTCTTCCATATGCCGGTATTGGACTGAAAACGCCTGTTTTGAGACTCTCCACAGAAAGTGTTTGCAGACTGCTGAATCCACACACGGGTTTAACTCTGGAAGTTGAGTGCACACATTGACAACCGTTTTGTTAGATAGCTGCGTTTTGGATTTAGAAGCACATATTTCCCTGTGCTTACTGACCTTGCTTCCATATGCCGGTATTGGGCTAAAATCGCCTGTTTTGAGACTCTGCACAGAAAGTGTTTGCAGACTGCTGAATCCACACACGGGTTTAACACTGGAATTTGAGTGCACACATTGACAACCGTTGTGTTAGATAGCTGCGTTCTGGATTTAGAAGCAAATATTTCCCTGTGCTTACTGCCCTTTCTTCCATATGCCGGTATTGGGCTGAAATCGCCTGTTTTGAGACTCTGCACAGAAAGTGTTTGCAGACTGCTCAATCCACACACGGGTTGAACTCTGCAAGTTGAGTGCACACATTGACAACCGTTGTGTTAGATAGCTGCGTTTTGGATTTAGAAGAAGATTTTTCCCTTTGCCTACTGCCCTTTCTTCCATATGCCGGTATTGGGCTGAAAACGCCTGTTTTGAGACTCTGCACAGAAAGTGTTTGCAGACTGCTGAATCCACACACGGGTTTAACTCTGGAATTTGAGTGCACACATTGACAACCGTTGTGTTAGATAGCTGCGTTTTGGGTTAAGAAGTAGATATTTCTCTGTGCTTACTGCCCTTTCTTCCATATGCCGGTATTGGGCTGAAAACGCCTGTTTTGAGACTCAGCACAGAAAGTGTTAGCAGACTGCTGAATCCACACACGGGTTTAACTCTGCAAGTTGAGTGCACACATTGACAACCGTTCTGTTAGATAGCTGCGTTTTGGATTTAGAAGCAGATATTTCCCTGTGCTTACTGCCCTTCCTTCCATATGCTGGTATTGGGCTGAAAACGCCTGTTTTGAGACTCTACACAGAAAGAGTTTGCAGACTGCTGAATCCACACACGGGTTTAACTCTGGAAGTTGAGTGCACACATTGACAGCCGTTCTGTTAGATAGCTGTGTTTTGGATTTAGAAGCAGATATTTCCCTTTGCCTACTGCCCGTTCTTCCACATGCCGGTGTTGATCTGAAAACGACTGTTTTGAGACTCTGCACAGAAAGTGTTTGCAGACTGCTGAATCCACACACGGGTTTAACTTTGGAATTTGAGTGCACACATTGACAACCGTTCTGTTACATAGCTGAGTTTTGGATTTAGAAGCAGATATATCCCTGTGCTTGCTGCCCTTTCTTCAATATGCCGGTATTGGGCTGAAAACGCCTGTTTTGAGACTCTGCACAGAAAGTGTTAGCAGACTGCTGGATCCACACACGGTTTTAACTCTGCAAGTTGAGTGCACACACTGACAACCGTTCTGTTAGACAGCTGCGTTTTGGACTTAGAAGCAGATATTTCCCTGTGTTTACTGCCCTTTCTTCCATATGCCGGTATTGGGCGGAAAACGCCTGTTTTCAGACTCTGCACAGAAAGTGTTTGCAGACTGCTGAAACCACTCACGGGTTTAACTCTGCATGTTGAGTGCACACATTGACAACCGTTCTGTTAGATGGCTGCATTTTGGATTTAGAAGCAGATATTTCCCTGTGCTTACTGCACTTTCTTCCATATGCCGGTATTGGGCTGAAAACACCTGTTTTGAGACTCTGCACAGAAATTGTTTGCAGACTGCTGAATCCACACACGGGTTTAACTCTGAAAGTTGAGTGCACACATTGACAACCGTTCTGTTAGATAGCTGCATTTTGGATTTAGAAGCAGATATTTCCCTTTGCCTACTGCCCTTTCTTCCATATGCCGGAATTGGGCTGAAAACGCCTGTTTTGAGACTCTGCACAGAAAGTGTTTGCAGACTGCTGAATCCACACACGGGTTTAACACTGGAATTTGAGTGCACACATTGACAACCGTTGTGTTAGATAGCTGCGTTCTGGATTTAGAAGCAAATATTTCCCTGTGCTTACTGCCCTTTCTTCCACATGCCGGTATTGGGCTGAAATCGCCTGTTTTGAGACTCTGCACAGAAAGTGTTTGCAGACTGCTGAATCCACACACGGGTTTAACTCTGCAAGTTGAGTGCACACATTGACTACCGTTCTGTTAGATAGCTGTGTTTTGGATTTAGAAGCAGATATTTCCCTGTGCTTACTGCCCTTTCTTCCATATGCCGGTATTGGGCTGGAAATGCCTGTTTTGAGACTCTGCAGTGAATGCGTTTGCGGACTGCTGAATCCACACACGGGTTTAACTCTGGAAGTTGAGTGCACAGATTGACAACCATTCTGTTACATAGCTGAGGTTTGGATTTAGAAGTAGATATTTCACTGTGCTTGCTGCCCTTTCTTCCATATGCCGGTATTGGGCTGAAAACGCCTCTTTTGAGACTCTGCACAGAAAGTGTTTGTAGACTGCTGAATCCACACACGGGTTTAACTTTGGAATTTGAGTGCACACATTGACAACCGTTCTGTTACATAGCTGAGTTTTGGATTTAGAAGCAGATATATCCCTGTGCTTGCTGCCCTTTCTTCCATATGCCGGTATTGGGCTGAAAACGCCTGTTTTGAGACTCTGCACAGAAAGTGTTAGCAGACTGCTGGATCCACACACGGTTTTAACTCTGCAAGTTGAGTGCACACACTGACAACCGTTCTGTTAGACAGCTGCGTTTTGGACTTAGAAGCAGATATTTCCCTGTGTTTACTGCCCTTTCTTCCATATGCCGGTATTGGGCGGAAAACGCCTGTTTTCAGACTCTGCACAGAAAGTGTTTGCAGACTGCTGAAACCACTCACGGGTTTAACTCTGCATGTTGAGTGCACACATTGACAACCGTTCTGTTAGATGGCTGCATTTTGGATTTAGAAGCAGATATTTCCCTGTGCTTACTGCACTTTCTTCCATATGCCGGTATTGGGCTGAAAACACCTGTTTTGAGACTCTGCACAGAAAGTGTTTGCAGACTGCTGAATCCACACACGGGTTTAACTCTGAAAGTTGAGTGCACACATTGACAACCGTTCTGTTAGATAGCTGCATTTTGGATTTAGAAGCAGATATTTCCCTTTGCCTACTGCCATTTCTTCCATATGCCGGTATTGGGCTGAAAACGCCTGTTTTGAGACTCTGCACAGAAAGTGTTTGCAGACTGCTGAATCCACACACGGGTTTAACACTGGAATTTGAGTGCACACATTGACAACCGTTGTGTTAGATAGCTGCGTTCTGGATTTAGAAGCAAATATTTCCCTTTGCTTACTGCCCTTTCTTCCACATGCCGGTATTGGGCTGAAATCGCCTGTTTTGAGACTCTGCACAGAAAGTGTTAGCAGACTGCTGAATCCACACACGGGTTTAACTCTGCAAGTTGAGTGCACACATTGACAACCGTTCTGTTAGATAGCTGCGTTTTGGATTTAGAAGCAGATATTTCCCTGTGCTTACTGCCCTTTCTTCCATATGCCGGTATTGGGCTGGAAATGCCTGTTTTGAGACTCTGCAGTGAATGCGTTTGCAGACTGCTGAATCCACACACGGGTTTAACTCTGGAAGTTGAGTGCACACATTGACAACCGTTCTGTTAGATAGCTGCGTTTTGGATTTAGAAGCAGATATTTCCCTGTGCTTACTGCCCTTCCTTCCATATGCTGGTATTGGGCTAAAACGCCTGTTTTGAGACTCTACACAGAAAGAGTTTGCAGGCTGCTGAATCCACACACGGGTTTAACTCTGGAAGTTGAGTGCACACATTGACAGCCGTTCTGTTAGATAGCTGTGTTTTGGATTTAGAAGCAGATATTTCCCTTTGCCTACTGCCCTTTCTTCCATATGCTGGTATTGGGCTGAAAACGCCTGTTTTGAGACTCTTTACAGAAAGTGTTTGCAGACTGCTGAATCCACACACGGGTTTAACTCTGGAAGTTGAGTGCACACATTGACAACCATTCTGTTACATAGCTGAGTTTTGGATTTAGAAGCAGATATATCCCTGTGCTTGCGGCCCTTTCTTCCATATGTCGGTATTGGGCTGAAAACGCCTTTTTTGAGACTCTGCACAGAAAGTGTTTGCAGACTGCTGAATCCACACACGGGTTTATCTCTGCAAGTTGAGTGCACACATTGACAACCGTTCTGTTAGACAGCTGCGTTTTGGACTTAGAAGCAGAAATTGCCCTGTGCTTACCGCCCTTTCTTCCATATGCCGCTATTGGGCTGAAAACGCCTGTTTTGAGACTCTGCACAGAAAGTGTTTGCAGACTGCTGAATCCACACACGGGTTTAACTCTGGAAGTTGAGTGCACACATTGACAGCCGTTCTGTTGCATAGCTGCGTTTTGGATTTAGAAGCAGACATTTCCCTGTGCTTACTGCCCTTTCTTCCATATGCCGGTATTGGGCTGAAAACGCCTGTTTTGGGACTCTCCACAGAAAGTGTTTGCAGACTGCTGAATCCACACACGGGTTTAACTCTGGAAGGTGAGTGCACACATTGACAACCGTTCTGTTAGATAGCTGCGTTTTGGATTTAGAAGCAGATATTTCCCTGTGCTTACTGCCCCTCCTTCCATATGCTGGTATTGGGCTGAAAACGCCTGTTTTGAGACTCTACACAGAAAGAGTTTGCAGACTGCTGAATCCACACACGGGTTTAACTCTGGAAGTTGAGTGCACACATTGACAGCCATTCTGTTAGATAGCTGTGTTTTGGATTTAGAAGCAGATATTTCCCTTTGCCTACTGCCCTTTCTTCCATATGCCGGTATTGGGCTGAAAACGCCTGTTTTGAGACTCTGCACAGAAAGTGTTTGCAGACTGCTGAATCCACACACGGGTTTAACTCTGGAAGTTGAGTGCACACATTGACAACCGTTCTGTTACATAGCTGCGTTTTGGATTTAGAAGCACATATTTCCCTGTGCTTACAGCCCTTTCTTCCATATGCCGGTATTGGGTTGAAATCGCCTGTTTTGAGACTCTGCACAGAAAGTGTTAGCAGACTGCTGAATCCACACACGGGTTTAACTCTGCAAGTTGAGTGCACACATTGACAAACTTTCTGTTAGACAGCTGCGTTTTGGACTTAGAAGCAGAAATGGCCCTGTGCTTACCGCCCTTTCTTCCATATGCCGGTATTGGGCTGAAAACGCCTGTTTTGAGACTCTGCACAGAAAGTGTTTGCAGACTGCTGAATCCACACACGGGTTTAACTCTGGAAGTTGAATGCACACATTGACAGCCGTTCTGTTGCATAGCTGCGTTTTGGATTTAGAAGCAGACATTTCCCTGTGCTTACTGCCCTTTCTTCCATATGCCGGTATTGGACTGAAAACGCCTGTTTTGAGACTCTCCACAGAAAGTGTTTGCAGACTGCTGAATCCACACACGGGTTTAACTCTGGAAGTTGAGTGCACACATTGACAACCGTTCTGTTAGATAGCTGCGTTTTGGATTTAGAAGCAGATATTTCCCTGTGCTTACTGCCCCTCCTTCCATATGCTGGTATTGGGCTGAAAACGCCTGTTTTGAGACTCTACACAGAAAGAGTTTGCAGACTGCTGAATCCACACACGGGTTTAACTCTGGAAGTTGAGTGCAAACATTGACAGCCAATCTGTTAGATAGCTGTGTTTTGGATTTAGAAGCAGATATTTCCCTTTGCCTACTGCCCTTTCTTCCATATGCCGGTATTGGGCTGAAAACGCCTGTTTTGAGACTCTGCACAGAAAGTGTTTGCAGACTGCTGAATCCACACACGGGTTTAACTCTGGAAGTTGAGTGCACACATTGACAGCCGTTCTGTTAGATAGCTGTGTTTTGGATTTAGAAGCAGATATTTCCCTTTGCCTACTGCCCGTTCTTCCACATGCCGGTGTTGATCTGAAAACGACTGTTTTGAGACTCTGCACAGAAAGTGTTTGCAGACTGCTGAATCCACACACGGGTTTAACTTTGGAATTTGAGTGCACACATTGACAACCGTTCTGTTACATAGCTGAGTTTTGGATTTAGAAGCAGATATATCCCTGTGCTTGCTGCCCTTTCTTCAATATGCCGGTATTGGGCTGAAAACGCCTGTTTTGAGACTCTGCACAGAAAGTGTTAGCAGACTGCTGGATCCACACACGGTTTTAACTCTGCAAGTTGAGTGCACACACTGACAACCGTTCTGTTAGACAGCTGCGTTTTGGACTTAGAAGCAGATATTTCCCTGTGTTTACTGCCCTTTCTTCCATATGCCGGTATTGGGCGGAAAACGCCTGTTTTCAGACTCTGCACAGAAAGTGTTTGCAGACTGCTGAAACCACTCACGGGTTTAACTCTGCATGTTGAGTGCACACATTGACAACCGTTCTGTTAGATGGCTGCATTTTGGATTTAGAAGCAGATATTTCCCTGTGCTTACTGCACTTTCTTCCATATGCCGGTATTGGGCTGAAAACACCTGTTTTGAGACTCTGCACAGAAATTGTTTGCAGACTGCTGAATCCACACACGGGTTTAACTCTGAAAGTTGAGTGCACACATTGACAACCGTTCTGTTAGATAGCTGCATTTTGGATTTAGAAGCAGATATTTCCCTTTGCCTACTGCCCTTTCTTCCATATGCCGGAATTGGGCTGAAAACGCCTGTTTTGAGACTCTGCACAGAAAGTGTTTGCAGACTGCTGAATCCACACACGGGTTTAACACTGGAATTTGAGTGCACACATTGACAACCGTTGTGTTAGATAGCTGCGTTCTGGATTTAGAAGCAAATATTTCCCTGTGCTTACTGCCCTTTCTTCCACATGCCGGTATTGGGCTGAAATCGCCTGTTTTGAGACTCTGCACAGAAAGTGTTTGCAGACTGCTGAATCCACACACGGGTTTAACTCTGCAAGTTGAGTGCACACATTGACTACCGTTCTGTTAGATAGCTGTGTTTTGGATTTAGAAGCAGATATTTCCCTGTGCTTACTGCCCTTTCTTCCATATGCCGGTATTGGGCTGGAAATGCCTGTTTTGAGACTCTGCAGTGAATGCGTTTGCGGACTGCTGAATCCACACACGGGTTTAACTCTGGAAGTTGAGTGCACAGATTGACAACCATTCTGTTACATAGCTGAGGTTTGGATTTAGAAGTAGATATTTCACTGTGCTTGCTGCCCTTTCTTCCATATGCCGGTATTGGGCTGAAAACGCCTCTTTTGAGACTCTGCACAGAAAGTGTTTGTAGACTGCTGAATCCACACACGGGTTTAACTTTGGAATTTGAGTGCACACATTGACAACCGTTCTGTTACATAGCTGAGTTTTGGATTTAGAAGCAGATATATCCCTGTGCTTGCTGCCCTTTCTTCCATATGCCGGTATTGGGCTGAAAACGCCTGTTTTGAGACTCTGCACAGAAAGTGTTAGCAGACTGCTGGATCCACACACGGTTTTAACTCTGCAAGTTGAGTGCACACACTGACAACCGTTCTGTTAGACAGCTGCGTTTTGGACTTAGAAGCAGATATTTCCCTGTGTTTACTGCCCTTTCTTCCATATGCCGGTATTGGGCGGAAAACGCCTGTTTTCAGACTCTGCACAGAAAGTGTTTGCAGACTGCTGAAACCACTCACGGGTTTAACTCTGCATGTTGAGTGCACACATTGACAACCGTTCTGTTAGATGGCTGCATTTTGGATTTAGAAGCAGATATTTCCCTGTGCTTACTGCACTTTCTTCCATATGCCGGTATTGGGCTGAAAACACCTGTTTTGAGACTCTGCACAGAAAGTGTTTGCAGACTGCTGAATCCACACACGGGTTTAACTCTGAAAGTTGAGTGCACACATTGACAACCGTTCTGTTAGATAGCTGCATTTTGGATTTAGAAGCAGATATTTCCCTTTGCCTACTGCCATTTCTTCCATATGCCGGTATTGGGCTGAAAACGCCTGTTTTGAGACTCTGCACAGAAAGTGTTTGCAGACTGCTGAATCCACACACGGGTTTAACACTGGAATTTGAGTGCACACATTGACAACCGTTGTGTTAGATAGCTGCGTTCTGGATTTAGAAGCAAATATTTCCCTTTGCTTACTGCCCTTTCTTCCACATGCCGGTATTGGGCTGAAATCGCCTGTTTTGAGACTCTGCACAGAAAGTGTTAGCAGACTGCTGAATCCACACACGGGTTTAACTCTGCAAGTTGAGTGCACACATTGACAACCGTTCTGTTAGATAGCTGCGTTTTGGATTTAGAAGCAGATATTTCCCTGTGCTTACTGCCCTTTCTTCCATATGCCGGTATTGGGCTGGAAATGCCTGTTTTGAGACTCTGCAGTGAATGCGTTTGCAGACTGCTGAATCCACACACGGGTTTAACTCTGGAAGTTGAGTGCACACATTGACAACCGTTCTGTTAGATAGCTGCGTTTTGGATTTAGAAGCAGATATTTCCCTGTGCTTACTGCCCTTCCTTCCATATGCTGGTATTGGGCTAAAACGCCTGTTTTGAGACTCTACACAGAAAGAGTTTGCAGGCTGCTGAATCCACACACGGGTTTAACTCTGGAAGTTGAGTGCACACATTGACAGCCGTTCTGTTAGATAGCTGTGTTTTGGATTTAGAAGCAGATATTTCCCTTTGCCTACTGCCCTTTCTTCCATATGCTGGTATTGGGCTGAAAACGCCTGTTTTGAGACTCTTTACAGAAAGTGTTTGCAGACTGCTGAATCCACACACGGGTTTAACTCTGGAAGTTGAGTGCACACATTGACAACCATTCTGTTACATAGCTGAGTTTTGGATTTAGAAGCAGATATATCCCTGTGCTTGCGGCCCTTTCTTCCATATGTCGGTATTGGGCTGAAAACGCCTTTTTTGAGACTCTGCACAGAAAGTGTTTGCAGACTGCTGAATCCACACACGGGTTTATCTCTGCAAGTTGAGTGCACACATTGACAACCGTTCTGTTAGACAGCTGCGTTTTGGACTTAGAAGCAGAAATTGCCCTGTGCTTACCGCCCTTTCTTCCATATGCCGCTATTGGGCTGAAAACGCCTGTTTTGAGACTCTGCACAGAAAGTGTTTGCAGACTGCTGAATCCACACACGGGTTTAACTCTGGAAGTTGAGTGCACACATTGACAGCCGTTCTGTTGCATAGCTGCGTTTTGGATTTAGAAGCAGACATTTCCCTGTGCTTACTGCCCTTTCTTCCATATGCCGGTATTGGGCTGAAAACGCCTGTTTTGGGACTCTCCACAGAAAGTGTTTGCAGACTGCTGAATCCACACACGGGTTTAACTCTGGAAGGTGAGTGCACACATTGACAACCGTTCTGTTAGATAGCTGCGTTTTGGATTTAGAAGCAGATATTTCCCTGTGCTTACTGCCCCTCCTTCCATATGCTGGTATTGGGCTGAAAACGCCTGTTTTGAGACTCTACACAGAAAGAGTTTGCAGACTGCTGAATCCACACACGGGTTTAACTCTGGAAGTTGAGTGCACACATTGACAGCCATTCTGTTAGATAGCTGTGTTTTGGATTTAGAAGCAGATATTTCCCTTTGCCTACTGCCCTTTCTTCCATATGCCGGTATTGGGCTGAAAACGCCTGTTTTGAGACTCTGCACAGAAAGTGTTTGCAGACTGCTGAATCCACACACGGGTTTAACTCTGGAAGTTGAGTGCACACATTGACAACCGTTCTGTTACATAGCTGCGTTTTGGATTTAGAAGCACATATTTCCCTGTGCTTACAGCCCTTTCTTCCATATGCCGGTATTGGGTTGAAATCGCCTGTTTTGAGACTCTGCACAGAAAGTGTTAGCAGACTGCTGAATCCACACACGGGTTTAACTCTGCAAGTTGAGTGCACACATTGACAAACTTTCTGTTAGACAGCTGCGTTTTGGACTTAGAAGCAGAAATGGCCCTGTGCTTACCGCCCTTTCTTCCATATGCCGGTATTGGGCTGAAAACGCCTGTTTTGAGACTCTGCACAGAAAGTGTTTGCAGACTGCTGAATCCACACACGGGTTTAACTCTGGAAGTTGAGTGCACACATTGACAGCCGTTCTGTTAGATAGCTGTGTTTTGGATTTAGAAGCAGATATTTCCCTGTGCTTACTGCCCTTTCTTCCATATGCCGTTATTGGGCTGAAAACACCTGTTTTGAGACTCTGCACAGAAAGTGTTTGCAGACTGCTGAATCCACACACGGGTTTAACACTGGAATTTGAGTGCACACATTGACAACCGTTTTGTTAGATAGCTGCGTTTTGGATTTAGAAGCACATATTTCCCTGTGATTACTGCCCTTTCTTCCATATGCCGGTATTGGGCTAAAATCGCCTGTTTTGAGACTCTGCACAGAAAGTGTTAGCAGACTGCTGAATCCACACACGGGTTTAACTCTGCAAGTTGAGCGCCCACATTGACAACCGTTCTGTTAGATAGCTGCGTTTTGGACTTAGAAGCAGAAATTGCCCTGTGCTTACTGCCCTTTCTTCCATATGCCGGTATTGGGCTGAAAACGCCTGTTTTGAGACTCTGCACAGAAAGTGTTTGCAGACTGCTGAATCCACACACGGGTTTAACTCTGGAAGTTGAGTGTACACATTGACAACCGTTCTGTTACATAGCTGCGTTTTGGATTTAGAAGCAGATATTTCCCTGTGCTTACTGCCCTTTCTTCCATATGCCGGTATTGGGCTGAAAACGCCTGTTTTGAGACTCTGCACAGAAAGTGTTTGCAGACTGCTGAATCCACACACGGGTTTAACTCTGGAAGTTGAGTGCACACATTGACAACCGTTCTGTTAGATCGCTGCATTTTGGATTTAGAAGCAGATATTTCCCTATGCTTACCGCACTTTCTTCCATATGCCGGTATTGGCCTGAAAACGCCTGTTTTGAGACTCTGCACAGAAACTGTTTGCAGACTGCTGAATCCACACACGGGTTTAACTCTGGAAGTTGAGTGCACTCATTGACAACCGTTCTGTTAGATAGCTGCGTTTTGGATTTAGAAGCAGATATTTCACTTTGCCTACTGCCCTTTCTTCCATATGCCGGTCTTAGGCTGAAATCGCCTGTTTTGAGACTCTGCAGAGAAAGTGTTTCCAGACTGCTGAATCCACACACGGGTTTAACTCTGGAAGTTGAGTGCACAGATTGACAACCATTCTGTTACATAGCTGAGGTTTGGATTTAGAAGCAGATATTGCACTGTGCTTGCTGCCCTTTCTTCCATATGCCGGTATTGGGCTGAAAACGCCTGTTTTGAGACTCTGCACAGAAAGTGTTTGCAGACTGCTGAATCCACACACGGTTTTACCTCTGGAAGTTGAGTGCACCCATTGACAACCGTTGTGTTAGATAGCTGCGTTTTGTATTTAGAAGCAGTTATTTCCCTGTGCTTACTGCCCTTTCTTCCATAAGCCGGTATTGGGCTGAAAACGCATGTTTTGAGACTCTGCACAGAAAGTGTTTGCAGACTGCTGAATCCACACACGGGTTGAACTCTGCAAGTTGAGTGCACACATTGACAACCGTTCTGTTAGATAGCTGCGTTTTGGATTTAGAAGAAGATTTTTCCCATTGCCTACTGCCCTTTCTTCCATATGCCAGTATTGGGCTGAAAACGCCTGTTTTGAGACTCTGCACAGAAAGTGTTTGCAGACTGCTGAATCTACACACGGGCTTAACTCTGGAATTTGAGTGAACCCATTGACAACCGTTGTGTTAGATAGCTGCGTTTTGGATATAGAATCACATATTTCCCTGTGCTTACTGCACTTTCTTCCATAGGCCAGTATTGGGCTGAAAACGCCTGTTTTCAGACTCTGCACAGAAAGTGTTAGCAGACTGCTGTATCCACACACCGGTTTAACCCTGCAAGTTGAGTGCACACATTGGCAACGGTTCTGTTAGATAGCTGCGTTTTGGATTTAGAAGCAGATATTTCCCTGTGCTTACAGCCCTTCCTTCCATATGCTGGTATTGGGCTGAAAACGCCTGGTTTGAGACTCTACACAGAAAGAGTTTGCAGACTTCTGAATCCACACACGGGTTTAACTCTGGAAGTTGAGTGCACACATTGACAGCCGTCCTGTTAGATAGCTGTGTTTTGGATTTAGAAGCAGATATTTCCCTTTGCCTACTGCCCTTTCTTCCATATGCAGGTATTGGGCTGAAAACGCCTATTTTGAGACTCAGCACAGAAAGTGTTTGCAGACTGCTGAATCCACACACGGGTTTATCTCTGCAAGTTGAGTGAACACACTGACAACCGTTCTGTTAGATAGCTGCGTTTTGGATTTAGAAGCAGATATTTCCCTGTGCTTACTGCCCTTTCTTCCATATGCCGGTATTGGGCTGAAAACGCCTGTTTTGAGACTCTGCACAGAACGTGTTTCCAGACTGCTGAATCCACACACGGGTTTAACTCTGAAAGTTGAGTGCACACATTGACAACCGTTCTGTTAGATAGCTGCGTTTTGGATTTTGAAGCAGATATATCACTTTGCCTTCTGCCCTTTCTTCCATATGACGGTATTGGGCTGAAAACGCATGTTTTGAGACTCTGCACAGAAAGTGTTTGCAGACTGCTGAATCCACACACGGATTTAACACTGGAATTTGAGTGCACACATTGACAACCGTTGTGTTAGATAGCTGCGTTTTGGATTTAGAAGCACATATTTCCCTATGCTTACTGCCCTTTCTTCCATATGCCGGTATTGGGCTGAAATCGCCTGTTTTGAGACTCTGCACAGAAAGTGTTAGCAGACTGCTGAATCCACACACGGCTTTAACTCTGCAAGTTGAGTGTACACATTGACAACCGTTCTGTTAGACAGCTGCGTTTTGGACTTAGAAGCAGAAATTGCCCTGTGCTTACTGCCGTTTCTTCCCTATGCCTGTATTGGGCTGAAAACGCCTGTTTTGAGTCTCTGCACAGAAAGTGTTAGCAGACTGCTGAATCCACACACGGGTTTAACTCCGCAAGTTGAGTGTACACATTGACAACCGTTCTGTTAAATAGCTGCGTTTTGGATTTAGAAGCCGATATTTCCCTGTGCTTACTGCCCTTTCTTCCATATGCCGGTATTGGGCTGAAAACGCCTGTTTTGAGACTCTGCACAGAAAGTGTTTGCAGACTGCTGAATCCACACACGGGCTTAACTCTGGAAGTTGAGTGCACACATTGACAACCGTTCTGTTAGATCGCTGCATTTTGGATTTAGAAGCAGATATTTCCCTGTGCTTACTGCCCTTTCTTCCATATGCCGGTGTTGGGCTGAAAACGCCTGTTTTGAGACTCTGCACAGAAAGTGTTTGCAGACTGCTGAATCCACACACGGGTTTAACTCTGGAAGTTGAGTGCACACATTGACAACCGTTCTGATACATAGCTGAGTTTTGGATTTAGAAGCAGATATATCCCTGTGCTTGCTGCCCTTTCTTCCATATGCCGGTATTGGGCTGAAAACGCCTGTTTTGAGACTCTGCACAGAAAGTGTTTGCAGACTGCTGAATCCACACACGGGTTTAACTCTGCAAGTTGAGTGCACACACTGACAACCGTTCTGTTAGATAGCTGCGTTGTGGATTTAGAAGCAGATATTTCCCTGTGCTTACTGACCTTTCTTCCATATGCTGGTATTGGGCTGAAAACGCCTGTTTTGAGACTCTGCACAGAAAGTGTTTGCAGACTGCTGAATCCAATCACGGGTTTAACTCTGCATGTTGAGTGCACACATTGCAACCGTTCTGTTAGATGGCTGCATTTTGGATTTAGAAGCAGATATTTCCCTGTGCTTACTGCCCTTTCTTCCATATGCCGGTATTGGGCTGAAAACGCCTGTTTTGAGACTCTGCACAGAAAGTGTTTGCAGACTGCTGAATCCACACACGGGTTTAACTCTGAATGTTGAGTGCACACATTGACAACTGTTCTGTTAGATAGCTGCATTTTGGATTTAGAAACAGATATTTCCCTTTGCCTACTGCTCTTTCTTCCATATGCCGGTATTGGGCTGAAATCGCCTGGTTTGAGACTCTGCACAGAAAGTGTTTGCAGACTGCTGAATCCACACACGGGTTTAACACTGGAATTTGAGTGCACACATTGACAACCGTTGTGTTAGGTAGGTGCCTTTTGGATTTAGAATCACATATTTCCCTGTTCTTACTGCCCTTCCTTCCATATGCTGGTATTGGGCTGAAAACGCCTGTTTTGAGACTCTACACAGAAAGAGTTTGCTGACTGCTGAATCCACACACGGTTTTAACTCTGGAAGTTGAGTGCACACATTGACATCCGTTCTCTTAGATAGCTGTGTTTTGGATTTAGAAGCAGATATTTCCCTGTGCTTACTGCCCTTTCTTCCAAATGCCGGTATTGGGCTGAAAACACCTGTTTTGAGACTCAGCACAGAAAGTGTTTGCAGACTGCTGAATCCACACAGGGGTTTAACACTGGAATTTGATTGCACAAATTGACAACCGTTTTGTTAGATAGCTGCGTTTTGGATTTAGAAGCACATATTTCCCTGTGCTTACTGCCCTTTCTTCCATATGCCGGTATTGGGCTGAAATCGCCTGTTTTGAGACTCTGCACAGAAAGTGTTAGCAGACTGCTGAATCCACACACGGGTTTTAACTCTGCAAGTTGAGCGCACACATTGACAACCGTTCTGTTAGACAGCTGCGTTTGGGACTTAGAAGCAGAAATTGCCCTGTGCTTACTGCCCTTTCTTCCATATGCTGGTATTGGGCAGAAAACGCCTGTTTTGAGACTCTGCACAGAAAGTGTTAGCAGACTGCTGAATCCACACACGGGTTTAACTCTGGAATTTGAGTGCACACATTGACAACCGTTGTGTTAGATAGCTGCGTTTTGGATTTAGAAGCAGATAATTTCCTGTTCTTTCTGCCCTTTCTTCCATATGCCGGTATTGGGCTGAAAACGCCTGTTTTGGGAATTGGCGCATAAAGTTTTTGCAGACTGCTGAAGACACACAGGGCTTTAACTCTGGAAGTTGAGTGCACACATTGACAACCGTTGTGTTAGATAGCTGTGTTTTGGATTTAGAAGCAGATATTTCCCTGTGCTTAATGCCCTTTCTTCCATATGCTGGTATTAGGCTGAAAACGCCTGTTTTGAGACTCTACACAGAAAGAGTTTGCTGACTGCTGAATCCACACACGGGTTTAACTCTGGAAGTTGAGTGCACTCATTGACAGCCGTTCTGTTAGATAGCTGTGTTTTGGATTTAGAAGCAGATATTTCCCTTTGCCTACTGCCCTTTCTTCCATATGCCGGTATTGAGCTGAAAACGCCTGTTTTGAGACTCAGCACAGAAAGTGTTTGCAGACTGCTGAATCCACACACGGGTTTAACTCTGCAAGTTGAGTGAACACACTGACAACCGTTCTGTTAGATAGATGCGTTTTGGATTTAGAAGCAGATATTTCCCTGTGCTTACTGCCCTTTCTTCCATATGCCGGTATTGGGCTGAAAACGCCTCTTTTGAGACTCTGCACAGAAAGTGTTTGCAGACTGCTGAATCCACACACGGGGTTTAACTCTGAAAGTTGAGTGCACACATTGACAACCGTTCTGTTAAATAGCTGCGTTTTGGATTTAGAAGCAGATATTTCACTTTGACTTCTGCCCTTTCTTCCATATGACGGTATTGGGCTGAAAACGCCTGTTTTGAGAATCTGCACAGAAAGTGTTTGCAGACTGCTGAATCCACACACGGGTTTAACACTGGAATTTGAGTGCACACATTGACAACCGTTGTGTTAGATAGCTGCGTTTTGGATTTAGAAGCACATATTTCCCTGTGCTTACTGCCCTTTCTTCCATATGCCGGTATTGGGCTGAAATCGCCTGTTTTGAGACTCTGCACAGAAAGTGTTAGCAGACTGCTGAATCCACACACGGGTTTAACTCTGCAAGTTGAGTGTACACATTGACAACCGTTCTGTTAGACAGCTGTGTTTTGGACTTAGAAGCAGAAATTGCCCTGTGCTTACGGCCCTTTCTTCCCTATGCCGGTATTGGGCTGAAAACGCTTGTTTTGAGACTCTGCACAGAAAGTGTTTGCAGACTGCTGAATCCACACACGGGTTTAACTCCGCAAGGTGAGTGTACACATTGACAACCGTTCTGTTACATAGCTGCGTTTTGGATGTAGAAGCAGATATTTCCCTGTGCTTACTGCCCTTTCTTCCATATGCCGGTATTGGGCTGAAAACGCCTGTTTTGAGACTCTGCACAGAAAGTGTTTGCAGACTGCTGAATCCACACACGGGTTTAACTCTGGAAGTTGAGTGCACACATTGACAACCGTTCTGTTAGATCGCTGCATTTTGGATTTAGAAGCAGATATTTCCCTGTGCTTACCGCACTTTCTTCCATATGTCGGTATTGGGCTGAAAACGCCTGTTTTGAGACACTGCACAGAAAGTGTTAGCAGACTGCTGAATTCACACACGGGTTTAACTCTGGAATTTGAGTGCACACATTGACAACCGTTCTCTTACATAGCTGCGTTTTGGATTTAGAAACAGATATTTCCCTTTGCCTACTGCTCTTTCTTCCATATGCCGGTATTGGGCTGAAAACGCCTGTTTTGAGACTCTGCACAGAAAGTGTTTGCAGACTGCTGAATCCACACACGGGTTTTAACACTGGAATTTGAGTGCACACATTGACAACCGTTGTGTTAGATAGCTGCGTTTTGGATTTAGAAGCACATATTTCCCTGTGCTTACTGCCCTTCCTTCCATATGCTGGTATTGGACTGAAAACGCCTGTTTTGAGACTCTACACAGAAAGAGTTTGCTGACTGCTGAATCCACACACGGGTTTAACTCTGGAAGTTGAGTGCACACATTGACAGCCGTTCTGTTAGATAGCTGTGTTTTGGATTTAGAAGCAGATATTTCCCTTTGCCTACTGCCCTTTCTTCCATATGCCGGTATTGGGCTGAAAACGCCTGTTTTGAGACTCAGCACAAAAAGTGTTTGCAGACTGCTGAATCCACACACGGGTTTAACTCTGCAAGTTGAGTGAACACACTGACAACCGTTCTGTTAGATAGCTGTGTTTTGGATTTAGAAGCAGATATTTTCCTGTGCTTACTGCCCTTTCTTCCATATGCCGGTATTGGGCTGAAAACGCCTCTTTTGAGACTCTGCACAGAAAGTGTTTGCAGACTGCTGAATCCACACACGGGTTTAACTCTGAAAGTTGAGTGCACACATTGACAACCGTTCTGTTAGATAGCTGCATTTTAGATATAGAAGCAGATATTTCACTTTGCCTTCTGCCCTTTCTTCCATATGACGGTATTGGGCTGAAAACGCCTGTTTTGAGAATCTGCACAGAAAGTGTTTGCAGACTGCTGAATCCACACACGGATTTAACACTGGAATTTGAGTGCACACATTGACAACCGTTGAGTTAGATAGCTGCGTTTTGGATTTAGAAGCACATATTTCCCTATGCTTACTGCCCTTTCTTCCATATGCCGGTATTGGGCTGAAATCGCCTGTTTTGAGACTCTGCACAGAAAGTGTTAGCAGACCGCTGAATCCACACACGGCTTTAACTCTGCAAGTTGAGTTTACACATTGACAACCGTTCTGTTAGACAGCTGCGTTTTGGACTTAGAAGCAGAAATTGCCCTGTGCTTACTGCCCTTTCTTCCCTATGCCGGTATTGGGCTGAAAACGCCTGTTTTGAGACTCTGCACAGAAAGTGTTTGCAGACTGCTGAATCCACACACGGGTTTAACTCCACAAGTTGAGTGTACACATTGACAACCGTTCTGTTACATAGCTGCGTTTTGGAATTAGAAGCAGATATTTCCCTGTGCTTACTGCCCTTTCTTCCATATGTCGGTATTGGGCTGAAAACGCCTGTTTTGAGACTCTGCACAGAAAGTGTTTGCAGACTGCTGAATCCACACACGGGTTTAACTCTGGTAGTTGAGTGCACACATTGACAACCGTTGTGTTAGATAGCTGCGTTTTGGATTTAGAAGCACATATTTCCCTGTGCTTACTGCCCTTTCTTCCATATGCCGGTATTGGGCTGAAAACGCCTGTTTTGGGAATTGGCGCATAAAGTTTTTGCAGACTGCTGAACACACACAGGGCTTTAACTCTGGAAGTTGAGTGCACACATTGACAACCGTTGTGTTAGATAGCTGCGTTTTGGATTTAGAAGCACATATTTCCCTATGCTTACTGCCCTTTCTTCCATATGCCGGTATTGGGCTGAAATCGCCTGTTTTGAGACTCTGCACAGAAAGTGTTAGCAGACTGCTGAATCCACACACGGCTTTAACTCTGCAAGTTGAGTGTACACATTGACAACCGTTCTGTTAGACAGCTGCGTTTTGGACTTAGAAGCAGAAATTGCCCTGTGCTTACTGCCGTTTCTTCCCTATGCCTGTATTGGGCTGAAAACGCCTGTTTTGAGTCTCTGCACAGAAAGTGTTAGCAGACTGCTGAATCCACACACGGGTTTAACTCCGCAAGTTGAGTGTACACATTGACAACCGTTCTGTTAAATAGCTGCGTTTTGGATTTAGAAGCCGATATTTCCCTGTGCTTACTGCCCTTTCTTCCATATGCCGGTATTGGGCTGAAAACGCCTGTTTTGAGACTCTGCACAGAAAGTGTTTGCAGACTGCTGAATCCACACACGGGCTTAACTCTGGAAGTTGAGTGCACACATTGACAACCGTTCTGTTAGATCGCTGCATTTTGGATTTAGAAGCAGATATTTCCCTGTGCTTACTGCCCTTTCTTCCATATGCCGGTGTTGGGCTGAAAACGCCTGTTTTGAGACTCTGCACAGAAAGTGTTTGCAGACTGCTGAATCCACACACGGGTTTAACTCTGGAAGTTGAGTGCACACATTGACAACCGTTCTGATACATAGCTGAGTTTTGGATTTAGAAGCAGATATATCCCTGTGCTTGCTGCCCTTTCTTCCATATGCCGGTATTGGGCTGAAAACGCCTGTTTTGAGACTCTGCACAGAAAGTGTTTGCAGACTGCTGAATCCACACACGGGTTTAACTCTGCAAGTTGAGTGCACACACTGACAACCGTTCTGTTAGATAGCTGCGTTGTGGATTTAGAAGCAGATATTTCCCTGTGCTTACTGACCTTTCTTCCATATGCTGGTATTGGGCTGAAAACGCCTGTTTTGAGACTCTGCACAGAAAGTGTTTGCAGACTGCTGAATCCAATCACGGGTTTAACTCTGCATGTTGAGTGCACACATTGCAACCGTTCTGTTAGATGGCTGCATTTTGGATTTAGAAGCAGATATTTCCCTGTGCTTACTGCCCTTTCTTCCATATGCCGGTATTGGGCTGAAAACGCCTGTTTTGAGACTCTGCACAGAAAGTGTTTGCAGACTGCTGAATCCACACACGGGTTTAACTCTGAATGTTGAGTGCACACATTGACAACTGTTCTGTTAGATAGCTGCATTTTGGATTTAGAAACAGATATTTCCCTTTGCCTACTGCTCTTTCTTCCATATGCCGGTATTGGGCTGAAATCGCCTGGTTTGAGACTCTGCACAGAAAGTGTTTGCAGACTGCTGAATCCACACACGGGTTTAACACTGGAATTTGAGTGCACACATTGACAACCGTTGTGTTAGGTAGGTGCCTTTTGGATTTAGAATCACATATTTCCCTGTTCTTACTGCCCTTCCTTCCATATGCTGGTATTGGGCTGAAAACGCCTGTTTTGAGACTCTACACAGAAAGAGTTTGCTGACTGCTGAATCCACACACGGTTTTAACTCTGGAAGTTGAGTGCACACATTGACATCCGTTCTCTTAGATAGCTGTGTTTTGGATTTAGAAGCAGATATTTCCCTGTGCTTACTGCCCTTTCTTCCAAATGCCGGTATTGGGCTGAAAACACCTGTTTTGAGACTCAGCACAGAAAGTGTTTGCAGACTGCTGAATCCACACAGGGGTTTAACACTGGAATTTGATTGCACAAATTGACAACCGTTTTGTTAGATAGCTGCGTTTTGGATTTAGAAGCACATATTTCCCTGTGCTTACTGCCCTTTCTTCCATATGCCGGTATTGGGCTGAAATCGCCTGTTTTGAGACTCTGCACAGAAAGTGTTAGCAGACTGCTGAATCCACACACGGGTTTAACTCTGCAAGTTGAGCGCACACATTGACAACCGTTCTGTTAGACAGCTGCGTTTGGGACTTAGAAGCAGAAATTGCCCTGTGCTTACTGCCCTTTCTTCCATATGCTGGTATTGGGCAGAAAACGCCTGTTTTGAGACTCTGCACAGAAAGTGTTAGCAGACTGCTGAATCCACACACGGGTTTAACTCTGGAATTTGAGTGCACACATTGACAACCGTTGTGTTAGATAGCTGCGTTTTGGATTTAGAAGCAGATAATTTCCTGTTCTTTCTGCCCTTTCTTCCATATGCCGGTATTGGGCTGAAAACGCCTGTTTTGGGAATTGGCGCATAAAGTTTTTGCAGACTGCTGAAGACACACAGGGCTTTAACTCTGGAAGTTGAGTGCACACATTGACAACCGTTGTGTTAGATAGCTGTGTTTTGGATTTAGAAGCAGATATTTCCCTGTGCTTAATGCCCTTTCTTCCATATGCTGGTATTAGGCTGAAAACGCCTGTTTTGAGACTCTACACAGAAAGAGTTTGCTGACTGCTGAATCCACACACGGGTTTAACTCTGGAAGTTGAGTGCACTCATTGACAGCCGTTCTGTTAGATAGCTGTGTTTTGGATTTAGAAGCAGATATTTCCCTTTGCCTACTGCCCTTTCTTCCATATGCCGGTATTGAGCTGAAAACGCCTGTTTTGAGACTCAGCACAGAAAGTGTTTGCAGACTGCTGAATCCACACACGGGTTTAACTCTGCAAGTTGAGTGAACACACTGACAACCGTTCTGTTAGATAGATGCGTTTTGGATTTAGAAGCAGATATTTCCCTGTGCTTACTGCCCTTTCTTCCATATGCCGGTATTGGGCTGAAAACGCCTCTTTTGAGACTCTGCACAGAAAGTGTTTGCAGACTGCTGAATCCACACACGGGTTTAACTCTGAAAGTTGAGTGCACACATTGACAACCGTTCTGTTAAATAGCTGCGTTTTGGATTTAGAAGCAGATATTTCACTTTGACTTCTGCCCTTTCTTCCATATGACGGTATTGGGCTGAAAACGCCTGTTTTGAGAATCTGCACAGAAAGTGTTTGCAGACTGCTGAATCCACACACGGGTTTAACACTGGAATTTGAGTGCACACATTGACAACCGTTGTGTTAGATAGCTGCGTTTTGGATTTAGAAGCACATATTTCCCTGTGCTTACTGCCCTTTCTTCCATATGCCGGTATTGGGCTGAAATCGCCTGTTTTGAGACTCTGCACAGAAAGTGTTAGCAGACTGCTGAATCCACACACGGGTTTAACTCTGCAAGTTGAGTGTACACATTGACAACCGTTCTGTTAGACAGCTGTGTTTTGGACTTAGAAGCAGAAATTGCCCTGTGCTTACGGCCCTTTCTTCCCTATGCCGGTATTGGGCTGAAAACGCTTGTTTTGAGACTCTGCACAGAAAGTGTTTGCAGACTGCTGAATCCACACACGGGTTTAACTCCGCAAGGTGAGTGTACACATTGACAACCGTTCTGTTACATAGCTGCGTTTTGGATGTAGAAGCAGATATTTCCCTGTGCTTACTGCCCTTTCTTCCATATGCCGGTATTGGGCTGAAAACGCCTGTTTTGAGACTCTGCACAGAAAGTGTTTGCAGACTGCTGAATCCACACACGGGTTTAACTCTGGAAGTTGAGTGCACACATTGACAACCGTTCTGTTAGATCGCTGCATTTTGGATTTAGAAGCAGATATTTCCCTGTGCTTACCGCACTTTCTTCCATATGTCGGTATTGGGCTGAAAACGCCTGTTTTGAGACACTGCACAGAAAGTGTTAGCAGACTGCTGAATTCACACACGGGTTTAACTCTGGAATTTGAGTGCACACATTGACAACCGTTCTCTTACATAGCTGCGTTTTGGATTTAGAAACAGATATTTCCCTTTGCCTACTGCTCTTTCTTCCATATGCCGGTATTGGGCTGAAAACGCCTGTTTTGAGACTCTGCACAGAAAGTGTTTGCAGACTGCTGAATCCACACACGGGTTTAACACTGGAATTTGAGTGCACACATTGACAACCGTTGTGTTAGATAGCTGCGTTTTGGATTTAGAAGCACATATTTCCCTGTGCTTACTGCCCTTCCTTCCATATGCTGGTATTGGACTGAAAACGCCTGTTTTGAGACTCTACACAGAAAGAGTTTGCTGACTGCTGAATCCACACACGGGTTTAACTCTGGAAGTTGAGTGCACACATTGACAGCCGTTCTGTTAGATAGCTGTGTTTTGGATTTAGAAGCAGATATTTCCCTTTGCCTACTGCCCTTTCTTCCATATGCCGGTATTGGGCTGAAAACGCCTGTTTTGAGACTCAGCACAAAAAGTGTTTGCAGACTGCTGAATCCACACACGGGTTTAACTCTGCAAGTTGAGTGAACACACTGACAACCGTTCTGTTAGATAGCTGTGTTTTGGATTTAGAAGCAGATATTTTCCTGTGCTTACTGCCCTTTCTTCCATATGCCGGTATTGGGCTGAAAACGCCTCTTTTGAGACTCTGCACAGAAAGTGTTTGCAGACTGCTGAATCCACACACGGGTTTAACTCTGAAAGTTGAGTGCACACATTGACAACCGTTCTGTTAGATAGCTGCATTTTAGATATAGAAGCAGATATTTCACTTTGCCTTCTGCCCTTTCTTCCATATGACGGTATTGGGCTGAAAACGCCTGTTTTGAGAATCTGCACAGAAAGTGTTTGCAGACTGCTGAATCCACACACGGATTTAACACTGGAATTTGAGTGCACACATTGACAACCGTTGAGTTAGATAGCTGCGTTTTGGATTTAGAAGCACATATTTCCCTATGCTTACTGCCCTTTCTTCCATATGCCGGTATTGGGCTGAAATCGCCTGTTTTGAGACTCTGCACAGAAAGTGTTAGCAGACCGCTGAATCCACACACGGCTTTAACTCTGCAAGTTGAGTGTACACATTGACAACCGTTCTGTTAGACAGCTGCGTTTTGGACTTAGAAGCAGAAATTGCCCTGTGCTTACTGCCCTTTCTTCCCTATGCCGGTATTGGGCTGAAAACGCCTGTTTTGAGACTCTGCACAGAAAGTGTTTGCAGACTGCTGAATCCACACACGGGTTTAACTCCACAAGTTGAGTGTACACATTGACAACCGTTCTGTTACATAGCTGCGTTTTGGAATTAGAAGCAGATATTTCCCTGTGCTTACTGCCCTTTCTTCCATATGCCGGTATTGGGCTGAAAACGCCTGTTTTGAGACTCTGCACAGAAAGTGTTTGCAGACTGCTGAATCCACACACGGGTTTAACTCTGGTAGTTGAGTGCACACATTGACAACCGTTGTGTTAGATAGCTGCGTTTTGGATTTAGAAGCACATATTTCCCTGTGCTTACTGCCCTTTCTTCCATATGCCGGTATTGGGCTGAAAACGCCTGTTTTGGGAATTGGCGCATAAAGTTTTTGCAGACTGCTGAACACACACAGGGCTTTAACTCTGGAAGTTGAGTGCACACATTGACAACCGTTGTGTTAGATAGCTGCGTTTTGGATTTAGAAGCAGATATTTCCCTGTGCTTAATGCCCTTTCTTCCATATGCCGGTATTGGGCTGAAAACGCCTGTTTTGAGACTCTGCAAAGAAAGTGTTTGCAGACTGCTGAATCCACACACGGGTTTAACTCTGGAAGTTGAGTGCACACATTGATAACCGTTCTGTTACATAGCTGCGTTTTGGATTTAGAAACAGATATTTCCCTTTGCCTACTGCTCTTTCTTCCATATGCCGGTATTGGGCTGAAAACGCCTGTTTTGAGACTCTGCACAGAAAGTGTTTGCAGACTGCTGAATCCACACACGGGTTTAACACTGGAATTTGAGTGCACACATTGACAACCGTTGTGTTAGATAGCTGCGTTTTGGATTTAGAAGCACATATTTCCCTGTGCTTACTGCCCTTCCTTCCATATGCTGGTATTGGGCTGAAAACGCCTGTTTTGAGACTCTACACAGAAAGAGTTTGCTGTCTGCTGAATCCACACACGGGTTTAACTCTGCAAGTTGAGTGCACACATTGACAGCCGTTCTGTTAGATAGCTGTGTTTAGGATTTAGAATCAGATATTTCCCTTTGCCTACTGCCCTTTCTTCCATATGCCGGTATTGGGCTGAAAACGCCTGTTTTGAGACTCAGCACAGAAAGTGTTTGCAGACTGCTGAATCCACACACGGGTTTAACTCTGCAAGTTGAGTGAACACACTGACAACCGTTCTGTTAGATAGCTGCGTTTTGGATTTAGAAGCAGATATTTTCCTGTGCTTACTGCCCTTTCTTCCATATGCCGGTATTGGGCTGAAAACGCCTCTTTTGAGACTCTGCACAGAAAGTGTTTGCAGACTGCTGAATCCACACACGGGTTTAACTCTGAAAGTTGAGTGCACACATTGACAACCGTTCTGTTAGATAGCTGCGTTTTAGATTTAGAAGCAGATATTTCACTTTGCCTTCTGCCCTTTCTTCCATATGACGGTATTGGGATGAAAACGCCTGTTTTGAGAATCTGCACAGAAAGTGTTTGCAGACTGCTGAATCCACACACGGATTTAACACTGGAATTTGAGTGCACACATTGACAACCGTTGTGTTAGATAGCTGCGTTTTGGATTTAGAAGCACATATTTCCCTATGCTTACTGCCCTTTCTTCCATATGCCGGTATTGGGCTGAAATCGCCTGTTTTGAGACTCTGCACAGAAAGTGTTAGCAGACTGCTGAATCCACACACGGCTTTAACTCTGCAAGTTGAGTGTACACATTGACAACCGTTCTGTTAGACAGCTGCGTTTTGGACTTAGAAGCAGAAATTGCCCTGTGCTTACTGCCCTTTCTTCCCTATGCCGGTATTGGGCTGAAAACGCCTGTTTTGAGACTCTGCACAGAAAGTGTTTGCAGACCGCTGAATCCACACACGGGTTTAACTCCACAAGTTGAGTGTACACATTGACAACCGTTCTGTTACATAGCTGCGTTTTGGATTTAGAAGCAGATATTTCCCTGTGCTTACTGCCCTTTCTTCCATATGCCGGTATTGGGCTGAAAACGCCTGTTTTGAGACTCTGCACAGAAAGTGTTTGCAGACTGCTGAATCCACACACGGGTTTAACTCTGGAAGTTGAGTGCACACATTGACAACCGTTCTGTTAGATCGCTGCATTTTGGATTTAGAAGCACATATTTCCCTGTGCTTACTGCCCTTTCTTCCATATGCCGGTATTGGGCTGAAAACGCCTGTTTTGGGAATTGGCGCATAAAGTTTTTGCAGACTGCTGAACACACACAGGGCTTTAACTCTGGAATTTGAGTGCACACATTGACAACCGTTGTGTTAGATAGCTGCGTTTTGGATTTAGAAGCACATATTTCCCTGTGCTTACTGCCCTTCCTTTCATATGCTGGTATTGTGCTGAAAACGCCTGTTTTGAGACTCTACACATAAAGAGGTTGCTGACTGCTGAATCCACACACAGGTTTAACTCTGGAAGTTGAGTGCACACATTGACAACCGTTCTGTTAGATAGCTGCATTTTGGATTTAGAAGCAGATATTTCCCTTTGCCGACTGCCCTTTCTTCCATATGCCGGTATTGGGCTGAAAACGCCTGTTTTGAGACTGTGCACAGAAAGTGTTTGCAGACTGCTGAATCCACACACGGGTTTAACACTGGAATTTCAGTGCACACAATGACAACCATTGTGTTAGATAGCTGCGTTTTGGATTTAGAAGCAGATATTTCCCTGTGCTTAATGCCCTTTCTTCCATATGCCGGTATTGGGCTGAAAACGCCTGTTTTGAGACTCTGCACAGAAAGTGTTAGCAGACTGCTGAATCCAAACACGGGTTTAACTCTGCATGTTGAGTGCACACACTGACAACCGTTCTGTTAGACAGCTGCGTTTTGGACTTAGAAGCAGATATTTCCCTGTGCTTACTGCCCTTTCTTCCATATGCCGGTATTGGGCGGAAAACGCCTGTTTTGAGACTCTGTACAGAAAGTGTTTGCAGACTGCTGAATCCACTCACGTGTTTAACTCTGCATGTTGAGTGCACACATTGACAACCGTTCTGTTAGATGGCTGCATTTTGGATTTAGAAGCAGATATTTCCCTGTGCTTACAGCACTTTCTTCCATATGCCGGTATTGGGCTGAAAACGCCTGTTTTGAGACTCTGCAAAGAAAGTGTTTGCAGACTGCTGAATCCACACACGGGTTTAACTCTGAAAGTTGAGTGCACACATTGACAACCGTTCTGTTAGATAGCTGCATTTTGGATTTAGAAGCAGATATTTCCCTTTGCCGACTGCCCTTTCTTCCATATGCCGGTATTGGGCTGAAAACGCCTGTTTTGAGACTCTGCACAGAAAGTGTTTCCAGACTGCTGAATCCACACACGGGTTTAACACTGGAATTTGAGTGCACACAATGACAGCCGTTGTGTTAGATAGCTGCGTTTTGGATTTAGAAGCAAATATTTCCCTGTGCTTACTGCCCTTTCTTCCATATGCCGGTATTGGGCTGAAATCCCCTGTTTTGAGACTCTGCACAGAAAGTGTTAGCAGACTGCTGAATCCACACACGGTTTTAACTCTGCAAGTTGAGTGCACACATTGACAACCATTCTGTTAGACAGCTGCGTTTTGGACTTAGAAGCAGAAATTGCCCTGTGCTTACTGCCCTTTCTTCCCTATGCCGGTATTGGGCTGAAAACGCCTGTTTTGAGACTCTGCACAGAAAGTGTTTGCAGACTGCTGAATCCACACACGGGTTTAACTCTGCAAGTTGAGTGAACACACTGACAACCGTTCTGTTAGATCGCTGCATTTTGGATTTAGAAGCAGATATTTCCCTGTGCTTACCGCACTTTCTTCCATATGTCGGTATTGGGCTGAAAACGCCTGTTTTGAGACACTGCACAGAAAGTGTTAGCAGACTGCTGAATCCACACACGGGTTTAACTCTGGAATTTGAGTGCACACATTGACAACCGTTGTGTTAGATAGCTGCGTTTTGGATTTAGAAGCACATATTTCCCTGTGCTTAATGCCCTTTCTTCCATATGCCGGTATTGGGCAGAAAACGCCTGTTTTGAGACTCTGCAAAGAAAATGTTTGCAGACTGCTGAATCCACACACGGCTTTAACTCTGCAAGTTGAGTGTACACATTGACAACCGTTCTGTTAGACAGCTGCGTTTTGGACTTAGAAGCAGAAATTGCCCTGTGCTTACGGCCCTTTCTTCCCTATGCCGGTATTGGGCTGAAAACGCTTGTTTTGAGACTCTGCACAGAAAGTGTTTGCAGACTGCTGAATCCACACACGGGTTTAACTCCGCAAGGTGAGTGTACACATTGACAACCGTTCTGTTACATAGCTGCGTTTTGGATGTAGAAGCAGATATTTCCCTGTGCTTACTGCCCTTTCTTCCATATGCCGGTATTGGGCTGAAAACGCCTGTTTTGAGACTCTGCACAGAAAGTGTTTGCAGACTGCTGAATCCACACACGGGTTTAACTCTGGAAGTTGAGTGCACACATTGACAACCGTTCTGTTAGATCGCTGCATTTTGGATTTAGAAGCAGATATTTCCCTGTGCTTACCGCACTTTCTTCCATATGTCGGTATTGGGCTGAAAACGCCTGTTTTGAGACACTGCACAGAAAGTGTTAGCAGACTGCTGAATTCACACACGGGTTTAACTCTGGAATTTGAGTGCACACATTGACAACCGTTCTCTTACATAGCTGCGTTTTGGATTTAGAAACAGATATTTCCCTTTGCCTACTGCTCTTTCTTCCATATGCCGGTATTGGGCTGAAAACGCCTGTTTTGAGACTCTGCACAGAAAGTGTTTGCAGACTGCTGAATCCACACACGGGTTTAACACTGGAATTTGAGTGCACACATTGACAACCGTTGTGTTAGATAGCTGCGTTTTGGATTTAGAAGCACATATTTCCCTGTGCTTACTGCCCTTTCTTCCATATGCCGGTATTGGGCTGAAAACGCCTGTTTTGGGAATTGGCGCATAAAGTTTTTGCAGACTGCTGAACACACACAGGGCTTTAACTCTGGAAGTTGAGTGCACACATTGACAACCGTTGTGTTAGATAGCTGCGTTTTGGATTTAGAAGCAGATATTTCCCTGTGCTTAATGCCCTTTCTTCCATATGCCGGTATTGGGCTGAAAACGCCTGTTTTGAGACTCTGCAAAGAAAGTGTTTGCAGACTGCTGAATCCACACACGGGTTTAACTCTGGAAGTTGAGTGCACACATTGACAACCGTTCTGTTACATAGCTGCGTTTTGGATTTAGAAACAGATATTTCCCTTTGCCTACTGCTCTTTCTTCCATATGCCGGTATTGGGCTGAAAACGCCTGTTTTGAGACTCTGCACAGAAAGTGTTTGCAGACTGCTGAATCCACACACGGGTTTAACACTGGAATTTGAGTGCACACATTGACAACCGTTGTGTTAGATAGCTGCGTTTTGGATTTAGAAGCACATATTTCCCTGTGCTTACTGCCCTTCCTTCCATATGCTGGTATTGGGCTGAAAACGCCTGTTTTGAGACTCTACACAGAAAGAGTTTGCTGTCTGCTGAATCCACACACGGGTTTAACTCTGCAAGTTGAGTGCACACATTGACAGCCGTTCTGTTAGATAGCTGTGTTTAGGACTTAGAAGCAGATATTTCCCTTTGCCTACTGCCCTTTCTTCCATATGCCGGTATTGGGCTGAAAACGCCTGTTTTGAGACTCAGCACAGAAAGTGTTTGCAGACTGCTGAATCCACACACGGGTTTAACTCTGCAAGTTGAGTGAACACACTGACAACCGTTCTGTTAGATAGCTGCGTTTTGGATTTAGAAGCAGATATTTTCCTGTGCTTACTGCCCTTTCTTCCATATGCCGGTATTGGGCTGAAAACGCCTCTTTTGAGACTCTGCACAGAAAGTGTTTGCAGACTGCTGAATCCACACACGGGTTTAACTCTGAAAGTTGAGTGCACACATTGACAACCGTTCTGTTAGATAGCTGCGTTTTAGATTTAGAAGCAGATATTTCACTTTGCCTTCTGCCCTTTCTTCCATATGACGGTATTGGGATGAAAACGCCTGTTTTGAGAATCTGCACAGAAAGTGTTTGCAGACTGCTGAATCCACACACGGATTTAACACTGGAATTTGAGTGCACACATTGACAACCGTTGTGTTAGATAGCTGCGTTTTGGATTTAGAAGCACATATTTCCCTATGCTTACTGCCCTTTCTTCCATATGCCGGTATTGGGCTGAAATCGCCTGTTTTGAGACTCTGCACAGAAAGTGTTAGCAGACTGCTGAATCCACACACGGCTTTAACTCTGCAAGTTGAGTGTACACATTGACAACCGTTCTGTTAGACAGCTGCGTTTTGGACTTAGAAGCAGAAATTGCCCTGTGCTCACTGCCCTTTCTTCCCTATGCCGGTATTGGGCTGAAAAAGCCTGTTTTGAGACTCTGCACAGAAAGTGTTTGCAGACCGCTGAATCCACACACGGGTTTAACTCCACAAGTTGAGTGTACACATTGACAACCGTTCTGTTACATAGCTGCGTTTTGGATTTAGAAGCAGATATTTCCCTGTGCTTACTGCCCTTTCTTCCATATGCCGGTATTGGGCTGAAAACGCCTGTTTTGAGACTCTGCACAGAAAGTGTTTGCAGACTGCTGAATCCACACACGGGTTTAACTCTGGAAGTTGAGTGCACACATTGACAACCGTTCTGTTAGATCGCTGCATTTTGGATTTAGAAGCAGATATTTCCCTGTGCTTACCGCACTTTCTTCCATATGCCGGTATTGGGCTGAAAACGCCTGTTTTGAGACTCTGCACAGAAAGTGTTAGCAGACTGCTGAATCCATACACGGGTTTAACTCGGGAATTTGAGTGCACACATTGACAACCGTTGTGTTAGATAGCTGCGTTTTGGATTTAGAAGCACATATTTCCCTGTGCTTACTGCCCTTTCTTCCATATGCCGGTATTGGGCTGAAAACGCCTGTTTTGGGAATTGGCGCATAAAGTTTTTGCAGACTGCTGAACACACACAGGGCTTTAACTCTGGAAGTTGAGTGCACACATTGACAACCATTGTGTTAGATAGCTGCGTTTTGGATTTAGAAGCAGATATTTCCCTGTGCTTAATGCCCTTTCTTCCATATGCCGGTATTGGGCTGAAAACGCCTGTTTTGAGACTCTGCAAAGAAAGTGTTTGCAGACTGCTGAATCCACACACGGGTTTAACTCTGGAAGTTGAGTGCACACATTGACAACCGTTCTGTTACATAGCTGCGTTTTGGATTTAGAAACAGATATTTCCCTTTGCCTACTGCTCTTTCTTCCATATGCCGGTATTGGGCTGAAAACGCCTGTTTTGAGACTCTGCACAGAAAGTGTTTGCAGACTGCTGAATCCACACACGGGTTTAACACTGGAATTGGAGTGCACACATTGACAACCGTTGTGTTAGATAGCTGCGTTTTGGATTTAGAAGCACATATTTCCCTGTGCTTACTGCCCTTCCTTTCATATGCTGGTATTGGGCTGAAAACGCCTGTTTTGAGACTCTACACATAAAGAGGTTGCTGACTGCTGAATCCACACACGGGTTTAACTCTGGAAGTTGAGTGCACACATTGACAACCGTTCTGTTAGAAAGCTGCATTTTGGATTTAGAAGCAGATATTTCCCTTTGCCGACTGCCCTTTCTTCCATATGCCGGTATTGGGCTGAAAACGCCTGTTTTGAGACTCTGCACAGAAAGTGTTTGCAGACTGCTGAATCCACACACGGGTTTAACACTGGAATTTCAGTGCACACAATGACAACCATTGTGTTAGATAGCTGCGTTTTGGATTTAGAAGCAGATATTTCCCTGTGCTTAATGCCCTTTCTTCCATATGCCGGTATTGGGCTGAAAACGCCTGTTTTGAGACTCTGCACAGAAAGTGTTAGCAGACTGCTGAATCCAAACACGGGTTTAACTCTGCATGTTGAGTGCACACACTGACAACCGTTCTGTTAGACAGCTGCGTTTTGGACTTAGAAGCAGATATTTCCCTGTGCTTACTGCCCTTTCTTCCATATGCCGGTATTGGGCAGAAAACGCCTGTTTTGAGACTCTGTACAGAAAGTGTTTGCAGACTGCTGAATCCACTCACGTGTTTAACTCTGCATGTTGAGTGCACACATTGACAACCGTTCTGTTAAATGGCTGCATTTTGGATTTAAAAGCAGATTTTTCCCTGTGCTTACAGCACTTTCTTCCATATGCCGGTATTGGGCTGAAAACGCCTGTTTTGAGACTCTGCACAGAAAGTGTTTGCAGACTGCTGAATCCACACACGGGTTTAACTCTGAAAGTTGAGTGCACACATTGACAACCGTTCTGTTAGATAGCTGCATTTTGGATTTAGAAGCAGATATTTCCCTTTGCCGACTGCCCTTTCTTCCATATGCCGGTATTGGGCTGAAAACGCCTGTTTTGAGACTCTGCACAGAAAGTGTTTGCAGACTGCTGAATCCACACACGGGTTTAACACTGGAATTTCAGTGCACACAATGACAGCCGTTGTGTTAGATAGCTGCGTTTTGGATTTAGAAGCAAATATTTCCCTGTGCTTACTGCCCTTTCTTCCGTATGCCGGTATTGGGCTGAAATCGCCTGTTTGAGACTCTGCACAGAAAGTGTTAGCAGACTGCTGAATCCACACACGGTTTTAACTCTGCAAGTTGAGTGCACACATTGACAACCATTCTGTTAGACAGCTGCGTTTTGGACTTAGAAGCAGAAATTGCCCTGTGCTTACTGCCCTTTCTTCCCTATGCCGGTATTGGGCTGAAAACGCCTGTTTTGAGACTCTGCACAGAAAGTGTTTGCAGACTGCTGAATCCACACACGGGTTTAACTCTGCAAGTTGAGTGAACACACTGACAACCGTTCTGTTAGATCGCTGCATTTTGGATTTAGAAGCAGATATTTCCCTGTGCTTACCGCACTTTCTTCCATATGTCGGTATTGGGCTGAAAACGCCAGTTTTGAGACTCTGCACAGAAAGTGTTAGCATACTGCTGAATCCACACACGGGTTTAACTCTGCAAGTTGAGTGCACACATTGACAACCGTTCTGTTAGATAGCTGCGTTTTGGACTTAGAAGCAGAAATTGCCCTGTGCTTACTGCCCGTTCTTCCATATGCCAGTATTGAGCTGAAAACGCCTGTTTTGAGACTCTGCACAGAAAGTGTTTGCAGACTGCTGAATCCACACACGGGTTTAACTCTGGAAGTTGAGTGTACACATTGACAACGGTTCTGTTACATAGCTGTGTTTTGGATGTAGAAGCAGATATTTCCCTCTGCTTACTGCCCTTTCTTCCATATGCCGGTATTGGGCTGAAAACGCCTGTTTTGAGACTCTGCACAGAAAGTGTTTGCAGACTGCTGAATCCACACACGGGTTTAACTCTGAATGTTGAGTGCACACATTGACAACCGCTCTGTTAGATGGCTGCATTTTGGATTTAGAAGCAGATATTTCCCTGTGCTTACTGCACTTTCTTCCATATGCCGGTATTGGGCTGAAAACGCCTGTTTTGAGACTCTGCACAGAAAGTGTTTGCAGACTGCTGAATCCACACACGGGTTTAACTCTGGAAGTTGAGTGCACACATTGACAACCGTTCTGTTAGATAGCTGCATTTTGGATTTAGAAGCAGGTATTTCCCTTTGCCTACTGCCCTTTCTTCCATATGCCGGTATTGGGCTGAAAACGCCTGTTTTGAGACTCTGCACAGAAAGTGTTTGCAGACTGCTGAATCCACATACGGGTTTAACACTGGAATTTGAGTGCACACATTGACAACCGTTGTGTTAGATAGCTGCGTTTTGGATTTAGAAGCACATATTTCCCTGTGCTTACTGCCCTTTCTTCCATATGCCGGTATTGGGCTGAAAACGACTGTTTTGAGACTCTGCACAGAAAGTGTTAGCAGACTGCTGAATCCAAACACGGGTTTAACTCTGCATGTTGAGTGCACACACTGACAACCGTTCTGTTAGACAGCTGCGTTTTGGACTTAGAAGCAGATATTTCCCTGTGCTTACTGCCCTTTCTTCCATATGCCGGTATTGGGCGGAAAACGCCTGTTTTGAGACTCTGCACAGAAAGTGTTTGCAGACTGCTGAATCCACTCACGGGTTTAACTCTGCATGTTGAGTGCACACATTGACAACCGTTCTGTTAGATGGCTGCATTTTGGATTTAGAAGCAGATATTTCCCTGTGCTTACAGCACTTTCTTCCATATGCCGGTATTGGGCTGAAAACGCCTGTTTTGAGACTCTGCACAGAAAGTGTTTGCAGACTGCTGAATCCACACACGGGTTTAACTCTGAAAGTTGAGTGCACACATTGACAACCGTTCTGTTAGATAGCTGCATTTTGGATTTAGAAGCAGATATTTCCCTTTGCCGACTGCCCTTTCTTCCATATGCCGGTATTGGGCTGAAAACGCCTGTTTTGAGACTCTGCACAGAAAGTGTTTGCAGACTGCTGAATCCACACACGGGTTTAACACTGGAATTTGAGTGCACACAATGACAGCCGTTGTGTTAGATAGCTGCGTTTTGGATTTAGAAGCAAATATTTCCCTGTGCTTACTGCCCTTTCTTCCATATGCCGGTATTGGGCTGAAATCGCCTGTTTTGAGACTCTGCACAGAAAGTGTTAGCAGACTGCTGAATCCACACACGGTTTTAACTCTGCAAGTTGAGTGCACACATTGACAACCATTCTGTTAGACAGCTGCGTTTTGGACTTAGAAGCAGAAATTGCCCTGTGCTTACTGCCCTTTCTTCCCTATGCCGGTATTGGGCTGAAAACGCCTGTTTTGAGACTCTGCACAGAAAGTGTTTGCAGACTGCTGAATCCACACACGGGTTTAACTCTGCAAGTTGAGTGAACACACTGACAACCGTTCTGTTAGTTCGCTGCATTTTGGATTTAGAAGCAGATATTTCCCTGTGCTTACCGCACTTTCTTCCATATGTCGGTATTGGGCTGAAAACGCCTGTTTTGAGACACTGCACAGAAAGTGTTAGCAGACTGCTGAATCCACACACGGGTTTAACTCTGGAATTTGAGTGCACACATTGACAACCGTTGTGTTAGATAGCTGCGTTTTGGATTTAGAAGCACATATTTCCCTGTGCTTAATGCCCTTTCTTCCATATGCCGGTATTGGGCTGAAAACGCCTGTTTTGAGACTCTGCAAAGAAAATGTTTGCAGACTGCTGAATCCACACACGGCTTTAACTCTGCAAGTTGAGTGTACACATTGACAACCGTTCTGTTAGACAGCTGCGTTTTGGACTTAGAAGCAGAAATTGCCCTGTGCTTACTGCCCTTTCTTCCCTATGCCGGTATTGGGCTGAAAACGCCTGTTTTGAGACTCTGCCCAGAAAGTGTTTGCAGACTGCTGAATCCACACACGGGTTTAACTCCACAAGTTGAGTGTACACATTGACAACCGTTCTGTTACATAGCTGCGTTTTGGATTTAGAAGCAGATATATCCCTGTGCTTACTGCCCTTTCTTCCATATGCCGGTATTGGGCTGAAATCGCCTGTTTTGAGACTCTGCACAGAAAGTGTTAGCAGACTGCTGAATCCACACACGGGTTTAACTCTGCAAGTTGAGTGCACATATTGACAACCGTTCTGTTAGACAGCTGCGTTTTGGACTTAGAAGCAGAAATTGCCCTGTGCTTACTGCCCTTTCTTCCATATGCCGGTATTGGGCTGAAAACGCCTGTTTTGAGACTCTGCACAGAAAGTGTTTGCAGACTGCTGAATCCATACACGGGTTTAACTCTGGAAGTTGAGTGTACACATTGACAACGGTTCTGTTACATAGCTGTGTTTTGGATGTAGAAGCAGATATTTCCCTGTGCTTACTGCCCTTTCTTCCATATGCCGGTATTGGGCTGAAAACGCCTGTTTTGAGACTCTGCACAGAAAGTGTTTGCAGACTGCTGAATCCACACACGGCTTTAACTCTGAATGTTGAGTGCACACATTGACAACCGTTCTGTTAGATGGCTGCATTTTGGATTTAGAAGCAGATATTTCCCTGTGCTTACTACACTTTCTTCCTCATGCCGGTATTGGGCTGAAATCGCCTGTTTTGAGACTCTGCACAGAAAGTGTTAGCAGACTGCTGAATCCACACACGGGTTTAACTCTGCAAGTTGAGTGCACACATTGACAACCGTTCTGTTAGATAGCTGCGTTTTGGACTTAGAAGCAGAAATTGCCCTGTGCTTACTGCCCGTTCTTCCATATGCCAGTATTGAGCTGAAAACGCCTGTTTTGAGACTCTGCACAGAAAGTGTTTGCAGACTGCTGAATCCACACACGGGTTTAACTCTGGAAGTTGAGTGTACACATTGACAACGGTTCTGTTACATAGCTGTGTTTTGGATGTAGAAGCAGATATTTCCCTGTGCTTACTGCCCTTTCTTCCATATGCCGGTATTGGGCTGAAAACGCCTGTTTTGAGACTCTGCACAGAAAGTGTTTGCAGACTGCTGAATCCACACACGGGTTTAACTCTGAATGTTGAGTGCACACATTGACAACCGCTCTGTTAGATGGCGGCATTTTGGATTTAGAAGCAGATATTTCCCTGTGCTTACTGCACTTTCTTCCATATGCCGGTATTGGGCTGAAAACGCCTGTTTTGAGACTCTGCACAGAAAGTGTTTGCAGACTGCTGAATCCACACACGGGTTTAACTCTGGAAGTTGAGTGCACACATTGACAACCGTTCTGTTAGATAGCTGCATTTTGGATTTAGAAGCAGGTATTTCCCTTTGCCTACTGCCCTTTCTTCCATATGCCGGTATTGGGCTGAAAACGCCTGTTTTGAGACTCTGCACAGAAAGTGTTTGCAGACTGCTGAATCCACATACGGGTTTAACACTGGAATTTGAGTGCACACATTGACAACCGTTGTGTTAGATAGCTGCGTTTTGGATTTAGAAGCACATATTTCCCTGTGCTTACTGCCCTTTCTTCCATATGCCGGTATTGGGCTGAAAACGACTGTTTTGAGACTCTGCACAGAAAGTGTTAGCAGACTGCTGAATCCAAACACGGGTTTAACTCTGCATGTTGAGTGCACACACTGACAACCGTTCTGTTAGACAGCTGCGTTTTGGACTTAGAAGCAGATATTTCCCTGTGCTTACTGCCCTTTCTTCCATATGCCGGTATTGGGCGGAAAACGCCTGTTTTGAGACTCTGCACAGAAAGTGTTTGCAGACTGCTGAATCCACTCACGGGTTTAACTCTGCATGTTGAGTGCACACATTGACAACCGTTCTGTTAGATGGCTGCATTTTGGATTTAGAAGCAGATATTTCCCTGTGCTTACAGCACTTTCTTCCATATGCCGGTATTGGGCTGAAAACGCCTGTTTTGAGACTCTGCACAGAAAGTGTTTGCAGACTGCTGAATCCACACACGGGTTTAACTCTGCAAGTTGAGTGCACACATTGACAACCGTTCTGTTAGATAGCTGCATTTTGGATTTAGAAGCAGATATTTCCCTTTGCCGACTGCCCTTTCTTCCATATGCCGGTATTGGGCTGAAAACGCCTGTTTTGAGACTCTGCACAGAAAGTGTTTGCAGACTGCTGAATCCACACACGGGTTTAACACTGGAATTTGAGTGCACACAATGACAGCCGTTGTGTTAGATAGCTGCGTTTTGGATTTAGAAGCAAATATTTCCCTGTGCTTACTGCCGTTTCTTCCATATGCCGGTATTGGGCTGAAATCGCCTGTTTTGAGACTCTGCACAGAAAGTGTTAGCAGACTGCTGAATCCACACACGGTTTTAACTCTGCAAGTTGAGTGCACACATTGACAACCATTCTGTTAGACAGCTGCGTTTTGGACTTAGAAGCAGAAATTGCCCTGTGCTTACTGCCCTTTCTTCCCTATGCCGGTATTGGGCTGAAAACGCCTGTTTTGAGACTCTGCACAGAAAGTGTTTGCAGACTGCTGAATCCACACACGGGTTTAACTCTGCAAGTTGAGTGAACACACTGACAACCGTTCTGTTAGTTCGCTGCATTTTGGATTTAGAAGCAGATATTTCCCTGTGCTTACCGCACTTTCTTCCATATGTCGGTATTGGGCTGAAAACGCCTGTTTTGAGACACTGCACAGAAAGTGTTAGCAGACTGCTGAATCCACACACGGGTTTAACTCTGGAATTTGAGTGCACACATTGACAACCGTTGTGTTAGATAGCTGCGTTTTGGATTTAGAAGCACATATTTCCCTGTGCTTAATGCCCTTTCTTCCATATGCCGGTATTGGGCTGAAAACGCCTGTTTTGAGACTCTGCAAAGAAAATGTTTGCAGACTGCTGAATCCACACACGGCTTTAACTCTGCAAGTTGAGTGTACACATTGACAACCGTTCTGTTAGACAGCTGCGTTTTGGACTTAGAAGCAGAAATTGCCCTGTGCTTACTGCCCTTTCTTCCCTATGCCGGTATTGGGCTGAAAACGCCTGTTTTGAGACTCTGCACAGAAAGTGTTTGCAGACTGCTGAATCCACACACGGGTTTAACTCCACAAGTTGAGTGTACACATTGACAACCGTTCTGTTACATAGCTGCGTTTTGGATTTAGAAGCAGATATATCCCTGTGCTTACTGCCCTTTCTTCCATATGCCGGTATTGGGCTGAAATCGCCTGTTTTGAGACTCTGCACAGAAAGTGTTAGCAGACTGCTGAATCCACACACGGGTTTAACTCTGCAAGTTGAGTGCACATATTGACAACCGTTCTGTTAGACAGCTGCGTTTTGGACTTAGAAGCAGAAATTGCCCTGTGCTTACTGCCCTTTCTTCCATATGCCGGTATTGGGCTGAAAACGCCTGTTTTGAGACTCTGCACAGAAAGTGTTTGCAGACTGCTGAATCCATACACGGGTTTAACTCTGGAAGTTGAGTGTACACATTGACAACGGTTCTGTTACATAGCTGTGTTTTGGATGTAGAAGCAGATATTTCCCTGTGCTTACTGCCCTTTCTTCCATATGCCGGTATTGGGCTGAAAACGCCTGTTTTGAGACTCTGCACAGAAAGTGTTTGCAGACTGCTGAATCCACACACGGCTTTAACTCTGAATGTTGAGTGCACACATTGACAACCGTTCTGTTAGATGGCTGCATTTTGGATTTAGAAGCAGATATTTCCCTGTGCTTACTACACTTTCTTCCTCATGCCGGTATTGGGCTGAAATCGCCTGTTTTGAGACTCTGCACAGAAAGTGTTAGCAGACTGCTGAATCCACACACGGGTTTAACTCTGCAAGTTGAGTGCACACATTGACAACCGTTCTGTTAGATAGCTGCGTTTTGGACTTAGAAGCAGAAATTGCCCTGTTCTTACTGCCCGTTCTTCCATATGCCAGTATTGAGCTGAAAACGCCTGTTTTGAGACTCTGCACAGAAAGTGTTTGCAGACTGCTGAATCCACACACGGGTTTAACTCTGGAAGTTGAGTGTACACATTGACAACGGTTCTGTTACATAGCTGTGTTTTGGATGTAGAAGCAGATATTTCCCTGTGCTTACTGCCCTTTCTTCCATATGCCGGTATTGGGCTGAAAACGCCTGTTTTGAGACTCTGCACAGAAAGTGTTTGCAGACTGCTGAATCCACACACGGGTTTAACTCTGAATGTTGAGTGCACACATTGACAACCGCTCTGTTAGATGGCTGCATTTTGGATTTAGAAGCAGATATTTCCCTGTGCTTACTGCACTTTCTTCCATATGCCGGTATTGGGCTGAAAACGCCTGTTTTGAGACTCTGCACAGAAAGTGTTTGCAGACTGCTGAATCCACACACGGGTTTAACTCTGGAAGTTGAGTGCACACATTGACAACCGTTCTGTTAGATAGCTGCATTTTGGATTTAGAAGCAGGTATTTCCCTTTGCCTACTGCCCTTTCTTCCATATGCCGGTATTGGGCTGAAAACGCCTGTTTTGAGACTCTGCACAGAAAGTGTTTGCAGACTGCTGAATCCACATACGGGTTTAACACTGGAATTTGAGTGCACACATTGACAACCGTTGTGTTAGATAGCTGCGTTTTGGATTTAGAAGCACATATTTCCCTGTGCTTACTGCCCTTTCTTCCATATGCCGGTATTGGGCTGAAAACGACTGTTTTGAGACTCTGCACAGAAAGTGTTAGCAGACTGCTGAATCCAAACACGGGTTTAACTCTGCATGTTGAGTGCACACACTGACAACCGTTCTGTTAGACAGCTGCGTTTTGGACTTAGAAGCAGATATTTCCCTGTGCTTACTGCCCTTTCTTCCATATGCCGGTATTGGGCGGAAAACGCCTGTTTTGAGACTCTGCACAGAAAGTGTTTGCAGACTGCTGAATCCACTCACGGGTTTAACTCTGCATGTTGAGTGCACACATTGACAACCGTTCTGTTAGATGGCTGCATTTTGGATTTAGAAGCAGATATTTCCCTGTGCTTACAGCACTTTCTTCCATATGCCGGTATTGGGCTGAAAACGCCTGTTTTGAGACTCTGCACAGAAAGTGTTTGCAGACTGCTGAATCCACACACGGGTTTAACTCTGAAAGTTGAGTGCACACATTGACAACCGTTCTGTTAGATAGCTGCATTTTGGATTTAGAAGCAGATATTTCCCTTTGCCGACTGCCCTTTCTTCCATATGCCGGTATTGGGCTGAAAACGCCTGTTTTGAGACTCTGCACAGAAAGTGTTTGCAGACTGCTGAATCCACACACGGGTTTAACACTGGAATTTGAGTGCACACAATGACAGCCGTTGTGTAAGATAGCTGCGTTTTGGATTTAGAAGCAAATATTTCCCTGTGCTTACTGCCCTTTCTTCCATATGCCGGTATTGGGCTGAAATCGCCTGTTTTGAGACTCTGCACAGAAAGTGTTAGCAGACTGCTGAATCCACACACGGTTTTAACTCTGCAAGTTGAGTGCACACATTGACAACCATTCTGTTAGACAGCTGCGTTTTGGACTTAGAAGCAGAAATTGCCCTGTGCTTACTGCCCTTTCTTCCCTATGCCGGTATTGGGCTGAAAACGCCTGTTTTGAGACTCTGCACAGAAAGTGTTTGCAGAGTGCTGAATCCACACACGGGTTTAACTCTGCAAGTTGAGTGAACACACTGACAACCGTTCTGTTAGTTCGCTGCATTTTGGATTTAGAAGCAGATATTTCCCTGTGCTTACCGCACTTTCTTCCATATGTCGGTATTGGGCTGAAAACGCCTGTTTTGAGACACTGCACAGAAAGTGTTAGCAGACTGCTGAATCCACACACGGGTTTAACTCTGGAATTTGAGTGCACACTTTGACAACCGTTGTGTTAGATAGCTGCGTTTTGGATTTAGAAGCACATATTTCCCTGTGCTTAATGCCCTTTCTTCCATATGCCGGTATTGGGCTGAAAACGCCTGTTTTGAGACTCTGCAAAGAAAATGTTTGCAGACTGCTGAATCCACACACGGCTTTAACTCTGCAAGTTGAGTGTACACATTGACAACCGTTCTGTTAGACAGCTGCGTTTTGGACTTAGAAGCAGAAATTGCCCTGTGCTTACTGCCCTTTCTTCCCTATGCCGGTATTGGGCTGAAAACGCCTGTTTTGAGACTCTGCACAGAAAGTGTTTGCAGACTGCTGAATCCACACACGGGTTTAACTCCACAAGTTGAGTGTACACATTGACAACCGTTCTGTTACATAGCTGCGTTTTGGATTTAGAAGCAGATATATCCCTGTGCTTACTGCCCTTTCTTCCATATGCCGGTATTGGGCTGAAATCGCCTGTTTTGAGACTCTGCACAGAAAGTGTTAGCAGACTGCTGAATCCACACACGGGTTTAACTCTGCAAGTTGAGTGCACATATTGACAACCGTTCTGTTAGACAGCTGCGTTTTGGACTTAGAAGCAGAAATTGCCCTGTGCTTACTGCCCTTTCTTCCATATGCCGGTATTGGGCTGAAAACGCCTGTTTTGAGACTCTGCACAGAAAGTGTTTGCAGACTGCTGAATCCATACACGGGTTTAACTCTGGAAGTTGAGTGTACACATTGACAACGGTTCTGTTACATAGCTGTGTTTTGGATGTAGAAGCAGATATTTCCCTGTGCTTACTGCCCTTTCTTCCATATGCCGGTATTGGGCTGAAAACGCCTGTTTTGAGACTCTGCACAGAAAGTGTTTGCAGACTGCTGAATCCACACACGGCTTTAACTCTGAATGTTGAGTGCACACATTGACAACCGTTCTGTTAGATGGCTGCATTTTGGATTTAGAAGCAGATATTTCCCTGTGCTTACTACACTTTCTTCCTCATGCCGGTATTGGGCTGAAATCGCCTGTTTTGAGACTCTGCACAGAAAGTGTTAGCAGACTGCTGAATCCACACACGGGTTTAACTCTGCAAGTTGAGTGCACACATTGACAACCGTTCTGTTAGATAGCTGCGTTTTGGACTTAGAAGCAGAAATTGCCCTGTGCTTACTGCCCGTTCTTCCATATGCCAGTATTGAGCTGAAAACGCCTGTTTTGAGACTCTGCACAGAAAGTGTTTGCAGACTGCTGAATCCACACACGGGTTTAACTCTGGAAGTTGAGTGTACACATTGACAACGGTTCTGTTACATAGCTGTGTTTTGGATGTAGAAGCAGATATTTCCCTGTGCTTACTGCCCTTTCTTCCATATGCCGGTATTGGGCTGAAAACGCCTGTTTTGAGACTCTGCACAGAAAGTGTTTGCAGACTGCTGAATCCACACACGGGTTTAACTCTGAATGTTGAGTGCACACATTGACAACCGCTCTGTTAGATGGCTGCATTTTGGATTTAGAAGCAGATATTTCCCTGTGCTTACTGCACTTTCTTCCATATGCCGGTATTGGGCTGAAAACGCCTGTTTTGAGACTCTGCACAGAAAGTGTTTGCAGACTGCTGAATCCACACACGGGTTTAACTCTGGAAGTTGAGTGCACACATTGACAACCGTTCTGTTAGATAGCTGCATTTTGGATTTAGAAGCAGGTATTTCCCTTTGCCTACTGCCCTTTCTTCCATATGCCGGTATTGGGCTGAAAACGCCTGTTTTGAGACTCTGCACAGAAAGTGTTTGCAGACTGCTGAATCCACATACGGGTTTAACACTGGAATTTGAGTGCACTCATTGACAACCGTTGTGTTAGATAGCTGCGTTTTGGATTTAGAAGCACATATTTCCCTGTGCTTACTGCCCTTTCTTCCATATGCCGGTATTGGGCTGAAAACGCCTGTTTTGAGACTCTGCACAGAAAGTGTTAGCAGACTGCTGAATCCAAACACGGGTTTAACTCTGCATGTTGAGTGCACACACTGACAACCGTTCTGTTAGACAGCTGCGTTTTGGTCTTAGAAGCAGATATTTCCCTGTGCTTACTGCCCTTTCTTCCATATGCCGGTATTGGGCGGAAAACGCCTGTTTTGAGACTCTGCACAGAAAGTGTTTGCAGACTGCTGAATCCACTCACGGGTTTAACTCTGCATGTTGAGTGCACACATTGACAACCGTTCTGTTAGATGGCTGCATTTTGGATTTAGAAGCAGATATTTCCCTGTGCTTACAGCACTTTCTTCCATATGCCGGTATTGGGCTGAAAACGCCTGTTTTGAGACTCTGCACAGAAAGTGTTTGCAGACTGCTGAATCCACACACGGGTTTAACTCTGAAAGTTGAGTGCACACATTGACAACCGTTCTGTTAGATAGCTGCATTTTGGATTTAGAAGCAGATATTTCCCTTTGCCGACTGCCCTTTCTTCCATATGCCGGTATTGGGCTGAAAACGCCTGTTTTGAGACTCTGCACAGAAAGTGTTTGCAGACTGCTGAATCCACACACGGGTTTAACACTGGAATTTGAGTGCACACAATGACAGCCGTTGTGTTAGATAGCTGCGTTTTGGATTTAGAAGCAAATATTTCCCTGTGCTTACTGCCCTTTCTTCCATATGCCGGTATTGGGCTGAAATCGCCTGTTTTGAGACTCTGCACAGAAAGTGTTAGCAGACTGCTGAATCCACACACGGTTTTAACTCTGCAAGTTGAGTGCACACATTGACAACCATTCTGTTAGACAGCTGCGTTTTGGACTTAGAAGCAGAAATTGCCCTGTGCTTACTGCCCTTTCTTCCCTATGCCGGTATTGGGCTGAAAACGCCTGTTTTGAGACTCTGCACAGAAAGTGTTTGCAGAGTGCTGAATCCACACACGGGTTTAACTCTGCAAGTTGAGTGAACACACTGACAACCGTTCTGTTAGTTCGCTGCATTTTGGATTTAGAAGCAGATATTTCCCTGTGCTTACCGCACTTTCTTCCATATGTCGGTATTGGGCTGAAAACGCCTGTTTTGAGACACTGCACAGAAAGTGTTAGCAGACTGCTGAATCCACACACGGGTTTAACTCTGGAATTTGAGTGCACACATTGACAACCGTTGTGTTAGATAGCTGCGTTTTGGATTTAGAAGCACATATTTCCCTGTGCTTAATGCCCTTTCTTCCATATGCCGGTATTGGGCTGAAAACGCCTGTTTTGAGACTCTGCAAAGAAAATGTTTGCAGACTGCTGAATCCACACACGGCTTTAACTCTGCAAGTTGAGTGTACACATTGACAACCGTTCTGTTAGACAGCTGCGTTTTGGACTTAGAAGCAGAAATTGCCCTGTGCTTACTGCCCTTTCTTCCCTATGCCGGTATTGGGCTGAAAACGCCTGTTTTGAGACTCTGCACAGAAAGTGTTTGCAGACTGCTGAATCCACACACGGGTTTAACTCCACAAGTTGAGTGTACACATTGACAACAGTTCTGTTACATAGCTGCGTTTTGGATTTAGAAGCAGATATATCCCTGTGCTTACTGCCCTTTCTTCCATATGCCGGTATTGGGCTGAAATCGCCTGTTTTGAGACTCTGCATAGAAAGTGTTAGCAGACTGCTGAATCCACACACGGGTTTAACTCTGCAAGTTGAGTGCACATATTGACAACCGTTCTGTTAGACAGCTGCGTTTTGGACTTAGAAGCAGAAATTGCCCTGTGCTTACTGCCCTTTCTTCCATATGCCGGTATTGGGCTGAAAACGCCTGTTTTGAGACTCTGCACAGAAAGTGTTTGCAGACTGCTGAATCCATACACGGGTTTAACTCTGGAAGTTGAGTGTACACATTGACAACGGTTCTGTTACATAGCTGTGTTTTGGATGTAGAAGCAGATATTTCCCTGTGCTTACTGCCCTTTCTTCCATATGCCGGTATTGGGCTGAAAACGCCTGTTTTGAGACTCTGCACAGAAAGTGTTTGCAGACTGCTGAATCCACACACGGCTTTAACTCTGAATGTTGAGTGCACACATTGACAACCGTTCTGTTAGATGGCTGCATTTTGGATTTAGAAGCAGATATTTCCCTGTGCTTACTACACTTTCTTCCTCATGCCGGTATTGGGCTGAAATCGCCTGTTTTGAGACTCTGCACAGAAAGTGTTAGCAGACTGCTGAATCCACACACGGGTTTAACTCTGCAAGTTGAGTGCACACATTGACAACCGTTCTGTTAGATAGCTGCGTTTTGGACTTAGAAGCAGAAATTGCCCTGTGCTTACTGCCCGTTCTTCCATATGCCAGTATTGAGCTGAAAACGCCTGTTTTGAGACTCTGCACAGAAAGTGTTTGCAGACTGCTGAATCCACACACGGGTTTAACTCTGGAAGTTGAGTGTACACATTGACAACGGTTCTGTTACATAGCTGTGTTTTGGATGTAGAAGCAGATATTTCCCTGTGCTTACTGCCCTTTCTTCCATATGCCGGTATTGGGCTGAAAACGCCTGTTTTGAGACTCTGCACAGAAAGTGTTTGCAGACTGCTGAATCCACACACGGGTTTAACTCTGAATGTTGAGTGCACACATTGACAACCGCTCTGTTAGATGGCTGCATTTTGGATTTAGAAGCAGATATTTCCCTGTGCTTACTGCACTTTCTTCCATATGCCGGTATTGGGCTGAAAACGCCTGTTTTGAGACTCTGCACAGAAAGTGTTTGCAGACTGCTGAATCCACACACGGGTTTAACTCTGGAAGTTGAGTGCACACATTGACAACCGTTCTGTTAGATAGCTGCATTTTGGATTTAGAAGCAGGTATTTCCCTTTGCCTACTGCCCTTTCTTCCATATGCCGGTATTGGGCTGAAAACGCCTGTTTTGAGACTCTGCACAGAAAGTGTTTGCAGACTGCTGAATCCACATACGGGTTTAACACTGGAATTTGAGTGCACTCATTGACAACCGTTGTGTTAGATAGCTGCGTTTTGGATTTAGAAGCACATATTTCCCTGTGCTTACTGCCCTTTCTTCCATATGCCGGTATTGGGCTGAAAACGCCTGTTTTGAGACTCTGCACAGAAAGTGTTAGCAGACTGCTGAATCCAAACACGGGTTTAACTCTGCATGTTGAGTGCACACACTGACAACCGTTCTGTTAGACAGCTGCGTTTTGGTCTTAGAAGCAGATATTTCCCTGTGCTTACTGCCCTTTCTTCCATATGCCGGTATTGGGCGGAAAACGCCTGCTTTGAGACTCTGCACAGAAAGTGTTTGCAGACTGCTGAATCCACTCACGGGTTTAACTCTGCATGTTGAGTGCACACATTGACAACCGTTCTGTTAGATGGCTGCATTTTGGATTTAGAAGCAGATATTTCCCTGTGCTTACAGCACTTTCTTCCATATGCCGGTATTGGGCTGAAAACGCCTGTTTTGAGACTCTGCACAGAAAGTGTTTGCAGACTGCTGAATCCACACACGGGTTTAACTCTGAAAGTTGAGTGCACACATTGACAACCGTTCTGTTAGATAGCTGCATTTTGGATTTAGAAGCAGATATTTCCCTTTGCCGACTGCCCTTTCTTCCATATGCCGGTATTGGGCTGAAAACGCCTGTTTTGAGACTCTGCACAGAAAGTGTTTGCAGACTGCTGAATCCACACACGGTTTTAACACTGGAATTTGAGTGCACACAATGACAGCCGTTGTGTTAGATAGCTGCGTTTTGGATTTAGAAGCAAATATTTCCCTGTGCTTACTGCCCTTTCTTCCATATGCCGGTATTGGGCTGAAATCGCCTGTTTTGAGACTCTGCACAGAAAGTGTTAGCAGACTGCTGAATCCACACACGGTTTTAACTCTGCAAGTTGAGTGCACACATTGACAACCATTCTGTTAGACAGCTGCGTTTTGGACTTAGAAGCAGAAATTGCCCTGTGCTTACTGCCCTTTCTTCCCTATGCCGGTATTGGGCTGAAAACGCCTGTTTTGAGACTCTGCACAGAAAGTGTTTGCAGACTGCTGAATCCACACACGGGTTTACCTCTGAAAGTTGAGTCAACACACTGACAACCGTTCTGTTAGTTCGCTGCATTTTGGATTTAGAAGCAGATATTTCCCTGTGCTTATCGCACTTTCTTCCATATGTCGGTATTGGGCTGAAAACGCCTGTTTTGAGACACTGCACAGAAAGTGTTAGCAGACTGCTGAATCCACACACGGGTTTAACTCTGGAATTTGAGTGCACACATTGACAACCGTTGTGTTAGATAGCTGCGTTTTGGATTTAGAAGCACATATTTCCCTGTGCTTAATGCCCTTTCTTCCATATGCCGGTATTGGGCTGAAAACGCCTGTTTTGAGACTCTGCAAAGAAAATGTTTGCAGACTGCTGAATCCACACACGGCTTTAACTCTGCAAGTTGAGTGTACACATTGACAACCGTTCTGTTAGACAGCTGCGTTTTGGACTTAGAAGCAGAAATTGCCCTGTGCTTACTGCCCTTTCTTCCCTATGCCGGTATTGGGCTGAAAACGCCTGTTTTGAGACTCTGCACAGAAAGTGTTTGCAGACTGCTGAATCCACACACGGGTTTAACTCCACAAGTTGAGTGTACACATTGACAACCGTTCTGTTACATAGCTGCGTTTTGGATTTAGAAGCAGATATATCCCTGTGCTTACTGCCCTTTCTTCCATATGCCGGTATTGGGCTGAAAACGCCTGTTTTGAGACTCTGCACAGAAAGTGTTTGCAGACTGCTGAATCCACACACGGGTTTAACTCTGGAAGTTGAGTGCACACATTGACAACCGTTGTGTTAGATAGCTGCGTTTTGGATTTAGAAGCACATATTTCCCTGTGCTTACTTCCCTTTCTTCCATATGCCGGTATTGGGCTGAAAACGCCTGTTTTGGGAATTGGCGCATAAAGTTTTTGCAGACTGCTGAACACACACAGGGCTTTAACTCTGGAAGTTGAGTGCACACATTGACAACCGTTGTGTTAGATAGCTACGTTTTGGATTTAGAAGCACATATTTCCCTGTGCTTACTGCCCTTCCTTCCATATGCTGGTATTGGGCTGAAAACGCCTGTTTTGAGACTCTACACAGAAAGAGATTGCTGACTGCTGAATCCACACACGGGTTTAACTCTGGAAGTTGAGTGCACACATTGACAGCCGTTCTGTTAGATAGCTGTGTTTTGGATTTAGAAGCAGATATTTCCCTGTGCTTAATGCCCTTTCTTCCATATGCCGGTATTGGGCAGAAAACGCCTGTTTTGAGACCCTGCACAGAAAGTGTTTGGAGAGTGCTGAATCCACACACGGGTTTAACTCTGGAAGTTGAGTGCACACATTGACAACCGTTCTGTTACATAGCTGAGTTTGGGATTTAGAAGCAGATATATCCCTGTGCTTGCTGCCCTTTCTTCCATATGCCGGTATTGGGCTGAAAACGCCAGTTTTGAGACTCTGCACAGAAAGTGTTTGCAGACTGCTGGATCCACACACGGGTTTAACTCTGCAATTTGAGTGCACACACTGGCAACCGTTCTGTTAGATAGCTGCGTTTTGGATTTAGAAGCAAATATTTCCCTGTGCTTACTGCCTTTTCTTCCACATTCCGGTATTGGGCTGAAATCGCCTGTTTTGAGACTCTGCACAGAAAGTGTTAGCAGACTGCTGAATCCACACACGGGTTTAACTCTGCAAGTTGAGTGCACACATTGACAACCGTTCTGTTAAATAGCTGCGTTTTGGACTTAGAAGCAGAAATTGCCCTGTGCTTACTGCCCTTTCTTCCATATGCCGGTATTGAGCTGAAAACGCCTGTTTTGAGACTCTGCACAGAAAGTGTTTGCAGACTGCTGAATCCACACACGGGTTTAACTCTGGAAGTTGAGTGTACACATTGACAACGGTTCTGTTACATAGCTGTGTTTTGGATGTAGAAGCAGATATTTCCCTGTTCTTACTGCCCTTTCTTCCATATGCCGGTATTGGGCTGAAAACGCCTGTTTTGAGACTCTGCACAGAAAGTGTTAGCAGACTGCTGAATCCACACACGGGTTTAACTCTGAATGTTGAGTGCACACATTGACAACCGTTCTGTTAGATGGCTGCATTTTGGATTTAGAAGCAGATATTTCCCTGTGCTTACTGCACTTTCTTCCATATGCCGGTATTGGGCTGAAAACGCCTGTTTTGAGAGTCTGCACAGAAAGTGTTTGCAGACTGCTGAATCCACACACGGGTTTAACTCTGGAAGTTGAGTGCACACATTGACAACCGTTCTGTTAGATAGCTGCATTTTGGATTTAGAAGCAGGAATTTCCCTTTGCCTACTGCCCTTTCTTCCATATGCCGGTATTGGGCTGAAAACGCCTGTTTTGAGACTCTGCACAGAAAGTGTTTGCAGACTGCTGAATCCACATACGGGTTTAACACTGGAATTTGAGTGCACACATTGACAACCGTTGTGTTAGATAGCTGCGTTTTGGATTTAGAAGCACATATTTCCCTGTGCTTACTGCCCTTTCTTCCATATGCCGGTATTGGGCTGAAAACGCCTGTTTTGAGACTCTGCACAGAAAGTGTTAGCAGACTGCTGAATCCAAAAACGGGTTTAACTCTGCATTTTGAGTGCACACACTGACAACCGTTCTGTTAGACAGCTGCGTTTCGGACTTAGAAGCAGATATTTCCCTGTGCTTACTGCCCTTTCTTCCATATGCCGGTATTGGGCGGAAAACGCCTGTTTTGAGACTCTGCACAGAAAGTGTTTGCAGACTGCTGAATCCACTCACGGGTTTAACTCTGCATGTTGAGTGCACACATTGACAACCGTTCTGTTAGATGGCTGCATTTTGGATTTAGAAGCAGATATTTCCCTGTGCTTACTGCACTTTCTTCCATATGCCGGTATTGGGCTGAAAACTCCTGTTTTGAGACTCTGCACAGAAAGTGTTTGCAGACTGCTGAATCCACACACGGGTTTAACACTGGAATTTGAGTGCACACATTGACAACCGTTCTGTTAGATAACTGCGTTTTGGATTTAGAAGCACATATTTCCCTGTGCTTACTGCCCTTTCTTCCATATGCCGGTATTGGGCTGAAAACGCCTGTTTTGAGACTCTGCACAGAAAGTGTTAGCAGACTGCTGAATCCAAACACGGGTTTAACTCTGCATGTTGAGTGCACACACTGACAACCGTTCTGTTAGACAGCTGCGTTTTGGTCTTAGAAGCAGATATTTCCCTGTGCTTACTGCCCTTTCTTCCATATGCCGGTATTGGGCGGAAAACGCCTGCTTTGAGACTCTGCACAGAAAGTGTTTGCAGACTGCTGAATCCACTCACGGGTTTAACTCTGCATGTTGAGTGCACACATTGACAACCGTTCTGTTAGATGGCTGCATTTTGGATTTAGAAGCAGATATTTCCCTGTGCTTACAGCACTTTCTTCCATATGCCGGTATTGGGCTGAAAACGCCTGTTTTGAGACTCTGCACAGAAAGTGTTTGCAGACTGCTGAATCCACACACGGGTTTAACTCTGAAAGTTGAGTGCACACATTGACAACCGTTCTGTTAGATAGCTGCATTTTGGATTTAGAAGCAGATATTTCCCTTTGCCGACTGCCCTTTCTTCCATATGCCGGTATTGGGCTGAAAACGCCTGTTTTGAGACTCTGCACAGAAAGTGTTTGCAGACTGCTGAATCCACACACGGGTTTAACACTGGAATTTGAGTGCACACAATGACAGCCGTTGTGTTAGATAGCTGCGTTTTGGATTTAGAAGCAAATATTTCCCTGTGCTTACTGCCCTTTCTTCCATATGCCGGTATTGGGCTGAAATCGCCTGTTTTGAGACTCTGCACAGAAAGTGTTAGCAGACTGCTGAATCCACACACGGTTTTAACTCTGCAAGTTGAGTCAACACACTGACAACCGTTCTGTTAGTTCGCTGCATTTTGGATTTAGAAGCAGATATTTCCCTGTGCTTACTGCCCTTTCTTCCATATGCCGGTATTGGGCTGAAAACGCCTGTTTTGAGACTCTGCACAGAAAGTGTTTGCAGACTGCTGAATCCACACACGGGTTTAACTCTGGAAGTTGAGTGCACACATTGACAACCGTTCTGTTAGATCGCTGCATTTTGGATTTAGAAACAGATATTTCCCTGTGCTTACCGCACTTTCTTCCATATGCCGGTATTGGGCTGAAAACGCCTGTTTTGAGACTCTGCACAGAAAGTGTTAGCAGACTGCTGAATCCACACACGGGTTTAACTCTGGAATTTGAGTGCACACATTGGCAACCGTTGTGTTAGATAGCTGCGTTTTGGATTTAGAAGCACATATTTCCCTGTGCTTACTTCCCTTTCTTCCATATGCCGGTATTGGGCTGAAAACGCCTGTTTTGGGAATTGGCGCATAAAGTTTTTGCAGACTGCTGAACACACACAGGGCTTTAACTCTGGAAGTTGAGTGCACACATTGACAACCGTTGTGTTAGATAGCTGCGTTTTGGATTTAGAAGCACATATTTCCCTGTGCTTACTGCCCTTCCTTCCATATGCTGGTATTGGGCTGAAAACGCCTGTTTTGAGACTCTACACAGAAAGAGATTGCTGACTGCTGAATCCACACACGGGTTTAACTCTGGAAGTTGAGTGCACACATTGACAGCCGTTCTGTTAGATAGCTGTGTTTTGGATTTAGAAGCAGATATTTCCCTGTGCTTAATGCCCTTTCTTCCATATGCCGGTATTGGGCAGAAAACGCCTGTTTTGAGACCCTGCACAGAAAGTGTTTGGAGAGTGCTGAATCCACACACGGGTTTAACTCTGGAAGTTGAGTGCACACATTGACAACCGTTCTGTTACATAGCTGAGTTTGGGATTTAGAAGCAGATATATCCCTGTGCTTGCTGCCCTTTCTTCCATATGCCGGTATTGGGCTGAAAACGCCAGTTTTGAGACTCTGCACAGAAAGTGTTTGCAGACTGCTGGATCCACACACGGGTTTAACTCTGCAATTTGAGTGCACACACTGGCAACCGTTCTGTTAGATAGCTGCGTTTTGGATTTAGAAGCAAATATTTCCCTGTGCTTACTGCCTTTTCTTCCACATTCCGGTATTGGGCTGAAATCGCCTGTTTTGAGACTCTGCACAGAAAGTGTTAGCAGACTGCTGAATCCACACACGGGTTTAACTCTGCAAGTTGAGTGCACACATTGACAACCGTTCTGTTAAATAGCTGCGTTTTGGACTTAGAAGCAGAAATTGCCCTGTGCTTACTGCCCTTTCTTCCATATGCCGGTATTGAGCTGAAAACGCCTGTTTTGAGACTCTGCACAGAAAGTGTTTGCAGACTGCTGAATCCACACACGGGTTTAACTCTGGAAGTTGAGTGTACACATTGACAACGGTTCTGTTACATAGCTGTGTTTTGGATGTAGAAGCAGATATTTCCCTGTGCTTACTGCCCTTTCTTCCATATGCCGGTATTGGGCTGAAAACGCCTGTTTTGAGACTCTGCACAGAAAGTGTTAGCAGACTGCTGAATCCACACACGGGTTTAACTCTGAATGTTGAGTGCACACATTGACAACCGTTCTGTTAGATGGCTGCATTTTGGATTTAGAAGCAGATATTTCCCTGTGCTTACTGCACTTTCTTCCATATGCCGGTATTGGGCTGAAAACTCCTGTTTTGAGACTCTGCACAGAAAGTGTTTGCAGACTGCTGAATCCACACACGGGTTTAACTCTGAAAGTTGAGTGCACCCATTGACAACCGTTCTGTTAGATAGCTGCATTTTGGATTTAGAAGCAGATATTTCCCTTTGCCGACTGCCCTTTCTTCCATATGCCGGTATTGGGCTGAAAACGCCTGTTTTGAGACTCTGCACAGAAAGTGTTTGCAGACTGCTGAATCCACACACGGGTTTAACACTGGAATTTGAGTGCACACATTGACAGCCGTTGTGTTCGATAGCTGCGTTTTGGATTTAGAACCAAATATTTCCCTGTGCTTTCTGCCCTTTCTTCCATATGCCGGTTTTGGGCTGAAATCGCCTGTTTTGAGACTCTGCACAGAAAGTGTTAGCAGACTGCTGAATCCACACACGGTTTTAACTCTGCAAGTTGAGTGCACACATTGACAACCATTCTGTTAGACAGCTGCGTTTTGGACTTAGAAGCAGAAATTGCCCTGTGCTTCCTGCACTTTCTTCCCTATGCCGGTATTGGTCTGAAAACGCCTGTATTGAGACTCTGCACCGAAAGTGTTTACAGACTGCTGAATCCACACACGGGTTTAACTCTGAAAGTTGAGTGCACACATTGACAACCGTTCTGTTAGATAGCTGCATTTTGGATTTAGAAGCAGATATTTCCCTTTGCCTACTGCCCTTTCTTCCATATGCCGGTATTGGGCTGAAAACGCCTGTTTTGAGACTCTGCACAGAAAGTGTTTGCAGACTGCTGAATCCTCATACGGGTTTAACACTGGAATTTGAGTGCACACATCGACAACCGTTGTGTTAGATAGCTGCGTTTTGGATTTAGAAGCAAATATTTCCCTGTGCTTACTGCCTTTTCTTCCATATGCCGGTATTGGGCTGAAATCGCCTGTTTTGAGACTCTGCACAGAAAGTGTTAGCAGACTGCTGAATCCACACACGGGTTTAACTCTGCAAGTTGAGTGCAAACATTGACAACCGTTCTGTTAGACAGCTGCGTTTTGGACTTAGAAGCAGAAATTGCCCTGTGCTTACTGCCCTTTCTTCCATATACCCGTATTGGGCTGAAAACGCCTGTTTTGAGACTCTGCACAGAAAGTGTTTGCAGACTGCTGAATCCACACACGGGTTTAACTCTGGAAGTTGAGTGTACACATTGACAACGGTTCTGTTACATAGCTGCGTTTTGGATTTAGAAGCAGATACTTCCCTGTGCTTACTGCCCTTTCTTCCATATGACGGTATTGGGCTGAAAACGCCTGTTTTGAGACTCTGCACAGAAAGTGTTTGCAGACTGCTGAATCCACACACGGGTTTAACTCTGGAAGTTGAGTGCACACATTGACAACCGTTCTGTTAGATCGCTGCATTTTGGATTTAGAAGCAGATATTTCCCTGTGCTTACCGCACTTTCTTCCGTATGCCGGTATTGGGCTGAAAACGCCTGTTTTGAGACTCTGCACAGAAAGTGTTAGCAGACTGCTGAATCCACACACGGGTTTAACTCTGGAAATTGTATGCACACAGTGACAACCGTTGTGTTAGATAGCTGCGTTTTGGATTTAGAAGCACATATTTCCTTGTGCTTACTGCCCTTTCTTCCATATGCCGGTATTGGGCTGAAAACGCCTGTTTTGAGACTCTGCACAGAAAGTGTTAGCAGACTGCTGAATCCACACACGGGTTTAACTCTGCAAGTTGAGTGCACACACTGACAACCGTTCTGTTAGACAGCTGCGTTTTGGACTTAGAAGCAGATATTTCCCTGTGCTTACTGCCCTTTCTTCCATATGCCGGTATTGGGCGGAAAACGCCTGTTTTGAGACTCTGCACAGAAAGTGTTTGCAGACTGCTGAATCCACACACGGGTTTAACTCTGAAAGTTGAGTGCACACATTGACAACCGATCTGTTAGATAGCTGCATTTTGGATTTAGAAGCAGATATTTCCCTTTGCCTACTGCCCTTTCTTCCATATGCCGGTATTGGGCTGAAAACGCCTGTTTTGAGACTCTGCACAGAAAGTGTTTGCAGACTGCTCAATCCACACACGGGTTTAACACTGGAATTTGAGTGCACACATTGACAGCCGTTGTGTTAGATAAGCTGCGTTTTGGATTTAGAAGCAAATATTTCCCTGTGCTTACTGCCCTTTCTTCCATATGCCGGTATTGGGCTGAAATCGCCTGTTTTGAGACTCTGCACAGAAAGTGTTAGCAGACTGCTGAATCCACACACGCTTTTAACTCTGCAACTTGAGTGCACACATTGACAACCATTCTGTTAGACAGCTGCGTTTTGGACTTAGAAGCAGAAATTGCCCTGTGCTTACTGCCCTTTCTTCCCTATGCTGGTATTGGGCTGAAAACGCCTGTTTTGAGACTCTGCACAGAAAGTGTTTGCAGACTGCTGAATCCACACACGGGTTTAACTCTGAAAGTTGAGTGCACACATTGACAACCGTTCTGTTAGATAGCTGCATTTTGGATTTAGAAGCAGATATTTCCCTTTGCCTACTGCCCTTTCTTCCATATGCCGGTATTGGGCTGAAAACGCCTGTTTTGAGACTCTGCACAGAAAGTGTTTGCAGACTGCTGAATACACATACGGGTTTAACACTGGAATTTGAGTGCACACATTGACAACCGTTGTGTTAGATAGCTGCGTTTTGGATTTAGAAGCAAATATTTCCCTATGCTTACGGCCTTTTCTTCCATATGCCGGTATTGGGCTGAAATCGCCTGTTTTGAGACTCTGCACAGAAAGCGTTAGCAGACTGCTGAATCCACACACGGGTTTAACTCTGCAAGTTGAGTGCAAACATTGACAACCGTTCTGTTAGACAGCTGCGTTTTGGACTTAGAAGCAGAAATTGCCCTGTGCTTACTGCCCTTTCTTCCATATGCCGGTATTGGGCTGAAAACGCCTGTTTTGAGACTCTGCACAGAAAGTGTTTGCAGAGTGCTGAATCCACACACGGGTTTAACTCTGGAAGTTGAGTGCACACATTGACAACCGTTCTGTTACATAGCTGAGTTTGGGATTTAGAAGCAGATATATCCCTGTGCTTGCTGCCCTTTCTTCCATATGCCGGTATTGGGCTGAAAACGCCTGTTTTGAGACTCTGTACAGAAAGTGTTTGCAGACTGCTGAATCCACACACGGGTTTAACTCTGCAAGTTGAGTGCACACACTGACAACCGTTCTGTTAGATAGCTGCGTTTTGGATTTAGAAGCAAATATTTCCCTGTGCTTACTGCCTTTTCTTCCATATGCCGGTATTGGGCTGAAATCGCCTGTTTTGAGACTCTGCACAGAAAGTGTTAGCAGACTGCTGAATCCACACACGGGTTTAACTCTGCAAGTTGAGTGCACACATTGACAACCGTTCTGTTAGATAGCTGCATTTTGGATTTAGAAGCAGATATTTCCCTTTGCCTATTGCCCTTTCTTCCATATGCCGGTATTGGGCTGAAAACGCCTGTTTTGAGACTCTGCACAGAAAGTGTTTGCAGACTGCTGAATCCACATACGGGTTTAACACTGGAATTTGAGTGCACACATTGACAACCGTTGTGTTAGATAGCTGCGTTTTGGATTTAGAAGCAAATATTTCCCTGTGCTTACGGCCTTTTCTTCCATATGCCGGTATTGGGCTGAAATCGCCTGTTTTGAGACTCTGCACAGAAAGTGTTAGCAGACTGCTGAATCCACACACGGGTTTAACTCTGCAAGTTGAGTGCAAACATTGACAACCGTTCTGTTAGACAGCTGCGTTTTGGACTTAGAAGCAGAAATTGCCCTGTGCTTACTGCCCTTTCTTCCATATGCCGGTATTGGGCTGAAAACGCCTGTTTTGAGACTCTGCACAGAAAGTGTTTGCAGAGTGCTGAATCCACACACGGGTTTAACTCTGGAAGTTGAGTGCACACATTGACAACCGTTCTGTTACATAGCTGAGTTTGGGATTTAGAAGCAGATATATCCCTGTGCTTGCTGCCCTTTCTTCCATATGCCGGTATTGGGCTGAAACCGCCTGTTTTGAGACTCTGCACAGAAAGTGTTTGCAGACTGCTGAATCCACACACGGGTTTAACACTGGAATTTGAGTGCACACATTGACAGCCGTTGTGTTAGATAGCTGCGTTTTGGATTTAGAAGCAAATATTTCCCTGTGCTTACTGCCCTTTCTTCCATATGCCGGTATTGGGCTGAAAACGCCTGTTTTGAGACTCTGCACAGAAAGTGTTAGCAGACTGCTGGATCCACACACGGGTTTAACTCTGAAAGTTGAGTGCACACACTGACAACCGTTCTGTTAGATAGCTGCATTTTGGATTTAGAAGCAGATATTTCCCTTTGCCTACTGCCCTTTCTTCCATCTGTCGGTATTGGGCTGAAAACGCCTGTTTTGAGACTCTGCACAGAAAGTGTTTGCAGACTGCTGAATCCACACACGGGTTTAACACTGGAATTTGATTGCACACATTGACAACCGTTGTGTTAGATAGCTGCGTTCTGGATTTAGAAGCAAATATTTCCCTGTGCTTATTGCCCTTTCTTCCATATGCCGGTATTGGGCTGAAATCGCCTGTTTTGAGACTCTGCACAGAAAGTGTTTGCAGACTGCTGAATCCACACACGGGTTGAACTCTGCAAGTTGAGTGCACACGTTGACAACCGTTCTGTTAGATAGCTTCGTTTTGGATTTAGAAGCAGATTTTTCCCTTTGCCTACTGCCCTTTCTTCCATATGCCGGTATTGGGCTGAAAACGCCTGTTTTGAGACTCTGCACAGAAAGTGTTTTCAGACTGCTGAATCCACACACGGGTTTAACTCTGCAAGTTGAGTGCACACATTGACAACCGTTCTGTTAGATAGCTCCGTTTTGGATTTAGAAGCAGATATTTCCCTGTGCTTACTGCCCTTTCTTCCATATGCTGGTATTGGGCTGAAAACGCCTGTTTTGAGACTCTACACAGAAAGAGTTTGCAGACTGCTGAATCCACACACGGGTTTAACTCTGGAAGTTGAGTGCACACATTGACAGCCGTTCTGTTAGATAGCTGTGTTTTGGATTTAGAAGCAGATATTTCCCTTTGCCTACTGCCCTTTCTTCCACATGCCGGTATTGGGCTGAAAACGCCTGTTTTGAGACTCTGCACAGAAAGTGTTTGCAGACTGCTGAATCCACACACGGGTTTAACTCTGCAAGTTGAGTGCACACACTGACAACCGTTCTGTTAGATAGCTGCGTTTTGGATTTAGAAGCAGATATTTCCCTGTGCTTACTGCCCTTTCTTCCATATGCCGGTATTGGGCTGAAAACGCCTGTTTTGAGACTCTGCACAGAAAGTGTTTGCAGACTGCTGAATCCACACACGGGTTTAACTCTGCAAGTTGAGTGCACACACTGACAACCGTTCTGTTAGATAGCTGCGTTTTGGACTTAGAAGCAGATATTTCCCTGTGCTTACTGCCCTTTCTTCCTTATGCCGGTATTGGGCTGAAAACGCCTGTTTTGAGACTCTGCACAGAAAGTGTTTGCAGACTGCTGAATCCACTCACGGGTTTATCTCTGCATGTTGAGTACACACACTGACAACCGTTCTGTTAGATGGCTGCATTTTGGATTTAGAAGCAGATATTTCCCTTTGCTTACTGCACTTTCTTCCATATGCCGGTATTGGCCTGAAAACGCCTGTTTTGAGACTCTGCACAGAAAGTGTTTGCAGACTGCTGAATCCACACACGGGTTTAACTCTGAAAGTTGAGTGCACACGTTGACAACCGTTCTGTTAGATAGCTGCATTTTGGATTTAGAGGCAGATATTTCCCTTTGCCTACTGCCCTTTCTTCCAAAAGCCGGTATTGGGCTGAAAACGCCTGTTTTGAGACTCTGCACAGAAAGTGTTTGCAGACTGCTGAATCCACATACGGGTTTAACACTGGAATTTGAGTGCACACATTGACAACCGTTGTGTTAGATAGCTGCGTTTTGGATTTAGAAGCAAATATTTCCCTGTGCTTACTGCCTTTTCTTCCATATGCCGGTATTGGGCTGAAATCGCCTGTTTTGAGACTCTGCACAGAAAGTGTTAGCAGACTGCTGAATCCACACACGGGTTTAACTCTGCATGTTGAGTACACACATTCACAACCGTTCTATTAGACAGCTGCGTTTTGGACTTAGAAGCAGAAATTGCCCTGTGCTTACTGCCCTTTCTTCCATATGCCGGTATTGGGCTGAAAACGCCTGTTTTGAGACTCTGCACAGAAAGTGTTTGCAGACTGCTGAATCCACACACGGGTTTAATTGTGGAATTTGAGTGTACACATTGACAACCGTTCTGTTACATAGCTGCGTTTTGGATTTAGAAGCAGATATTTCCCTGTGCTTACTGCCCTTTCTTCCATATGCCGGTATTGGGCTGAAAACGCCTGTTTTGAGACTCTGCACAGAAAGTGTTTGCAGACTGCTGAATCTACACACGGGTTTAACTCTGGAAGTTGAGTGCACACATTGACATCCGTTCTGTTAGATAGCTGCATTTAGGATTCAGAAGCAGATATTTCCCTGTGCTTACCGCACTTTCTTCCATATGCCGGTATTGGGCTGAAAACGCCTGTTTTGAGACTCTGCACAGAAAGTGTTAGCAGACTGCTGAATACACACACGGGATTAACTCTGGAATTTGAGTGCACACATTGACAACCGTTGTGTTAGATAGCTGCGTTTTGGATTTAGAAGCACATATTTCCCTGTGCTTAATGCCCTTTCTTCCATATGCCGGTATTGGGCTGAAAACGCCTGTTTTGAGACTCTGCACAGAAAGTGTTAGCAGACTGCTGGATCCACACACGGGTTTAACTCTGCAAGTTGAGTGCACACACTGACAACCGTTCTGTTATATAGCTGCATTTTGGATTTAGAAGCAGATATTTCCCTGTGCTTGCTGCCCTTCCTTCCATATGCTGGTATTGGGCTGAAAACGCCTGTTTTGAGACTCTACACAGAAAGAGTTGCAGACTGCTGAATCCACACAAGGGTTTAACGCTGGAAGTTGAGTGCACACATTGACAGCCGTTCTGTTAGATAGCTGTGTTTTGGATTTAGAAGCAGATATTTCCCTGTGCTTACTGCCCTTTCTTCCATATGCCGGTATTGGGCTGAAAACGCCTGTTTTGAGACTCTGCACAGAAAGTGTTTGCAGACTGCTGAATCCACACACGGGTTTAACTCTGGAAGTTGAGTGCACACATTGACAACCGTTCTGTTACATAGCTGAGTTTTGGATTTAGAAGCAGATATATCCCTGTGCTTCCTGCCCTTTCTTCCATATGCCGGTATTGGGCTGAAAACGCCTGTTTTGAGACTCTGCACAGAAAGTGTTAGCAGACTGCTGGATCCACACACGGGTTTAACTCTGAAAGTTGAGTGCACACACTGACAACCGTTCTGTTAGATAGCTGCATTTTGGATTTAGAAGCAGATATTTCCCTTTGCCTACTGCCCTTTCTTCCATCTGTCGGTATTGGGCTGAAAACGCCTGTTTTGAGACTCTGCACAGAAAGTGTTTGCAGACTGCTGAATCCACACACGGGTTTAACACTGGAATTTGATTGCACACATTGACAACCGTTGTGTTAGATAGCTGCGTTTTGGATTTAGAAGCAAATATTTCCCTGTGCTTACGGCCTTTTCTTCCATATGCCGGTATTGGGCTGAAATCGCCTGTTTTGAGACTCTGCACAGAAAGTGTTAGCAGACTGCTGAATCCACACACGGGTTTAACTCTGCAAGTTGAGTGCAAACATTGACAACCGTTCTGTTAGACAGCTGCGTTTTGGACTTAGAAGCAGAAATTGCCCTGTGCTTACTGCCCTTTCTTCCATATGCCGGTATTGGGCTGAAAACGCCTGTTTTGAGACTCTGCACAGAAAGTGTTTGCAGAGTGCTGAATCCACACACGGGCTTAACTCTGGAAGTTGAGTGCACACATTGACAACCGTTCTGTTACATAGCTGAGTTTGGGATTTAGAAGCAGATATATCCCTGTGCTTGCTGCCCTTTCTTCCATATGCCGGTATTGGGCTGAAAACGCCTCTTTTGAGACTCTGCACAGAAAGTGTTTGCAGACTGCAGAATCCACACACGGGTTTAACTCTGAATGTTGAGTGCACACACTGACAACCATTCTGTTAGATGGCTGCATTTTGGATTTAGAAGCAGATATTTCCCTGTGCTTATTGCCCTTTCTTCCATATGCCGGTATTGGGCGGAAAACGCCTGTTTTGAGACTCTGCACAGAAAGTGTTTGCAGACTGCTGAATCCACACACGGGTTTAACTCTGAAAGTTGAGTGCACACATTGACAACCGATCTGTTAGATAGCTGCATTTTGGATTTAGAAGCAGATATTTCCCTTTGCCTACTGCCCTTTCTTCCATATGCCGGTATTGGGCTGAAAACGCCTGTTTTGAGACTCTGCACAGAAAGTGTTTGCAGACTGCTGAATCAACACACGGGTTTAACACTGGAATTTGAGTGCACACATTGACAGCCGTTGTGTTAGATAGCTGCGTTTTGGATTTAGAAGCAAATATTTCCCTGTGCTTACTGCCCTTTCTTCCATATGCCGGTATTGGGCTGAAATCGCCTGTTTTGAGACTCTGCACAGAAAGTGTTAGCAGACTGCTGAATCCACACACGGTTTTAACTCTGCAAGTTGAGTGCACACATTGACAACCATTCTATTAGACAGCTGCGTTTTGGACTTAGAAGCAGAAATTGCCCTTTGCTTACTGCCCTTTCTTCCCTATGCTGGTATTGGGCTGAAAACGCCTGTTTTGAGACTCTGCACAGAAAGTGTTTGCAGACTGCTGAATCCACACACGGGTTTAACTCTGGAAGTTGAGTGTACACATTGACAACGGTTCTGTTACATAGCTGTGTTTTGGAAGTTGAAGCAGATATTTCCCTGTGCTTACTGCCCTTTCTTCCATATGCCGGTATTGGGCTGAAAACGCCTGTTTTGAGGCTCTGCACAGAAAGTGTTTGCAGACTGCTGAATCCACACACGGGTTTAACTCTGAATGTTGAGTGCACACATTGACAACCGTTCTGTTAGATGGCTGCATTTTGGATTTAGAAGCAGATATTTCCCTGTGCTTACTGCACTTTCTTCCCTATGCCGGTATTGGGCTGAAAACGCCTGTTTTGAGACTCTGCACAGAAAGTGTTTGCAGACTGCTGAATCCACACACGGGTTTAACTCTGAAAGTTGAGTGCACACATTGACAACCATTCTGTTAGATAGCTGCATTTTGGATTTAGAACCAGGTATTTCCCTTTGCCTACTGCCCTTTCTTCCATATGCCGGTATTGGGCTGAAAACGCCTGTTTTGAGACTCTGCACAGAAAGTGTTTGCAGACTGCTGAATCCACATACGGGTTTAACACTGGAATTTTAGTGCACACATTGACAACCGTTGTGTTAGATAGCTGCGTTTTGGATTTAGAAGCACATATTTCCCTGTGCTTACTGCCCTTTCTTCCATATGCCGGTATTGGGCTGAAAACGCCTGTTTTGAGACTCTGCACAGAAAGTGTTAGCAGACTGCTGAATCCAAACACGGGTTTAACTCTGCATGTTGAGTGCACACACTGACAACCGTTCTGTTAGACAGCTGCGTTTTGGACTTAGAAGCAGATATTTCCCTGTGCTTACTGCCCTTTCTTCCATATGCCGGTATTGGGCGGAAAACGCCTGTTTTGAGACTCTGCACAGAAAGTGTTTGCAGACTGCTGAATCCACTCACGGGTTTAACTCTGCATGTTGAGTGCACACATTGACAACCGTTCTGTTAGATGGCTGCATTTTGGATTTAGAAGCAGATATTTCCCTGTGCTTACTGCCCTTTCTTCCATATGCCGGTATTGGGCTGAAAACGGCTGTTTTGAGACTATGCACAGAAAGTGTTTGCAGACTGCTGAATCCACACAGGGGTTTAACTCTGAAAGTTGAGTGCACACATTGACAACCGTTCTGTTAGATAGCTGCATTTTGGATTTAGAAGCAGATATTTCCCTTTGCCTACTGCCCTTTCTTCCAAATGCCGGTATTGGGCTGAAACCGCCTGTTTTGAGACTCTGCACAGAAAGTGTTTGCAGACTGCTGAATCCACACACGGGTTTAACACTGGAATTTGAGTGCACACATTGACAGCCGTTGTGTTAGATAGCTGCGTTTTGGATTTAGAAGCAAATATTTCCCTGTGCTTACTGCCCTTTCTTCCATATGCCGGTATTGGGCTGAAAACGCCTGTTTTGAGACTCTGCACAGAAAGTGTTAGCAGATTGTTGGATCCACACACGGGTTTAACTCTGCAAGTTGAGTGCACACACTGACAACCGTTCTGTTAGATAGCTGCGTTTTGGACTTAGAAGCAGATATTTCCCTGTGCTTACTGCCCTTTCTTCCTTATGCCGGTATTGGGCTGAAAACGCCTGTTTTGAGACTCTGCACAGAAAGTGTTTGCAGACTGCTGAATCCACTCACGGGTTTATCTCTGCATGTTGAGTACACACACTGACAACCGTTCTGTTAGATGGCTGCATTTTGGATTTAGAAGCAGATATTTCCCTTTGCTTACTGCACTTTCTTCCATATGCCGGTATTGGCCTGAAAACGCCTGTTTTGAGACTCTGCACAGAAAGTGTTTGCAGACTGCTGAATCCACACACGGGTTTAACTCTGAAAGTTGAGTGCACACGTTGACAACCGTTCTGTTAGATAGCTGCATTTTGGATTTAGAGGCAGATATTTCCCTTTGCCTACTGCCCTTTCTTCCAAAAGCCGGTATTGGGCTGAAAACGCCTGTTTTGAGACTCTGCACAGAAAGTGTTTGCAGACTGCTGAATCCACATACGGGTTTAACACTGGAATTTGAGTGCACACATTGACAACCGTTGTGTTAGATAGCTGCGTTTTGGATTTAGAAGCAAATATTTCCCTGTGCTTACTGCCTTTTCTTCCATATGCCGGTATTGGGCTGAAATCGCCTGTTTTGAGACTCTGCACAGAAAGTGTTAGCAGACTGCTGAATCCACACACGGGTTTAACTCTGCATGTTGAGTACACACATTCACAACCGTTCTATTAGACAGCTGCGTTTTGGACTTAGAAGCAGAAATTGCCCTGTGCTTACTGCCCTTTCTTCCATATGCCGGTATTGGGCTGAAAACGCCTGTTTTGAGACTCTGCACAGAAAGTGTTTGCAGACTGCTGAATCCACACACGGGTTTAATTGTGGAATTTGAGTGTACACATTGACAACCGTTCTGTTACATAGCTGCGTTTTGGATTTAGAAGCAGATATTTCCCTGTGCTTACTGCCCTTTCTTCCATATGCCGGTATTGGGCTGAAAACGCCTGTTTTGAGACTCTGCACAGAAAGTGTTTGCAGACTGCTGAATCTACACACGGGTTTAACTCTGGAAGTTGAGTGCACACATTGACATCCGTTCTGTTAGATAGCTGCATTTAGGATTCAGAAGCAGATATTTCCCTGTGCTTACCGCACTTTCTTCCATATGCCGGTATTGGGCTGAAAACGCCTGTTTTGAGACTCTGCACAGAAAGTGTTAGCAGACTGCTGAATACACACACGGGATTAACTCTGGAATTTGAGTGCACACATTGACAACCGTTGTGTTAGATAGCTGCGTTTTGGATTTAGAAGCACATATTTCCCTGTGCTTAATGCCCTTTCTTCCATATGCCGGTATTGGGCTGAAAACGCCTGTTTTGAGACTCTGCACAGAAAGTGTTAGCAGACTGCTGGATCCACACACGGGTTTAACTCTGCAAGTTGAGTGCACACACTGACAACCGTTCTGTTATATAGCTGCATTTTGGATTTAGAAGCAGATATTTCCCTGTGCTTGCTGCCCTTCCTTCCATATGCTGGTATTGGGCTGAAAACGCCTGTTTTGAGACTCTACACAGAAAGAGTTGCAGACTGCTGAATCCACACAAGGGTTTAACGCTGGAAGTTGAGTGCACACATTGACAGCCGTTCTGTTAGATAGCTGTGTTTTGGATTTAGAAGCAGATATTTCCCTGTGCTTACTGCCCTTTCTTCCATATGCCGGTATTGGGCTGAAAACGCCTGTTTTGAGACTCTGCACAGAAAGTGTTTGCAGACTGCTGAATCCACACACGGGTTTAACTCTGGAAGTTGAGTGCACACATTGACAACCGTTCTGTTACATAGCTGAGTTTTGGATTTAGAAGCAGATATATCCCTGTGCTTCCTGCCCTTTCTTCCATATGCCGGTATTGGGCTGAAAACGCCTGTTTTGAGACTCTGCACAGAAAGTGTTAGCAGACTGCTGGATCCACACACGGGTTTAACTCTGAAAGTTGAGTGCACACACTGACAACCGTTCTGTTAGATAGCTGCATTTTGGATTTAGAAGCAGATATTTCCCTTTGCCTACTGCCCTTTCTTCCATCTGTCGGTATTGGGCTGAAAACGCCTGTTTTGAGACTCTGCACAGAAAGTGTTTGCAGACTGCTGAATCCACACACGGGTTTAACACTGGAATTTGATTGCACACATTGACAACCGTTGTGTTAGATAGCTGCGTTTTGGATTTAGAAGCAAATATTTCCCTGTGCTTACGGCCTTTTCTTCCATATGCCGGTATTGGGCTGAAATCGCCTGTTTTGAGACTCTGCACAGAAAGTGTTAGCAGACTGCTGAATCCACACACGGGTTTAACTCTGCAAGTTGAGTGCAAACATTGACAACCGTTCTGTTAGACAGCTGCGTTTTGGACTTAGAAGCAGAAATTGCCCTGTGCTTACTGCCCTTTCTTCCATATGCCGGTATTGGGCTGAAAACGCCTGTTTTGAGACTCTGCACAGAAAGTGTTTGCAGAGTGCTGAATCCACACACGGGCTTAACTCTGGAAGTTGAGTGCACACATTGACAACCGTTCTGTTACATAGCTGAGTTTGGGATTTAGAAGCAGATATATCCCTGTGCTTGCTGCCCTTTCTTCCATATGCCGGTATTGGGCTGAAAACGCCTCTTTTGAGACTCTGCACAGAAAGTGTTTGCAGACTGCAGAATCCACACACGGGTTTAACTCTGAATGTTGAGTGCACACACTGACAACCATTCTGTTAGATGGCTGCATTTTGGATTTAGAAGCAGATATTTCCCTGTGCTTATTGCCCTTTCTTCCATATGCCGGTATTGGGCGGAAAACGCCTGTTTTGAGACTCTGCACAGAAAGTGTTTGCAGACTGCTGAATCCACACACGGGTTTAACTCTGAAAGTTGAGTGCACACATTGACAACCGATCTGTTAGATAGCTGCATTTTGGATTTAGAAGCAGATATTTCCCTTTGCCTACTGCCCTTTCTTCCATATGCCGGTATTGGGCTGAAAACGCCTGTTTTGAGACTCTGCACAGAAAGTGTTTGCAGACTGCTGAATCAACACACGGGTTTAACACTGGAATTTGAGTGCACACATTGACAGCCGTTGTGTTAGATAGCTGCGTTTTGGATTTAGAAGCAAATATTTCCCTGTGCTTACTGCCCTTTCTTCCATATGCCGGTATTGGGCTGAAATCGCCTGTTTTGAGACTCTGCACAGAAAGTGTTAGCAGACTGCTGAATCCACACACGGTTTTAACTCTGCAAGTTGAGTGCACACATTGACAACCATTCTATTAGACAGCTGCGTTTTGGACTTAGAAGCAGAAATTGCCCTTTGCTTACTGCCCTTTCTTCCCTATGCTGGTATTGGGCTGAAAACGCCTGTTTTGAGACTCTGCACAGAAAGTGTTTGCAGACTGCTGAATCCACACACGGGTTTAACTCTGGAAGTTGAGTGTACACATTGACAACGGTTCTGTTACATAGCTGTGTTTTGGAAGTTGAAGCAGATATTTCCCTGTGCTTACTGCCCTTTCTTCCATATGCCGGTATTGGGCTGAAAACGCCTGTTTTGAGGCTCTGCACAGAAAGTGTTTGCAGACTGCTGAATCCACACACGGGTTTAACTCTGAATGTTGAGTGCACACATTGACAACCGTTCTGTTAGATGGCTGCATTTTGGATTTAGAAGCAGATATTTCCCTGTGCTTACTGCACTTTCTTCCCTATGCCGGTATTGGGCTGAAAACGCCTGTTTTGAGACTCTGCACAGAAAGTGTTTGCAGACTGCTGAATCCACACACGGGTTTAACTCTGAAAGTTGAGTGCACACATTGACAACCATTCTGTTAGATAGCTGCATTTTGGATTTAGAACCAGGTATTTCCCTTTGCCTACTGCCCTTTCTTCCATATGCCGGTATTGGGCTGAAAACGCCTGTTTTGAGACTCTGCACAGAAAGTGTTTGCAGACTGCTGAATCCACATACGGGTTTAACACTGGAATTTTAGTGCACACATTGACAACCGTTGTGTTAGATAGCTGCGTTTTGGATTTAGAAGCACATATTTCCCTGTGCTTACTGCCCTTTCTTCCATATGCCGGTATTGGGCTGAAAACGCCTGTTTTGAGACTCTGCACAGAAAGTGTTAGCAGACTGCTGAATCCAAACACGGGTTTAACTCTGCATGTTGAGTGCACACACTGACAACCGTTCTGTTAGACAGCTGCGTTTTGGACTTAGAAGCAGATATTTCCCTGTGCTTACTGCCCTTTCTTCCATATGCCGGTATTGGGCGGAAAACGCCTGTTTTGAGACTCTGCACAGAAAGTGTTTGCAGACTGCTGAATCCACTCACGGGTTTAACTCTGCATGTTGAGTGCACACATTGACAACCGTTCTGTTAGATGGCTGCATTTTGGATTTAGAAGCAGATATTTCCCTGTGCTTACTGCCCTTTCTTCCATATGCCGGTATTGGGCTGAAAACGGCTGTTTTGAGACTATGCACAGAAAGTGTTTGCAGACTGCTGAATCCACACAGGGGTTTAACTCTGAAAGTTGAGTGCACACATTGACAACCGTTCTGTTAGATAGCTGCATTTTGGATTTAGAAGCAGATATTTCCCTTTGCCTACTGCCCTTTCTTCCAAATGCCGGTATTGGGCTGAAACCGCCTGTTTTGAGACTCTGCACAGAAAGTGTTTGCAGACTGCTGAATCCACACACGGGTTTAACACTGGAATTTGAGTGCACACATTGACAGCCGTTGTGTTAGATAGCTGCGTTTTGGATTTAGAAGCAAATATTTCCCTGTGCTTACTGCCCTTTCTTCCATATGCCGGTATTGGGCTGAAAACGCCTGTTTTGAGACTCTGCACAGAAAGTGTTAGCAGATTGTTGGATCCACACACGGGTTTAACTCTGAAAGTTGAGTGCACACACTGACAACCGTTCTGTTAGATAGCTGCATTTTGGATTTAGAAGCAGATATTTCCCTTTGCCTACTGCCCTTTCTTCCATCTGTCGGTATTGGGCTGAAAACGCCTGTTTTGAGACTCTGCACAGAAAGTGTTTGCAGACTGCTGAATCCACACACGGGTTTAACACTGGAATTTGATTGCACACATTGACAACCGTTGTGTTAGATAGCTGCGTTCTGGATTTAGAAGCAAATATTTCCCTGTGCTTACTGCCCTTTCTTCCATATGCCGGTATTGGGCTGAAATCGCCTGTTTTGAGACTCTGCACAGAAAGTGTTTGCAGACTGCTGAATCCACACACGGGTTGAACTCTGCAAGTTGAGTGCACACGTTGACAACCGTTCTGTTAGATAGCTTCGTTTTGGATTTAGAAGCAGATTTTTCCCTTTGCCTACTGCCCTTTCTTCCATATGCCGGTATTGGGCTGAAAACGCCTGTTTTGAGACTCTGCACAGAAAGTGTTTTCAGACTGCTGAATCCACACACGGGTTTAACTCTGCAAGTTGAGTGCACACATTGACAACCGTTCTGTTAGATAGCTCCGTTTTGGATTTAGAAGCAGATATTTCCCTGTGCTTACTGCCCTTTCTTCCATATGCTGGTATTGGGCTGAAAACGCCTGTTTTGAGACTCTACACAGAAAGAGTTTGCAGACTGCTGAATCCACACACGGGTTTAACTCTGGAAGTTGAGTGCACACATTGACAGCCGTTCTGTTAGATAGCTGTGTTTTGGATTTAGAAGCAGATATTTCCCTTTGCCTACTGCCCTTTCTTCCACATGCCGGTATTGGGCTGAAAACGCCTGTTTTGAGACTCTGCACAGAAAGTGTTTGCAGACTGCTGAATCCACACACGGGTTTAACTCTGCAAGTTGAGTGCACACACTGACAACCGTTCTGTTAGATAGCTGCGTTTTGGATTTAGAAGCAGATATTTCCCTGTGCTTACTGCCCTTTCTTCCATATGCCGGTATTGGGCTGAAAACGCCTGTTTTGAGACTCTGCACAGAAAGTGTTTGCAGACTGCTGAATCCACACACGGGTTTAACTCTGCAAGTTGAGTGCACACACTGACAACCGTTCTGTTAGATAGCTGCGTTTTGGACTTAGAAGCAGATATTTCCCTGTGCTTACTGCCCTTTCTTCCTTATGCCGGTATTGGGCTGAAAACGCCTGTTTTGAGACTCTGCACAGAAAGTGTTTGCAGACTGCTGAATCCACTCACGGGTTTAACTCTGCATGTTGAGTACACACACTGACAACCGTTCTGTTAGATGGCTGCATTTTGGATTTAGAAGCAGATATTTCCCTTTGCTTACTGCACTTTCTTCCATATGCCGGTATTGGCCTGAAAACGCCTGTTTTGAGACTCTGCACAGAAAGTGTTTGCAGACTGCTGAATCCACACACGGGTTTAACTCTGAAAGTTGAGTGCACACGTTGACAACCGTTCTGTTAGATAGCTGCATTTTGGATTTAGAGGCAGATATTTCCCTTTGCCTACTGCCCTTTCTTCCAAAAGCCGGTATTGGGCTGAAAACGCCTGTTTTGAGACTCTGCACAGAAAGTGTTAGCAGACTGCTGAATCCACACACGGGTTTAACTCTGCATGTTGAGTACACACATTCACAACCGTTCTATTAGACAGCTGCGTTTTGGACTTAGAAGCAGAAATTGCCCTGTGCTTACTGCCCTTTCTTCCATATGCCGGTATTGGGCTGAAAACGCCTGTTTTGAGACTCTGCACAGAAAGTGTTTGCAGACTGCTGAATCCACACACGGGTTTAATTGTGGAATTTGAGTGTACACATTGACAACCGTTCTGTTACATAGCTGCGTTTTGGATTTAGAAGCAGATATTTCCCTGTGCTTACTGCCCTTTCTTCCATATGCCGGTATTGGGCTGAAAACGCCTGTTTTGAGACTCTGCACAGAAAGTGTTTGCAGACTGCTGAATCTACACACGGGTTTAACTCTGGAAGTTGAGTGCACACATTGACATCCGTTCTGTTAGATAGCTGCATTTTGGATTCAGAAGCAGATATTTCCCTGTGCTTACCGCACTTTCTTCCATATGCCGGTATTGGGCTGAAAACGCCTGTTTTGAGACTCTGCACAGAAAGTGTTAGCAGACTGCTGAATACACACACGGGTTTAACTCTGGAATTTGAGTGCACACATTGACAACCGTTGTGTTAGATAGCTGCGTTTTGGATTTAGAAGCACATATTTCCCTGTGCTTAATGCCCTTTCTTCCATATGCCGGTATTGGGCTGAAAACGCCTGTTTTGAGACTCTGCACAGAAAGTGTTAGCAGACTGCTGGATCCACACACGGGTTTAACTCTGCAAGTTGAGTGCACACACTGACAACCGTTCTCTTATATAGCTGCATTTTGGATTTAGAAGCAGATATTTCCCTGTGCTTGCTGCCCTTCCTTCCATATGCTGGTATTGGGCTGAAAACGCCTGTTTTGAGACTCTACACAGAAAGAGTTGCAGACTGCTGAATCCACACAAGGGTTTAACGCTGGAAGTTGAGTGCACACATTGACAGCCGTTCTGTTAGATAGCTGTGTTTTGGATTTAGAAGCAGATATTTCCCTGTGCTTACTGCCCTTTCTTCCATATGCCGGTATTGGGCTGAAAACGCCTGTTTTGAGACTCTGCACAGAAAGTGTTTGCAGACTGCTGAATCCACACACGGGTTTAACTCTGGAAGTTGAGTGCACACATTGACAACCGTTCTGTTACATAGCTGAGTTTTGGATTTAGAAGCAGATATATCCCTGTGCTTCCTGCCCTTTCTTCCATATGCCGGTATTGGGCTGAAAACGCCTGTTTTGAGACTCTGCACAGAAAGTGTTAGCAGACTGCTGGATCCACACACAGGTTTAACTCTGAAAGTTGAGTGCACACACTGACAACCGTTCTGTTAGATAGCTGCATTTTGGATTTAGAAGCAGATATTTCCCTTTGCCTACTGCCCTTTCTTCCATCTGTCGGTATTGGGCTGAAAACGCCTGTTTTGAGACTCTGCACAGAAAGTGTTTGCAGACTGCTGAATCCACACACGGGTTTAACACTGGAATTTGATTGCACACATTGACAACCGTTGTGTTAGATAGCTGCGTTCTGGATTTAGAAGCAAATATTTCCCTGTGCTTACTGCCCTTTCTTCCATATGCCGGTATTGGGCTGAAATCGCCTGTTTTGAGACTCTGCACAGAAAGTGTTTGCAGACTGCTGAATCCACACACGGGTTGAACTCTGCAAGTTGAGTGCACACATTGACAACCGTTCTGTTAGATAGCTGCGTTTTTTATTTAGAAGCAGATTTTTCCCTTTGCCTACTGCCCTTTCTTCCATATGCCGGTATTGGGCTGAAAACGCCTGTTTTGAGACTCTGCACAGAAAGTGTTTGCAGACTGCTGAATCCACACACGGGTTTAACTCTGGAATTTGAGTGCACACATTGTCAACCGTTGTGTAAGATAGCTGCGTTTTGGGTTTAGAAGTAGATATTTCCCTGTGCTTACTGCCCTTTCTTCCATATGCCGGTATTGGGCTGAAAACGCCTGTTTTGAGACTCAGCACAGAAAGTGGTAGAAGACTGCTGAATCAACACACGGGTTTAACTCTGCAAGTTGAGTGCACACATTGACAACCGTTCTGTTAGACAGCTGCGTTTTGGACTTAGAAGCAGAAATTGCCCTGTGCTTACTGCCCTTTCTTCCATATGCCGGTATTGGGCTGAAAACGCCTGTTTTGAGACTCTGCACAGAAAGTGTTTGCAGACTGCTGAATCCACACACGGGTTTAACTGTGGAATTTGAGTGTACACATTGACAACCGTTCTGTTACATAGCTGCGTTTTGGATTTAGAAGCAGATATTTCCCTGTGCTTACTGCCCTTTCTTCCATATGCCGGTATTGGGCTGAAAACGCCTGTTTTGAGACTCTGCACAGAAAGTGTTTGCAGACTGCTGAATCCACACACGGGTTTAACTCTGGAAGTTGAGTGCACACATTGACAACCGTTCTGTTAGATAGCTGCATTTTGGATTCAGAAGCAGATATTTCCCTATGCTTACCGCATTTTCTTCCATATGCCGGTATTGGGCTGAAAACGCCTGTTTTGAGACTCTGCACAGAAAGTGTTAGCAGACTGCTGAATCCACACACGGGTTTAACTCTGGAATTTGAGTGCAGACATTGACAACCGTTCTGTTAGATAGCTGCGTTTTGGATTTAGAAGCACATATTTCCCTGTGCTTAATGCCCTTTCTTCCATATGCCGGTATTGGGCTGAAAACGCCTGTTTTGAGACTCTGCACAGAAAGTGCTAGCAGACTGCTGGATCCACACACGGGTTTAACTCCGCAAGTTGAGTGCACACACTGACAACCGTTCTGTTAGATAGCTGCATTTTGGATTTAGAAGCAGATATTTCCCTGTGCTTACTGCCCTTCCTTCCATATGCTGGTATTGGGCTGAAAACGCCTGTTTTGAGACTCTACACAGAAAGAGTTGCAGACTGCTGAATCCACACAAGGGTTTAACGCTGGAAGTTGAGTGCACACATTGACAGCCGTTCTGTTAGATAGCTGTGTTTTGGATATAGAAGCAGATATTTCCCTGTGCTTACTGCCCTTTCTTCCATATGCCGGTATTGGGCTGAAAACGCCTGTTTTGAGACTCTGCACAGAAAGTGTTTGCAGACTGCTGAATCCACACACGGGTTTAACTCTGGAAGTTGAGTGCACACATTGACAACCGTTCTGTTACATAGCTGAGTTTTGGATTTAGAAGCAGATATATCCCTGTGCTTCCTGCCCTTTCTTCCATATGCCGGTATTGGGCTGAAAACGCCTGTTTTGAGACTCTGCACAGAAAGTGTTAGCAGACTGCTGGATCCACACACGGGTTTAACTCTGCAAGTTGAGTGCACACACTGACAATCGTTCTGTTAGATAGCTGCATTTTGGATTTAGAAGCAGATATTTCCCTTTGCCTACTGCCCTTTCTTCCATATGTCGGTATTGGGCTGAAAACGCCTGTTTTGAGACTCTGCACAGAAAGTGTTTGCAGACTGCTGAATCCACACACGGGTTTAACACTGGAATTTGAGTGGACACATTGACAACCGTTTTGTTAGATAGCTGCGTTCTGGATTTAGAAGCAAATATTTCCCTGTGCTTACTGCCCTTTCTTCCATATGCCGGTATTGGGCTGAAATCGCCTGTTTTGAGACTCTGCACAGAAAGTGTTTGCAGACTGCTCAATCCACACACGGGTTGAACTCTGCAAGTTGAGTGCACACATTGACAACCGTTCTGTTAGATAGCTGCGTTTTGGATTTAGAAGCAGATTTTTCCCTTTGCCTACTGCCCTTTCTTCCATATGCCGGTATTGGGCTGAAAACGCCTGTTTTGAGACTCTGCACAGAAAGTGTTTGCAGACTGCTGAATCCACACACGGGTTTAACTCTGGAATTTGAGTGCACACATTGACAACCGTTGTGTTAGATAGCTGCGTTTTGGGTTAAGAAGTAGATATTTCTCTGTGCTTACTGCCCTTTCTTCCATATGCCGGTATTGGGCTGAAAACGCCTGTTTTGAGACTCAGGACAGAAAGTGTTAGCAGACTGCTGAATCCACACACGGGTTTAACTCTGCAAGTTGAGTGCACACATTGACAACCGTTCTGTTAGATAGCTGCGTTTTGGATTTAGAAGCAGATATTTCCCTGTGCTTACTGCCCTTCCTTCCATATGCTGGTATTGGGCTGAAAACGCCTGTTTTGAGACTCTACACAGAAAGAGTTTGCAGACTGCTGAATCCACACACGGGTTTAACTCTGGAAGTTGAGTGCACACATTGACAGCCGTTCTGTTAGATAGCTGTGTTTTGGATTTAGAAGCAGATATTTCCCTTTGCCTACTGCCCTTTCTTCCACATGCCGGTGTTGATCTGAAAACGACTGTTTTGAGACTCTGCACAGAAAGTGTTTGCAGACTGCTGAATACACACACGGGTTTAACTTTGGAATTTGAGTGCACACATTGACAACCGTTCTGTTACATAGCTGAGTTTTGGATTTAGAAGCAGATATATCCCTGTGCTTGCTGCCCTTTCTTCAATATGCCGGTATTGGGCTGAAAACGCCTGTTTTGAGACTCTGCACAGAAAGTGTTAGCAGACTGCTGGATCCACACACGGTTTTAACTCTGCAAGTTGAGTGCACACACTGACAACCGTTCTGTTAGACAGCTGCGTTTTGGACTTAGAAGCAGATATTTCCCTGTGTTTACTGCCCTTTCTTCCATATGCCGGTATTTGGCGGAAAACGCCTGTTTTGAGACTCTGCACAGAAAGTGTTTGCAGACTGCTGAATCCACACACGGGTTTAACTCTGCAAGTTGAGTGCACACATTGACTACCGTTCTGTTAGATAGCTGTGTTTTGGATTTAGAAGCAGATATTTCCCTGTGCTTACTGCCCTTTCTTCCATATGCCGGTATTGGGCTGGAAATGCCTGTTTTGAGACTCTGCAGTGAATGCGTTTGCGGACTGCTGAATCCACACACGGGTTTAACTCTGGAAGTTGAGTGCACAGATTGACAACCATTCTGTTACATAGCTGAGGTTTGGATTTAGAAGTAGATATTTCACTGTGCTTGCTGCCCTTTCTTCCATATGCCGGTATTGGGCTGAAAACGCCTCTTTTGAGACTCTGCACAGAAAGTGTTTGTAGACTGCTGAATCCACACACGGGTTTAACTTTGGAATTTGAGTGCACACATTGACAACCGTTCTGTTACATAGCTGAGTTTTGGATTTAGAAGCAGATATATTCCTGTGCTTGCTGCCCTTTCTTCCATATGCCGGTATTGGGCTGAAAACGCCTGTTTTGAGACTCTGCACAGAAAGTGTTAGCAGACTGCTGGATCCACACACGGTTTTAACTCTGCAAGTTGAGTGCACACACTGACAACCGTTCTGTTAGACAGCTGCGTTTTGGACTTAGAAGCAGATATTTCCCTGTGTTTACTGCCCTTTCTTCCATATGCCGGTATTGGGCGGAAAACGCCTGTTTTCAGACTCTGCACAGAAAGTGTTTGCAGACTGCTGAAACCACTCACGGGTTTAACTCTGCATGTTGAGTGCACACATTGACAACCGTTCTGTTAGATGGCTGCATTTTGGATTTAGAAGCAGATATTTCCCTGTGCTTACTGCACTTTCTTCCATATGCCGGTATGGGGCTGAAAACACCTGTTTTGAGACTCTGCACAGAAAGTGTTTGCAGACTGCTGAATCCACACACGGGTTTAACTCTGAAAGTTGAGTGCACACATTGACAACCGTTCTGTTAGATAGCTGCATTTTGGATTTAGAAGCAGATATTTCCCTTTGCCTACTGCCATTTCTTCCATATGCCGGTATTGGGCTGAAAACGCCTGTTTTGAGACTCTGCACAGAAAGTGTTTGCAGACTGCTGAATCCACACACGGGTTTAACACTGGAATTTGAGTGCACACATTGACAACCGTTGTGTTAGATAGCTGCGTTCTGGATTTAGAAGCAAATATTTCCCTTTGCTTACTGCCCTTTCTTCCACATGCCGGTATTGGGCTGAAATCGCCTGTTTTGAGACTCTGCACAGAAAGTGTTAGCAGACTGCTGAATCCACACACGGGTTTAACTCTGCAAGTTGAGTGCACACATTGACAACCGTTCTGTTAGATAGCTGCGTTTTGGATTTAGAAGCAGATATTTCCCTGTGCTTACTGCCCTTTCTTCCATATGCCGGTATTGGGCTGGAAATGCCTGTTTTGAGACTCTGCAGTGAATGCGTTTGCAGACTGCTGAATCCACACACGGGTTTAACTCTGGAAGTTGAGTGCACACATTGACAACCGTTCTGATAGATAGCTGCGTTTTGGATTTAGAAGCAGATATTTCCCTGTGCTTACTGCCCTTCCTTCCATATGCTGGTATTGGGCTGAAAACGCCTGTTTTGAGACTCTACACAGAAAGAGTTTGCAGGCTGCTGAATCCACACACGGGTTTAACTCTGGAAGTTGAGTGCACACATTGACAGCCGTTCTGTTAGATAGCTGTGTTTTGGATTTAGAAGCAGATATTTCCCTTTGCCTACTGCCCTTTCTTCCATATGCTGGTATTGGGCTGAAAACGCCTGTTTTGAGACTCTTTACAGAAAGTGTTTGCAGACTGCTGAATCCACACACGGGTTTAACTCTGGAAGTTGAGTGCACACATTGACAACCATTCTGTTACATAGCTGAGTTTTGGATTTAGAAGCAGATATATCCCTGTGCTTGCGGCCCTTTCTTCCATATGTCGGTATTGGGCTGAAAACGCCTTTTTTGAGACTCTGCACAGAAAGTGTTTGCAGACTGCTGAATCCACACACGGGTTTATCTCTGCAAGTTGAGTGCACACATTGACAACCGTTCTGTTAGACAGCTGCGTTTTGGACTTAGAAGCAGAAATTGCCCTGTGCTTACCGCCCTTTCTTCCATATGCCGCTATTGGGCTGAAAACGCCTGTTTTGAGACTCTGCACAGAAAGTGTTTGCAGACTGCTGAATCCACACACGGGTTTAACTCTGGAAGTTGAGTGCACACATTGACAGCCGTTCTGTTGCATAGCTGCGTTTTGGATTTAGAAGCAGACATTTCCCTGTGCTTACTGCCCTTTCTTCCATATGCCGGTATTGGGCTGAAAACGCCTGTTTTGGGACTCTCCACAGAAAGTGTTTGCAGACTGCTGAATCCACACACGGGTTTAACTCTGGAAGGTGAGTGCACACATTGACAACCGTTCTGTTAGATAGCTGCGTTTTGGATTTAGAAGCAGATATTTCCCTGTGCTTACTGCCCCTCCTTCCATATGCTGGTATTGGGCTGAAAACGCCTGTTTTGAGACTCTACACAGAAAGAGTTTGCAGACTGCTGAATCCACACACGGGTTTAACTCTGGAAGTTGAGTGCACACATTGACAGCCATTCTGTTAGATAGCTGTGTTTTGGATTTAGAAGCAGATATTTCCCTTTGCCTACTGCCCTTTCTTCCATATGCCGGTATTGGGCTGAAAACGCCTGTTTTGAGACTCTGCACAGAAAGTGTTTGCAGACTGCTGAATCCACACACGGGTTTAACTCTGGAAGTTGAGTGCACACATTGACAACCGTTCTGTTACATAGCTGCGTTTTGGATTTAGAAGCACATATTTCCCTGTGCTTACAGCCCTTTCTTCCATATGCCGGTATTGGGTTGAAATCGCCTGTTTTGAGACTCTGCACAGAAAGTGTTAGCAGACTGCTGAATCCACACACGGGTTTAACTCTGCAAGTTGAGTGCACACATTGACAAACTTTCTGTTAGACAGCTGCGTTTTGGACTTAGAAGCAGAAATGGCCCTGTGCTTACCGCCCTTTCTTCCATATGCCGGTATTGGGTTGAAATCGCCTGTTTTGAGACTCTGCACAGAAAGTGTTAGCAGACTGCTGAATCCACACACGGGTTCAACTCTGCAAGTTGAGCGCACACATTGACAACCATTCTGTTAGGCAGCTGCGTTTTGGACTTAGAAGCAGAAATTGCCCTGTGCTTACTGCCCTTTCTTCCATATGCCGGTATTCGGCTGAAAACGCCTGTTTTGAGACTCTGCACAGAAAGTGTTTGCAGACTGCTGAATCCACACACGGGTTTAACTCTGGAAGTTGAGTGTACACATTGACAACCGTTCTGTTACATAGCTGCGTTTTGGATTTAGAAGCAGATATTTCCCTGTGCTTACTGCCCTTTCTTCCATATGCCGGTATTGGGCTGAAAACGCCTGTTTTGAGACTCTGCACAGAAACTGTTTGCAGACTGCTGAATCCACACACGGGTTTAACTCTGGAAGTTGAGTGCACACATTGACAACCGTTCTGTTAGATCGCTGCATTTTGGATTTAGAAGCAGATATTTCCCTGTGCTTACCGCACTTTCTTCCATATGCCGGTATTGGCCTGAAAACGCCTGTTTTGAGACTCCGCACAGAAAGTGTTTGCAGACTGCTGAGTCCACACACGGGTTTAACTCTGGAAGTTGAGTGCACTCATTGACAACCGTTCTGTTAGATAGCTGCGTTTTGGATTTAGAAGCAGATATTTCACTTTGCCTACTGCCCTTTCTTCCATATGCCGGTATTAGGCTGAAAACGCCTGTTTTGAGACTCTGCAGAGAAAGTGTTTGCAGACTGCTGAATCCACACACGGGTTTAACTCTGGAAGTTGAGTGCACACATTGACAACCGTTCTGTTACATAGCTGAGTTTTGGATTTAGAAGCAGATATATCCCTGTGCTTGCTGCCCTTTCTTCCATATGCCGGTATTGGGTGAAAACGCCTGTTTTGAGACTCTGCACAGAAAGTGTTTGCAGACTGCTGAATCCACACACGGGTTTAACTCTGCAATTTGAGTGCACACACTGACAACCGTTCTGTTAGATAGCTGCGTTTTGTATTTAGAAGCAGATATTTCCCTGTGCTTACTGCCCTTTCTTCCATGTGCTGGTATTGGGCTGAAAACGCCTGTTTTGAGACTCTGCACAGAAAGTGTTTGCAGACTGCTGAATCCAATCACGGGTTTAACTCTGCATGTTGAGTGCACACATTGACAACCGTTCTGTTAGATGGCTGCATTTTGGATTTAGAAGCAGATATTTCCCTGTGCTTACTGCCCTTTCTTCCATATGCCGGTATTGGGCTGAAAACGCCTGTTTTGAGACTCTGCACAGAAAGTGTTTGCAGACTGCTGAATCCACACACGGGTTTAACTCTGAATGTTGAGTGCACACATTGACAAGTGTTCTGTTAGATAGCTGCATTTTGGATTTAGAAACAGATATTTCCCTTTGCCTACTGCTCTTTCTTCCATATGCCGGTATTGGGCTGAAATCGCCTGGTTTGAGACTCTGCACAGAAAGTGTTTGCAGACTGCTGAATCCACACACGGGTTTAACTCTGCAAGTTGAGCGCACACATTGACAACCGTTCTGTTACATAGCTGCGTTCTGGATTTAGAAGCAGATATTTCCCTGTGCTTACTGCCCTTTCTTCCATATGCCGGTATTGGGCTGAAAACGCCTGTTTTGAGACTCTGCACAGAAACTGTTTGCAGACTGCTGAATACACACACGGGTTTAACTCTGGAAGTTGAGTGCACACATTGACAGCCGTTCTGTTAGATAGCTGTGTTTTGGATTTAGAAGCAGATATTTCCCTGTGCTTACTGCCCTTTCTTCCATATGCCGTTATTGGGCTGAAAACACCTGTTTTGAGACTCTGCACAGAAAGTGTTTGCAGACTGCTGAATCCACACACGGGTTTAACACTGGAATTTGAGTGCACACATTGACAACCGTTTTGTTAGATAGCTGCGTTTTGGATTTAGAAGCACATATTTCCCTGTGATTACTGCCCTTTCTTCCATATGCCGGTATTGGGCTAAAATCGCCTGTTTTGAGACTCTGCACAGAAAGTGTTAGCAGACTGCTGAATCCACACACGGGTTTAACTCTGCAAGTTGAGCGCACACATTGACAACCGTTCTGTTAGATAGCTGCGTTTTGGACTTAGAAGCAGAAATTGCCCTGTGCTTACTGCCCTTTCTTCCATATGCCGGTATTGGGCTGAAAACGCCTGTTTTGAGACTCTGCACAGAAAGTGTTTGCAGACTGCTGAATCCACACACGGGTTTAACTCTGGAAGTTGAGTGTACACATTGACAACCGTTCTGTTACATAGCTGCGTTTTGGATTTAGAAGCAGATATTTCCCTGTGCTTACTGCCCTTTCTTCCATATGCCGGTATTGGGCTGAAAACGCCTGTTTTGAGACTCTGCACAGAAAGTGTTTGCAGACTGCTGAATCCACACACGGGTTTAACTCTGGAAGTTGAGTGCACACATTGACAACCGTTCTGTTAGATCGCTGCATTTTGGATTTAGAAGCAGATATTTCCCTATGCTTACCGCACTTTCTTCCATATGCCGGTATTGGCCTGAAAACGCCTGTTTTGAGACTCTGCACAGAAACTGTTTGCAGACTGCTGAATCCACACACGGGTTTAACTCTGGAAGTTGAGTGCACTCATTGACAACCGTTCTGTTAGATAGCTGCGTTTTGGATTTAGAAGCAGATATTTCACTTTGCCTACTGCCCTTTCTTCCATATGCCGGTCTTAGGCTGAAATCGCCTGTTTTGAGACTCTGCAGAGAAAGTGTTTCCAGACTGCTGAATCCACACACGGGTTTAACTCTGGAAGTTGAGTGCACAGATTGACAACCATTCTGTTACATAGCTGAGGTTTGGATTTAGAAGCAGATATTTCACTGTGCTTGCTGCCCTTTCTTCCATATGCCGGTATTGGGCTGAAAACGCCTGTTTTGAGACTCTGCACAGAAAGTGTTTGCAGACTGCTGAATCCACACACGGTTTTACCTCTGGAAGTTGAGTGCACCCATTGACAACCGTTGTGTTAGATAGCTGCGTTTTGTATTTAGAAGCAGTTATTTCCCTGTGCTTACTGCCCTTTCTTCCATAAGCCGGTATTGGGCTGAAAACGCATGTTTTGAGACTCTGCACAGAAAGTGTTTGCAGACTGCTGAATCCACACACGGGTTGAACTCTGCAAGTTGAGTGCACACATTGACAACCGTTCTGTTAGATAGCTGCGTTTTGGATTTAGAAGAAGATTTTTCCCATTGCCTACTGCCCTTTCTTCCATATGCCAGTATTGGGCTGAAAACGCCTGTTTTGAGACTCTGCACAGAAAGTGTTTGCAGACTGCTGAATCTACACACGGGCTTAACTCTGGAATTTGAGTGAACACATTGACAACCGTTGTGTTAGATAGCTGCGTTTTGGATATAGAATCACATATTTCCCTGTGCTTACTGCACTTTCTTCCATAGGCCAGTATTGGGCTGAAAACGCCTGTTTTCAGACTCTGCACAGAAAGTGTTAGCAGACTGCTGTATCCACACACCGGTTTAACCCTGCAAGTTGAGTGCACACATTGGCAACGGTTCTGTTAGATAGCTGCGTTTTGGATTTAGAAGCAGATATTTCCCTGTGCTTACAGCCCTTCCTTCCATATGCTGGTATTGGGCTGAAAACGCCTGTTTTGAGACTCTACACAGAAAGAGTTTGCAGACTTCTGAATCCACACACGGGTTTAACTCTGGAAGTTGAGTGCACACATTGACAGCCGTCCTGTTAGATAGCTGTGTTTTGGATTTAGAAGCAGATATTTCCCTTTGCCTACTGCCCTTTCTTCCATATGCAGGTATTGGGCTGAAAACGCCTGTTTTGGGACTCAGCACAGAAAGTGTTTGCAGACTGCTGAATCCACACACGGGTTTATCTCTGCAAGTTGAGTGAACACACTGACAACCGTTCTGTTAGATAGCTGCGTTTTGGATTTAGAAGCAGATATTTCCCTGTGCTTACTGCCCTTTCTTCCATATGCCGGTATTGGGCTGAAAACGCCTGTTTTGAGACTCTGCACAGAACGTGTTTGCAGACTGCTGAATCCACACACGGGTTTAACTCTGAAAGTTGAGTGCACACATTGACAACCGTTCTGTTAGATAGCTGCGTTTTGGATTTTGAAGCAGATATATCACTTTGCCTTCTGCCCTTTCTTCCATATGACGGTATTGGGCTGAAAACGCATGTTTTGAGACTCTGCACAGAAAGTGTTTGCAGACTGCTGAATCCACACTCGGATTTAACACTGGAATTTGAGTGCACACATTGACAACCGTTGTGTTAGATAGCTGCGTTTTGGATTTAGAAGCACATATTTCCCTATGCTTACTGCCCTTTCTTCCATATGCCGGTATTGGGCTGAAATCGCCTGTTTTGAGACTCTGCACAGAAAGTGTTAGCAGACTGCTGAATCCACACACGGCTTTAACTCTGCAAGTTGAGTGTACACATTGACAACCGTTCTGTTAGACAGCTGCGTTTTGGACTTAGAAGCAGAAATTGCCCTGTGCTTACTGCCGTTTCTTCCCTATGCCTGTATTGGGCTGAAAACGCCTGTTTTGAGTCTCTGCACAGAAAGTGTTAGCAGACTGCTGAATCCACACACGGGTTTAACTCCGCAAGTTGAGTGTACACATTGACAACCGTTCTGTTAAATAGCTGCGTTTTGGATTTAGAAGCCGATATTTCCCTGTGCTTACTGCCCTTTCTTCCATATGCCGGTATTGGGCTGAAAACGCCTGTTTTGAGACTCTGCACAGAAAGTGTTTGCAGACTGCTGAATCCACACACGGGCTTAACTCTGGAAGTTGAGTGCACACATTGACAACCGTTCTGTTAGATCGCTGCATTTTGGATTTAGAAGCAGATATTTCCCTGTGCTTACTGCCCTTTCTTCCATATGCCGGTGTTGGGCTGAAAACGCCTGTTTTGAGACTCTGCACAGAAAGTGTTTGCAGACTGCTGAATCCACACACGGGTTTAACACTGGAATTTGAGTGCACACATTGACAACCGTTGTGTTAGGTAGGTGCCTTTTGGATTTAGAATCACATATTTCCCTGTTCTTACTGCCCTTCCTTCCATATGCTGGTATTGGGCTGAAAACGCCTGTTTTGAGACTCTACACAGAAAGAGTTTGCTGACTGCTGAATCCACACACGGTTTTAACTCTGGAAGTTGAGTGCACACATTGACATCCGTTCTGTTAGATAGCTGTGTTTTGGATTTAGAAGCAGATATTTCCCTGTGCTTACTGCCCTTTCTTCCAAATGCCGGTATTGGGCTGAAAACACCTGTTTTGAGACTCAGCACAGAAAGTGTTTGCAGACTGCTGAATCCACACAGGGGTTTAACACTGGAATTTGATTGCACAAATTGACAACCGTTTTGTTAGATAGCTGCGTTTTGGATTTAGAAGCACATATTTCCCTGTGCTTACTGCCCT